>NW_006408548.1:4898641-4928662 GCF_000296735.1 Chrysochloris asiatica | reverse complement strand
TGCTGTATCTATCTTGTTTGATTGTTCCTGTAGCACTTTTCTGACTTCTTCCTTATTTTTCTCAACTCCATCGTAAAGTCTTAAAATTTTTAAGACATTTTATAATCATTTGTATAGACAGTTTCTAATTAAAATCAAATGGCCACAGCCAGCCCTGAACTGTTTACAACTAGAAAAAAGGCCTGAACAGGGACTGTGGCACAGGACAAGCAGACAAAAGAGGAAATAGGCCAAAAATTAAATCCTGTTAAGTCAAAACGACCAACACTGGTATCTTGAAATTTCTCAGGAAGAAGAGTGAAAAGGGAAGTCCATTTCCTGATCACATCTACCTGGAGGCATTCAGAAAGCATAAAAAAATACCAATATAGATACCATCTAAGTATTAAGTCCACAGATAACCCATGAAGATGTCCAAAAAACAGAAGCAGATGATCATATCTGCACATGGCCAGAAACAAGATAAAGTGACTGAGGCAAATGAGCTGGAAGGAGACCTACACTCCATACTAGAAGATGGGCAGGGTTTGGAAATGCCTGAGAAAGAATTCAGAAAAATGATTATAAAATGTATCAAAACACTATACAATGCAGTTGAGAAAAATAAGGAAGAAGTCAGGTAAGTGCTACAGGAACAATCAAATGAGATAGATACAGCATTGGAAACAATTCAGAACCTACAGAAAGAAGTCCAAATGATTAATAATAGAATATCAGAAATGGACAATACATTGAAAGGGCAAAGGAACAGAACTGAAGAGATAGAAGCTAGAACTAGTGAGCTAGAAGATAAATCTCTCAATACTACTAAGATAGAAAAACAAATACAAAAAAGGATAAAAAAAAATCTGAAGAAGGCCTAAGATTCATGTTGGATAACATGAAGAGGAATAACATAAGAATTATTGGCATTCCAGAGCAGGAACAATCACACAAGCCCACAGAGGAGATAGTTGAAGAGTTTCTGGAAGAAAATTTTCCTAACATCCTGAAAAGTGAAAAGAGAAGCATTCAAGAAGCTCAATGAACCCCAAGATGGATAGACCCTAAAAGACAATCACCAAGACATACATATAATAATCAAGATCTCCAAAATCAAAGATAAGGACAGGATCTTGAAAGCAGCTCAGGAAAAGAGAAATATAACATACAAAGGCAAGCAAATCAGATTAAGTTCAGATTTCTTAACAGAAACCATGCAGGCAAGAAGGCAATGGGGAAACATATATAAAACCCAGAAAGAAAAAAAACTGCCACCCTAAAGTAATACCCCTTCACATCAAATTTTTTAAAACGGGAAAATCCATGAAGATTTTATAAACATTAAACTATGAAGATACTGACAATAAAAAGTTTTTGGTTTATTTTTTTTTCAAATAAACTCAGCACAGGAAAGCAAGCAGAACAAAAAAACCAGCAGCACCACAAAAAAGCAAACCGCATCTTTGCTTTTGACTATAATCAATTCATACCTGTCAATAATTACACTAAACATCAATGGATTAAATGCACCAGTCAAGAGACAGTGAATAGCATGACTGATAAGAAAACAGGATCCTTCAATATGCTGTATACTAAACACACTATATACAGAAAGATAAAAATAGATTAAAAACTAAAGGATGGAAAAAAACATACCAAGCAAATTGCAACAAAAAACAAACAGGAATTTTACCAATATTAACCCGTGATAAAATAAATTTTAAGGCAAAAATGAGCATAAGAGACAAAGGAGGACATTATCTCATGGTTAAAGGGTCCGTTGAGCAAGAACACATAACCAAAATAAATATCTATGCTTCCAACAAAAGAGCCTCAAAATATTTAAATTAAATCCTAATAGAAGTGTAGAACGAAACAGACAACTCTACAACAAAAGTTGCTGTTGTTGCTAGGTGCCATAGAGCCAGTAATGATGCATAGCGACCCTATACACAACAGAACGAGACACTGTCTGGTCCTGCGCCAACCTCACAATCGTTGCTACATTTGAGCCCATCACTGCTGGCACTGTGCCAAAAATCTTGTTGAGTGTCTTCCTCTTTTTCTCCAAACCTTCATTTTCCAAACATAATATTCTTCTTCAGGAACTGGTCCCTCCTGACAACATGTCCAAAGTATGAGAGACGAAGTCTGGCCATCCTGGCATCCAAGGAGCATTCTGGCTGGCTGTACTTCAATACATCATTTGATTTCTTGACTGATGCTTCCACGAGTGCTGATGGTTGACCGAGCAAAATCATGATCTTGACATATACTATTTCTCCGTTTTAAATTCCTATGCAGAACTTTTAAAAAAAATTGTAGTACAAATATATATAACATAATATTTCCCATTTCGACATTTTATATTATAAATGTAATTTATAATTAATTCAGTGACATTCATTGCAATCAACATATTGTACAATTATCACTACTATCTCTTTCTAAATTTTTCTATCACTATTAACAGAACCGTTATGGCCCTTAGGCAGCAGCTTCCTCACCTCCCTCCTTCTCACACCTGGTATCCACTAATAGACTTTTATATCTGTCTATTTGTCTAGTCTAGATTTGCCATAGGAGCCTTGGGCAGTCACTGGTTAATTGCTTTACTGCTAACCTAAGTGGTTTGAGTTCATGAGCTGCTCCTTGGGAGGAAGATGAGGCAGGCTGCTGCCATAAAGATTAGTTTTAGAAACTTTGTAGGACACTTCTGCAACAACAACATAGATGAATGCAGTGGCTCTGTAGGACAAGCACTGAACTGCTAACCACAAGGCTAGCAATTCGAGCCCACCAGTCACTCCACTAGAGAAAGATGAGGTTTTCTGCTCCCATAAAGATTTACAGCCTCATAAACCCTAAAGAGGGTCACTACGAGTTGGAACCAACTTGACAGCATGTAGCAATAACACTGGGGGTCTATGAGTTGGAATCTTCTTGCTGGCAATGGGAATGTGTATAGGTAGATAAGTCATATAAGGGGATAATACAGTGTATTTCCATCTGCATTTGACTTATTTCATATGCAGATCTTAATGTCAGCACTATGTGTTAAAAGTACAAAACAAAAATAAACACTGCTTTGATGATGCATGGAGGGGATTGGAACCATGGCAATGAAACAATATACGATAGAATGAATGTAAAACTAATGTTCTCCCATGTAAACTATCATATAATTCACAATAAAACATTTAAATAAATTAAAAAACACTGCTGTGGAGTCTTTCCCAACTCACAGTGATTCTATAGGACAGGAAAGAACTGCCCCATAGGTTTTCCATGGCTACATACCAAATATATGGTCAGTGTCCACTCAATAGTCTGTGTTTGCATGCTTTGTCTTCAAGCTGTTTTAACTATTCCTTGGAAACTAAAAAACCTTCTTTTGAAATAGAAATAGAAAAAGGCATCTCCTAGTATTAATAAAGCACAGACAAAAATCCATAATTATATGTACAGTATAAATCTCTTTTTTCAAAGGGCATAAAGATGAATAGAAAATAGCAAAATTAAGTCCCTTATTATATTAATAGAAGTTTCTGTTAGCCATTATTTTCATTAAATAATGTACATAAGAGATGTGAATTTCGTATTTCACAATTACATTTAAAAGTAGATGTTAAAGTGTATTTACTATCTTGAGGGTTTTTTCTGATATATGCAACACAGTAAACTTGTGAAGACGTGGACTTCATAAGTACTCTCAATTTAGAGAACTAGAAACTTGAAATTCAAATAGAAATAAATGTGCTTTTAGAGCTAATGCTGCCGGTCTGTTGGCATACCAGAACAAGATTTACTCTCACAAATGCTTGGCTAGGTTTGTGTTGAAAGGAAAAGGAAGTGGTGTGTCATGTGTTGTCTGGATGCTGGGAATTGAGAAAAGGCTACTATGCCAGGTTGGTCAAATGGCTGGAGAATTGTTTTCAGTCCCACACTTCTAGAGAGAGAGTGAAGAGTTAATGGTGCTCATTAATTACACATGAGCCACTGAGACACACTATTGCCCTGAGAGAAGAGTACAAGAAGTATTGGGCTTCTTTTGGAATGTTTTCAGGCCTGAGTCACCAACGAGAGAGTGAAAATACTTCTTTTGTGTATGTGTATGAAATGAGAGTTAAGTTAAATAAAATCTGTATTTTGAGTCTCCGTTTTACTTCTTGATTCATGAACATGGTGGTGGTGTGCCGTGGAGTTGGTTCTAACGCACGGCCACCCTATATAGGGTTTCCGAGGTTATCTTTCCGGGAGCAGAAAGCCTCATCTTTCTCCCACTGAACTGCTGGTAATTTCGAACTGCTGACCTTGAGGTTAGCAGCCTGACTCGTAACCACTATGCTACCAGAGAGCCTTGATTCATGAATATATAAGACCTAAATATACTGTATGGTGTACATGATTCGTGAGAAGGGACTGTTGTTGTTGTTGTTGTTAAGTGCCGTCGAGTCGGTTCCGACCCATAGCAACCCTGTACAGGGTTTCCGAGGGTGTAAATCTTTACAGGAGTAGAAAGCCTCATCTTTCTCCCGCGGAGCGGCTGGTAGTTTCGAACCGCTGACCTTAAGGTTCGCAGCCCGATTCGTAGCCACTACGCTACCAGAGCTCTATCAAGGCTGAATTCCATGTGTGGCTTATTGAACATCTTGCTGCTTTACCGTTTGCACCTTGCGCAGACACACACACACACTCCCTTTGCCAATAAAGAGCACACTGCTAACCTACTTTCAATTGAACATGACCTTTGAGTTGTTTTTCCAATAGTGGTTTGAAGTTTTCACTGTTATTCCCTCTTGTGTGGTTGCCTATGTGATCCATGGCACATGTTTCTAAAATTTTCTGGTTGAAGTTACACTTCACAGCTGAGAAACAGTTTTTCTCAGTGAAAAGCTAAGTGGTTCTGTAATAATAATTGCATCATTTATTGAGCACTCACCGTATTAAGCACTGTCCTTGTGCTTTATTTCAGTGAATTTATTAGTTCCTGATAATCCTGTGATGGAATATTATCTTTATTATTCTACTTTAACAGATGACAAAATGAAGGCATAGAGCTGTTGAATAACTCACCCCAAAGCACAGAGCAAATAAAAAGAACACAGATCCAAATTTAGGTAGTCTGGTCCTAAAACAAGGAACCCTAGTAGTATAGTGGGTTAAGTGCTGGGCTGATAATCACATAGGTCGGCTGTTCAAACCCACCAGCCATCCTCGGGAGGAAGATGACACTGTCTGCTCCTGTAAAAATTTATAGTATATAGATTTTAGTATAATTAGCATTGTGCATCATAGTCAGAAAGATCTGGGATCATGTTGGTGGTAGTGATATTTGCTACTTTCTGGTTAGCCAAGTGTTCACCTATATTCTCCAACTCTCTTGGTATCAGTTAAGGCCATGTAACAAGCTCCAGTTGATTGCCTATGAGCAGACAATACAAAGGCCAGTTTGGGGCTGAGGAATTTAAGAGCCAGTGTATTGATGTATAGCTTTCTCATTGCTTGTCAAGATGCTTGATCCAGAATATGCAAGGAGGTCTCTGAACAACTCTGTGGAACAGAAACTCTTGTAAACTCACTTAGCTATAAAACCATGAGTGAGAAATAAACCTTAGTTGTATTAAGTCCCTGGAAGTTAAGGGCTAATTTGTTTCTAATACTATTAGACTTATATATTCTACAAATTTCACCAGATTTTCTATGCATTTATTGAAAAGTTGCTTGACCTCTCTGAGTTTCATTTCCTTACTATTTATTTATTTATCTATTTATTTGTGGGGAGCACAGTGAGTCTGCACAATAAGTGCTGGACTGCAAATCACAAACACTTTGCAGGAGAAAGGTAAGGCTTTCTACTCCCAAAAAGATTTATGGCCTCGGAAACCCTACACAGGGTCACTGTGAGTTAGAACTGACTTGACAGCAGTTAACAACAAAAGCATTTATTTGTGATAAAATATAACAAAACACTCACCATTTAAACCATTTTAGCATGTATAATTCAGTGACATTAATTATGTTCATCATATGTTGCAACCATCACTACTATTTGTTTCCAAAGTTTTTCATCACCCCTAAAAGAAATTCAGTGACCCCCTAAGAAATACCTTCCCTCTTCCCTCATCTTTCCGACCTGCCAACCACTAACAAACTTTGGTCTCTATTTGCCTATTCTGGATATTTTATATAAATGGAGTCATACAATTTTGGCCTTTTGTGTCTGACTAATTTCACTCAGCATAATATTTTTAAGGTTCATCCATATTGTAGCATGTGTTAGAACTTCATTTCTCTTTTCAGTTGAGTAATATTTATTGCAAGAATATACCATATTTAGTTTGTCTGTTCATCTTTGGACTCCTGATGTGGTGCTGTAGGATAAGCACTGGACTGGGAACTACAAAGTTGGCTGCTCCTCAGAAACCATATACAGGGTCCCTATGAGTGAAAACTGACTCAAAGGCACTTAACAACAAGAACATTCATCTGTAGCACTGTAGGTGAAGCATTGGACTGCTAAACACAAAATCTGCAGTTCAAACCCACCAACCAATCTCACAAACCCTATGAGTCAGAATAGACTTGATGACACACAACATTAATACAACCTTTTGACTGTTGTAAGTAGTGCTGCAATTGGCATTGATGTACAATGCTGAAAGCAAGGTTTGAATCCTTGCTTTCAGTTCTTTTGGATATATGCATAACCTAGCAGTGAAATTGCTGCTTTTTATGGTGTCGTGGTTATCTTGTTGTTGTTAAAGTACCATCAAGTTAGTTCTGACTCCTAACAACATGAGTTTCTGACTTATGGTTTCTAAGGAGCAGCTGGTAGGTTTGAACCACCAACCTTACAGTTAGTAGGCCAGTGTTTATCCTACAGTGCCAGTGCCACTGTTGGTTATTAAATGCTGCTATAACAGAAATACCACAAATGGATAATTTCACCAAACAGAAATTTATTCTCCCACAGTTTAGGAGGCTAGGTATTCAAGTAACACAGGCTTTCTCTCTGTGTTAGCTCACAGTTCAGGATCTGTGGACCTGGTGTTCCTTGGAAATCTCTATGTGTCTTGGCATCAGGCTTCCCCAAAGTCTAGGAGGTTTCCAGAGCAGGAACAGTGGGACCAAAGGACACACACCACTTGTGTTTATTGATTTTTTCTTGGTGGTAGATTTTTCTTTCTCTGCATGCTTGCTTAATCTCTTTTATATCACAAAAGAGACTGATGCAAAATACAACCTAATCATGTAGATTAAGTCCTGATTCATTAACATGACTGCTACTCATCCTACCTCATTAACATTGTGTTGTTGTTGCTGTTGTTGTTGTTGAGTGCTGTCATATTGGTTCCCACCCATAGCGACCCTGTATAGGGTCTCCAAGGAACAGTGACTGAGCTTGAACTGCCAACCTTGCGATTTAAACTGACTTTGCAGTCCAACACATTAACCCACAGCACCACACCAGGATGCCATTAATATCATGGAATCGAGGATTTACCACACATAGAATAATTGTTATCAAATCACAAAATGAAGGATAATTATATAATACTGAGAATCACTGCCCAACCAAGTTGACATATATTTTATAAGGAGCTCTGGTAGCATAGTGGTTATGAATCGGACTGCGAACAAGGTCAGCAGTTCAAAACTACCAGTAGCTCCGTGGGAGAAAGGTGATGCTTTCTGCTCCCAGAAAGATTTACAGCCTCCCGGAAGACCAGCCCACTAGCTGGTCCTGCTCAGGGTCGCTATGAGTTGGAACTGACTCGATGGCACTTAACAACAAGTCAATCCATAACATATGATAATTCTATGTTTAACATCTTAAAAATCATCAGAAAATTGTTTTCATAGTTACTGCACCATTTTACAATCCCACCAAAAATGGATGAAGGTTCCAAATTGTTCACATCCTCAGCAATACTTGTCATTTTCCATTTTTCTGATAATAACCATCCTAGTAGGGGTGTGGTACTGTGGGTTAATGTGCTGAACTGCAAGGCTGGTTTGAACCACAAGGTCAGAGGTTCAAGCTCACCAGTCACTCCTCAGAAATCTTATACAGGGTCCCAATGAGTCGAAACCAACTCAGTGGCACTTAACAACAAGTAGGAGTGAAGTGGTATCTCATTGTGGTTCTGATTTGCATTTCCTGGTGTGCAGCTATAGGATAAGCACTGTAGGATAGAGCAACTGATGATTTCCAGTGGCCAACCTTTCAGTTAGCAGTTGAGTGCTTAAATACAGTAACACCATAGAAATTACAACCTTGGAAACCCTATGCAGAAGTTTTACTCTGTCTTTAGGGTTGCTATGTGTTATCATCCACTCAATGACAATGAGTTTAATGACTAACAAAGGAGTCATGGAGGTAAAATGGTTAATGATACAGAATTAAGAATTCAAACTAGTTGTTGTTAAATGCCATTGAGGTATTTCCAACTCACAGTAACCCCATAGAAGGTTTCTGAGGAGGGGCTAGTCGGTTTGAACTTCTGACCTTGCTGTTAGCAGTCACTGTTTGTCCTACAGTGCCAAGCCAGGACTTCAGACCAGTTGAGAGAGGCATAATATTATGTTTCTCTGTCTGTAGAGTCAATTGGAGTTCTATTGTGAAACTATAGAATAAGCACTGAGAGCTAACCACAATGTTGGTGGTTTAAACCAACCATTTACTGCTAGGAAACCCCATACAGGGTCACTATGAGTCAGAATTGACTCAGTGGCACCTAGGAACAATAAGAGAGTCAAATGGGAGTATGGTAACTCTTTAAAATAGGCACTGGACTGGAAACCATGAGGTCAGCAAGCCCACTAGCTGGTCCTCTAGAGAAAGATTAAACATTCTGCTCCCACAAAGATTTGCCACCTTAGAAATCCTGTACAGGGTAGCTATGAGTCAGAGCCAATTCAACAGCACATAACAATAACAAATAGGGTCATATGGTTAAGCCCTTGGCTGCTAACCAAAAGACTGGCAGTTCTAACCTACATGGTGGCTTTTTGCTTCTGTAAAGTTTACCCAGAAAATCCTATGGGGCAATTCTACTCTGTCATATGGGGTCACTATGAGTCTGAATCAACTTGACAGCGCACATGACTAATGATATTGAGCATCTTTTCATGTATCTTTAAGCCATTTGTATATCTCCTTCCATGAAATGTCTAGTTAAGTCCTTTGCACATTTTTTTAAATGGATTGTTTTGTCATTTTATTTTTTAGCTATATTGTTGTTGCTAAGTGCTGCCGAGTCAGTTTCAACCCATAGCAACTCGGTATAGGGTTTCCTAGGAGTGACTGGTGAGCTTGAACCGGCAACCTTGCGGTTCAAACTGACTTTGCAGTTCAGCGCATTAACTAGCCCACAGTGCCACACCAGGACTCCTTTCTAGCTGTAATTCTTTATATCTCCCCGTTATTAAATCTTTATCAGATATATGGCTAACAAATATTTTCTCCCATTCCAAAGGCTGTCTCTACACTTTCTCGACAAAGTCCTTTAGTACAAAAAAGTTGTTTTTATAAAATACAACTTGTCTATTATGCCTTTTGTTGCTCATGCTTTGGATACCATAGTTAAGAATTAATTCTCAAAAACAAGGCCTCAAAGTATTACCCCTATGTTTTGTTCTAAGAGTTTTATGGTTTTAATTCTGAGATTTAGTACATTAATTTAGTATATTAGTCCATTGTGAGTTAATTTTTATATATATTACTGAAGGAGAAAGTCCAAGGTGTATTGAAGAAATTGGCAAAGAACAAGGCACCAGGAACTGATGGAATCAAAATTGAAATCTTTCAAGAAAGTGAGGCAGCACAGGAGGCACTCACTCAGCTATGCCAAGAAATTTGGAAGACAACTATCTGGCCAACTGATTGGAAGAGATCCATATTTATGCCCATTCCAAAGAGAGGTGATGCAGCAGAACACAGAAATCATTGGACAATCTCTTTGATATCCCATGTGAGTAAAGTTTTGCTCAAGGTAATACAGAAATGGCTACAATCATGCATCAACAGAGAACTTCCAGAGGTTCAAGTTGGATCCAGAAGAGACCATGGAATGAGGAATATCATTGCTGATGTCCAATGGATCTTGGCTAAAAGCAGAGAATATCAGAAAGATGTTTTCCTGTGCTTTATTGACTACGCAAAGGCTTTTGATTGTGTGGATCATGACAAGCTATGGACAACATTGAGAAGTATGAGTATTCCAGAACACTTAATTGTGCTCATGAGGAATTTGTACATGGACCAAGAGGCAGTTGTTCAAATAGAACATGGGAACAAGGAAGGTGTGTGACAAGGTTGTATTGTTTCACAATACTTATTCAACCTGTATGCTGAGCAAATAATACGAGAAGCTGGGTTCTATGAAGAAAAACATGGCATCAGGATTGGAGGAAGACTCATTAACAACCTGCAATATGCTGATGATACAACCTTGCTTGCTGAAAGTGAAGAGGACTTGAAATATTTACTGATGAAGATCAAAGAGCACAGCCTTCAGTATGGATTACATCTCAATGTAAAGAAAACAAAAATCCTCACCACTGGACCAATAAACAACACTCTTATCAACGGAGAAAAGATTGAAGTTGCCAAGGACTTCATTCTTCTTGGATCAACTATCAACACTCACGGAAGCAGCAGCCAAGAACTCAAATGACAAATTGCATTAGGCAAATTTGCTGCACAAGGCCTTTTTAAAGTGTTGAAGAGCAAAAATGTCAGCTTGAGGACTAAGGTGCGCCTGACCCAAGCCATCGTATTTTCAATAACCTCATATGCATGTGAAAGCTGGACAGTGAATAAGGAAGACCATAGAAGAATTAATGTTTTGAGTTATGGTGTTAGAGGAGAATATTGAGAGTGACATAGGCTGCCAAAAGAACCAATAGATCCGTTTTGGAAGAAGTGCAGCCAGAGTGCTCCTTAGAGGCCAAGATGGCCAAACTTTGTCTCTTATATTTTGGACATATTGTCAGGAGGGACCAGTCGCTAGATAAGGATATCATGTTTGGCATGGTGGAGGGTCAGAGAAAAAGGGGAAGACTCCCAATGAGATGGATTGGCCAAGTGGCAGCATCAATGGACTAAAGGGTGGCAACAGTAGTGAGGTTGGTCCAGGATCTGGCAGTGTTTTGTTCTGCTGTGCATAAGGTCACTATGGATCGGTACCGACTGGATGACACCTAACAACAACAACAACAATGAGATATAGGTACAACTTCATTATTTTGTGTGTGGAGATCCAGTTGTCCCAGTCATTTCTTTTTCTTTATAAGTAATGAATACTTTCTTGTCAGAGATGTTGTGAGAATTAAATGAGAATGCTTAATGTGCTAGGCAAATAGAAGATAATAAATGTAAGCTATTATAATTACTTAGTATTCTATTGCATAATAGTAACACAACAGCTCATATGACATATATATAGAAAATGAAAAATATTTTCTTAGCAGAAACTATTATTGGATTTCTAAAGATGGCTTATAACTATAAACAGCTATAGATTATTTCTAATGCAACATACAAACTTATAATGTGCACAAATTACATAAATACTTTCTATTTTGGCACCTAGCACCCACACACCTTTCTTTCGTTAACTGTAATCTAATTTCCACAGGAAAACCTTCTCTTCCCTCGGAAACTTCCTCTTCCCCCATTCTCAGCCAACATACTTCCTCAAGTTCAAAGATGGACTTGAGACTAAGCCATGATCATGATACATTTCCCTGACGACAGTGATTAATTCAAGGATGAGCACAGTATCTTCTCAGAATCAACAAGATGCACTGGGAATGGTGAGAATCCTGAGAAAAATGTTCTATCATTCTTTTTTTCATTTGAACATGAGATATGAAATTATTTGGAGATGTGGTAGTCATCATGAATTATAAGGGAAGAAACTGTGTGGAAATTGAGCCATCATAGAAGTGAATGATACCAACTGATGATTGGGATGGAGAAATGAGGTTCTAGTAACATTGTTTACTTAATCAAGCTGCACTTAAAACTAAAACAAACCTGGGATTTTCACTTTAGTGAGCTAATCAATTATCTTTTTGCTTACTCTAGTTTGAGATGAGATTTTGTTCAGAAGGGAAGTTTGGGCAATCCAAAAGAAAAATGTCTGATTCTGACTAGATGAGGATTGAATTGGTGTCATAAGAGTCTTTGTTTTATCTCTGAATCTCTACAAAGTTTTATCTGTATTGTTCTTCCTAGACTCTGCATTGATCTCTTTGTTGCTTCAAAGTTCTACAACCTTGGATTCAGAATCCTTTTCTATCTAACACTTGAGTCTATGATTAGGTAAATAAAGTTAGGTATATACTCCGTAAACATTAAACTTTCTCATGCAATTAAATTTTTCCAAAATGACAAGTTTACAATAAGAATATATTTCTTTTTCTCTCATTTAAACACAGCATTACATATAAAGTAGAACATCCTTCCAAGGAGACACATATTTGGCACAAGAAATATAAAACTTTTAATCAATATATTTCATCTTAAAGAAGAGATTGTATACAGAGAATACTGAAATTTATTCTCACTTTTGACTCATAAATTTGCTGCATATATACTTTAAAAACTAAATTCTAATAACCCAAACCCAAAAGTGATATTTTTATAATTATTATTGTAAATTTGTTATTCTCCAAGAATTGGACTGTACACTCATGTTCTTATCCATGGTAACTTGCAATGCTTCCTAGAAGATCTGGTTGAATATACAATCACATGTTATTGATGTTGGACTTGTGTTGAGGACCACAAGTACTGAGATGCTGAGGACCGGTGTCATGGACGAAAATCCTACACGATGGCCACTCTCAGGCTTGCTAGCCAGGGACCCTGAGGGCCCAAGGAAGTAACCTCCAGACGTCCCAGGTTCATTGGCTTTTACGAACTCACTGTTGGGCTAGCTCTGTATAATTTTCTTTGGTCTTATTCATTCTATGCTTTGAACTCCAGTAATTGTAGCTTCTGAGAAAATGGTTTCTTATGTGCCTCTCTTAATGTCTCCACTGTGTTGGCAGTGCTTGAGGTTCTGGGAACAAAATCTCTCTGAGGAACAAACTCTGGCCACCTGGCAATCATGGCAAAACTGTTCTTTATCAAGTTATTCAGTTATGTTTGATATTAACTTAATATATGAGCCCTTGATACTCATGGACAAATATTAAAACAAAAACCTCTTCTAAAGCCGAGGCCTAAAAGTACCTAGGGCAAGTTTGCTGGGAGACGCTGGAGAAAAATTCCCCTAAGGAATTCACCCAAAGTAGATTGGCGGCTTCTGGGGTTTTGTTCAAAGAATAATGGTTGTCAGCCTTCTCAAATCGTCCCCAGGTACAGACCATTAACATAGGTGTCCTCCTTCCTCCTGTAAGCCTCGGCCAGGTAGCTGAAACAGCTGGATTCCTTTCAGACTTTTTTGAATCCTTTTCTCACTGAAGATTAGGTGCTATAGGTATGTTACTTAGGCTTGAGAAACCTTGAGTTGTGCCTTGGGATTCGAACCTAAAAAGTACTATATAACAATTTGCTTGAATTTCTACAAAATTAAGGATGTTAGATTATCAAGACAATTTGTGATGTATGTTTTAGAATTTGTTCCTATAAATCATTGTGTCCTGTTTTGAACGATTAATCACATTTCACTTCTGTACCCTGTCTTAATAATCCCCACCTTCCTTTGTGTAAAGCTCCTCCCTGAAATAAAAAGGAGGCGCAGAGTGAAGCCCGCATGCATTACGGCTTGCAGGGCATGCATTACAGGCAGGCATTGCAGTTGGTAAGGTGTGCATACTGCTTGCATAGCCATGATATTTACAATGCAGGATCTGTCTGACGCCAGTGTCGCATCCATTCTGGTCTTGGGGTGTCTTCTTGTCTCTATTGTTGCGTCTTTGTGTATATTCTTTCTCTATCTCTGTTGCCGCCAGATCTCCCTACTTCGTGAACTGAACCCCCCAGTTGAGGCCGGTTCTCGACATACATGGCGCCCAAAGTGGGGCACAAAGATTAGGGTAAGTAATGGCTCTCAGTCTGGTGAGGCCACTGTTCGGGGAATTCGCGATCCCTCTGGTCAAATAATAAGGCTGGATAGGAACAGTAAGGAATTGAAGAGCATGGGTCAGATAGAACCCAGTCCTCATTCTGTATATCTCAAAATTCTTAAGAAATCTCTGCAAAAAAAAAAGGAATTTATTTTGACGAAGGAAACTTGCCTGATTTTGTTAAGTTTATTCAGATGATTAGTCCCTGGTTACCTGAGAATGGAACATTAGATGAATCAGATTGGAAAAGAGTAGGGCAGGACATGAAACTTCGGCTTACAGATCATAGCGATGATAGCAATGACGCTGTTCCTGAAAATGCCATTAATTATTGGTATATTGTTAAACAAGCTCTTGCTCATGATGAAATTACTGATTTGCCTAACGAGTCTGAGATTGATATGACATGTTTTGGTCAACAAAATATCAGCATACACAAGCGATGGTTTTAAATGTAACTGCATGATTTGGCTTAGTTATTGTGTTTCTGCCAAAAGAACAGCATTATCTAAGTAGTTCCTAGAGTCAAGGAAAGTGAGGAGACACATACAGACCTCAACCCTCCTGACATCCAAAGCTGATACAATCAATATGAGCCTAACAGAATCACAGATGATTCACAGACCCATGAGTAACAGTAAATGCTTGTTGTAGTAAGTCACTAAGTTTTGGAATTGTTTGCTTTGTAGCATTATTGTATTAGCTCAACATTACTATTAGAAATAAATACTCAAAATAACATTTCCCTGTCAAGCATTATTCTGACTTTGATCATCTCTATTTTTGGAATTGGAAACTTACTTTATAGTTAAAACTTTTTTTTTTTTTTTTTTTAATTTTTTACCTTCCATTTCACCCAAGTTAATGTGTGTACCCTCTAGTCACTGATTTTCCCTCTCTCTATCCTCCCATCCTTGGCAAGGATCAAGGAATGTTTCTTTTAATGTAAAGCCTTTTCTTGATTTGTTACAATAGAGGTCTCTTACAATATTTGTCCTTTTGTAATTGACTAATTTCATTTCGCTTAATGTCCTTCAGGTTCATTCATGTTACCTGAGTCATCATTATTCTTTAACATTAGGTAATATTCGATGTGCATATGTACCAGAGTTCGTTTAGCCATTCTTTCATTGACAGGCATTTAGATTGTTTCCATCATTTTGCTATTGTGAACAGTGCTGCAATGAGTATGGCTGTGCACATATCTATCCCTGTCACAGCTCTTATTTCTCTAAAATATAGAACATGTGAAAGGATTGCTGGGTCATATGGTATTTCTATGTCCAACTTTTGAGGAAGCGCCATACTGTTTTCCACATGGTTACACCATTTTACACTGCCACCAGCAGTCTCTTCACACCTTGTTGTATTCTGAACTTTGCTATTAATACTGGGTTGAGATGTTATCTCATTGTTTTGATTTGTATCTCTCTACAGGGGAAACCCTATACAGGGTCACTAGGGGTCAGAACCAACTTGACAGCACTTCACAACAACAACAATAACAACACAGGGTAACGGAGTCCTGGTGAGGAGCTGTAGGATAAGCACTACCAAAAGGTCAGTTTGAACCACAAGGTTGGTGATTGAAAATCAACAGATGCTCCTCAGAAAGGGTCAATATCAGCTGTAACCAATTTGATGGCACTTAACAATGATGGCTAATGACCACAAACATTTCTTCGTATGTTTGTTGGCCACCTGAATGTCTTCTTTGGTGAAGCATCTGTTCATGTTTTAAATTAGACTATTTGTCATTTTTGATGTTGAGGTTGAAGTTTCCTATAAATTTTAGAAATTAGTCCTTTGACTAAAGAAAAATGTATTAATCACCTAGGCTGTGTTCAATATACATACAGTGAAAGGATAATTTAGTGGAATAAACACAGATTCTACCTTCAGATAAGACCAGAATTAGGAACAGTCCCTCTGCTACTTGCTGGGCTATTTCTAAATTCTTTCCCATAAAAAAAAAAAAAATGACCTATGGGGAATGAAGTCCAAAGAAATCCCAGTTTTATTCATTCTGCTCCATTTTTCATTTTTCTGTGGCAGGTCAACTCTTACAAAGGTAAAGAACTCAGGACACTGCTATAACTGCCAAATGTTTCAAATCATTGCTCACGGAGAAAGATGTCTGTGATAATTTAGGTTTTGTGTCAACATGGAGGGGCCTGGATTCACACTGGTTTGGCAGTTAAGATGTAGTAATCATCCATAATGACATCTGATATAATGCAATCATTCTTATGATTTGATTTGATGTGATAAGCCTGATCTGATGTAAGTATCCTATGTTGAAAAATCCTCATTTCTATTATGTTAATTCCACCATCCATCAGTTTGGTATACTGTAGTTACTTGCATTGCTGTGAAGCTGGAAGCTATGCCCCAAGTATTCAACATTAAAGTAGCATAGCCCATGGTGGACAGGTTTCAGCAGAACTTCGAAACTAAGACAGACTAGGAAAAAAGAGAAGCAGAGTACTTCTGGATGGTTAGTCACTGAAAATCTTATGCGTAGCAGTAAAACATTGTCAGATATAGTGATAGAAGATGAGTGATTAATCCCCCATGTTAGAAGGCACTCAAAATAAAATTAGGAAAGAGTTGACCATAACGACATGAATAGAGCAAAGTTTTGAGGATCTTCATTTGCTGATTGGGCATAACTAAAAATAAAAAGAAATAGCTGCAAACATCCATTAGTACTCAGAATGTGGACTGTATGAAGCATAAACCTAGGAAAATTGGAACATATCAGAAATTAAATAGAAAGCATAAAGATCAACACCTCAACATCCTAGGTATTAGTGAGCTGAAATGGATTGGCATTGGCCAATTTGAATCAATCATACTGTTTACTACATTGGGAACAACAAATTCAAGAGGAATTCCATCACCTTCTGTGTCAAAAAGAACATTTCAAGATCTTGAAATACAATGCTGTCTGTGATAGCATAGTATCCATATGCCTACAAGAAAGATCTGTTAATATCAGTATTTTTTAAATTTACACAGCAACCACTAAAGCCAGTGATGATGAAACTGAAGAATTCTATTAACTTCTTCAGTCTGAAATTGATCAAACATACAATCATGATGCATTGATAATTACTGGTGATCGGAATGCAAATGTTGTAAACACAAAGGAAGGATCACTAATTGAAAAACATGACCTTGTTGATAAAAATTATGCTGAAGTTCTCACAATCAAAATTTTCAAGACCAGTGACTTATTCATTGCAAAAAAAAAAACACAAAAACCCACTTTTTTTGAACAATATAAAAGGCAATTAAATACAACGACCTCACCAGATATAATACACAGGAATCAAATTGACAACATTTATGGGAAGAGACAGTGGAAAAGCTCAATATCATCAGCCAAAACAATGTCAGGAGCAGACTGTGGAAAGACCATCAATTTTCTCATATACAAGTTCAGGCTGACGCAGAAGAAAATTAAAACAAGTCCATGAGAGCCAAAATATAACCTTGTATATATCACACCTGAGTTTATAGTTCATCTCAAGGACAAATTTGGTGCATTAGACACTAGTGACTGAAGTTTAAAAGAGTTGTATTATGACATCAAAAACACCATACAAGAAGAAAGTTAAATGGTAACTTAAAAGGCAGGAAAGGAAGAAAAGACCAAAATAGATATCAGAAGAGACTCTGAAATTTGTCCTTGAACGTAGAGTAGCTAAAGCAACTGACATCAAAGAACTGAACAGAAAGCTTCAAAGGGCAGCTCAAGAAGACAAACTCAAGTTTGAAATGAGCAAAGACCTAGAGTTATTGAAACCAGAAGGGAAGAACATGCTCAACATTTCTCAAGCTGAAAGAACTGGAAAAAAAAAAAAAAAAATTCCAAGCCTCAACTTGAAATATTGAGGGATCCTATGGGCAAAATAAGGAGCTCTGGTTGAGTAGTGGTTATGAATCGGGCTGCGAACCATAAGCTCAGCAGTTCGAAACTACCAGCTGTTCCACGGGAGAAAGATGAGGTGTTCTGCTCCCAAAAAGATTTACAGCTTTGGAAACCCTGTACAGGGTCTCTATGAGTTGGATCTGACTCCACGGCACACAGCCACCACCACCATGGGCAAAATATTGAATGATGCAGAAAGCATCAAAAGAAGATGGACGTTATACACAGTCACTGTACCAAAAAGAAATGGTCAATGTTCAACCATTTCAAGAGGTAGCAAAGGGAATACAGAATGGGTAGTTCTAAATGACCACTTGTAGAAATGAGGAGTGTAATTGTTATGAATATATACTATATAAATGTGATAGTTAAGCTTTTGTGTCCACTTGACTAGGCCACAATTCTCACTTGAGATGCAGCTATCCCCATATTGAGATCTAATAATGTAATTAAGTCTATGATGAGTTCTTCTAAGAGCAGCCAATTACTTGAAAGAATGTTTCCTTGAGGGTGTGGCTTGCTTCCAATATATTAGACACTCAGGCAAAGTTTGCTGTCTTATGGGTCTGGATCTTGCATCTGGCTTGTCCTCCGACCTCAGGTTTTTAGGACCTGCTCTATTGACTGCCTGCTGGACCTGTCTGCCTGTCTGCCATCTGACTGTAGATCTTGGTTCATCTAACCCAAATTTGGGATTCTCCCATCTCTACAATTGTGTGAGTCATTTCCTTGATAAAAAAAAAAACCTTCTCTTTATAAATACATAAAAATGTTTCACTGATTTTTGCCTCTCTGGAGAACCCAGCCTAAGACAGCTTCCTTCTCGGTATGGCTAAATTCAAGCTTCCTAAAAGCGAAGATTTGATTGGGTCAAGAAGTTACCCTACAGTACAGGGTGCTCCTATTGGGCTGTTGTGTTGGGTCACTCCATAAACTACGAGGAATCTACAGACTTTTTGATGAGGTATCTTTTTCTGCCCTCCTGATTTGTGACTAGGGGAGTAGGGTCACATGTTATGATACATGGTCACCTATGTGTAGTGAGCATCCAGAAAGGTTGCTAATTAGTCTTCCTTAAGCATTGATGCCACGTTCTTCTACATATAATGCAATTTCACAAATTATTTTATGAACATACAGATAAAATAAGTATGGTGAAAGTGTACGACCCTAGCACACACATTTCCTAATTTTAAACAATTTAGTATTCCATTTTCTGTTTAACAGCTATTTCCTGTTCTATATACACATCCAACTTTATGATTCTGTGGGTCAGACAACACCCAATTCATAGTGGGTAGTTCAAGTGATGTGGTTATCTGGCAGCATGGTTAAGCATTCAGATTCTACTAAGGCCTAGTGGCAAACCAAAAGTTGTTTCTCAAAAGTTGTTTCTTCCTTTCTTGCAGAGTTAGGGAAGACTTTTCTCCAATAGGGGTGTGCTTAAAACTCCAAACTGTATTTCTGTCTGCCATTGACACTTCAAGCACCATTAGATCAGCTGGATCATACAGTTCAAGTGGCAAATAAGCTTGCACAACAACATGAACCTGTTGCAGAGTCTTCTCTTGTTCTAGACCCTACTCAAAATTATCAGCTTTTCAAGTCTCTTGATAAATAAGCCAGAATATCACATCCAAATCAGAGATTTATGTTGCCTCCAAAATCCAAAGAGGTCACCAAGCATTGTGCCTCTTTTTTAGTTATGGATGGGGCCAGATAAATAACTTATCCTTCACTTTAACAGGAATATCTCAACATGTCTCACACCATTGAACCCCCTAGAAGTTTCACTGAGATGGAAGGTGCCTGAATTTTTGTTTGGTTAATTTCCCACCCTGTGTGGTGCTGTGGGTTAATGTGCTGGACTGCAAAGTCAGCTTGAACTGCCAGATTGGAGGTTCAAGCTTACCAGCTGCTCCTCAGAAACACTATACGGGGTGGCTATGGGTTGGAATGTCTTGATGGCACTTAACAAAAACAGTAAGCATGCAGATATTTTACAAGTCTAGTCATTGATACTTCTTCCTCACTAGGTCCAATCAATATAATGGACTAGTGTGATGTCTTATGGCAGGGAAAGGCAATCAAGATGGCTGCAGACTAAATTATAACAGTGTTGGAGAGTTGATGTATCTTTGAGGTAAGACAGTGCTGATGTATTGTTGGCCTTGTCAGCATAAGGCAAACTGCTTCTACTGACCCTTAGAAATCAGAATTGAGGAAAAGGCATTTGTCAGCTCAATAACTGCATACCAGTTGCTAGGAAATGTATTAATTTGCTCAAGAAATTAAACATCTGGAACAGCAGCTACAATTGGAATCACCACCTAGTTAAATTTATGAGAATATGCTGTCATTCGCCAAGATTCATCTGTTTTTTCACAGGCCATATAGGCAAGTCAAATAGGGCAGAAGGAGTGGGGGTGGAAATCACTATTCCTGAGATCTTCAGGTCCTTGATTGTAACACAAATGTCTGCAATTCCTCCACAATGTGGTATTGCTTCTGGTTTATTTTCCTTGGTAGAGGCAGTTCTAATGGCTTCCAGTTCACTTTTCCAAGTGGAATAGTCTTTATTTCACATTTCAGGAATCCAGTGTGGGAGTGTTCTGCTAGTTGCTGAGTATGGCTATTCCAATTATGCATTCTAGAACTGGGGAAATCACTACAAGATGAATTTGGGTACCCACTGGACCTGCAGTGAGACAGACCTTACTAAGACTCCATTAATTACTTGACCTCCACATGTTCCCAAGTCTGATTGATGGGACACAGTGATGTTTTAGATCTCCTGAAATATGAATCACTTCAGAGCTAGTGTCCAGTAATCCCCCCAAAATCTGATTATTTCCTTTCCCCCAATAAATAGTCATTCTTGTAAAAGGTCTTATATCCCTTTGGGGAAAGCTGGAAGAAAGAGTAACAGCTGACAGTGCAGTGGGGTCCTTCATCAAGAATATCTGGCCACCCTTCAATCAAGGGGTTGTGAGTCTATAATCTGGTTCAAATCTAGGAATTGATTGAAAGGCTGTGACTCTTGATTCTGGCAATTCAAGTTAGACTGCCATTCATTTGACACAGAGTTCTTCCTCTTGTACAAATCAAGTACATATTTAGTAGGTTTCCCATCTATTTCACTCCTAAGGGCACCCTGCCTAAATAGTTAACTCTATAAATTCACAAGAGTCAAATTATTCTACTTTGTTTCTGCTGTATGTTACACCTTGTCTTTGCCAATTAAGTGCTGCCACTTGGCCTCTACCACCACTGGGGTGGGGAGGTAGGAGGTCCAACAGCCCAATTGCAGTTAGGTGTCTTAATAAAATTAGGGCAGTTCCCATGGTCAAATCTGTCTTACATAAAATAACAATTATAGCAGTCTTCAAGGAGGCTGGGGCTCCCTTAAAAAATCTGTTCCTCACTGTTGTGGTAAAAGGTATGTCATCTGAGCACTCCATGTGTGGGTTTATGGGTCTAGCCTGATAAATCCACTCTAACATGCCAATTTCCTTTGGATTCTGAACAACAAATGAAGCATCAACCATTCCTAGCATGAAAGTCTCTAGTCAGCTGGATTTGATAATTCATTGCAGTGGCTACACACAATACTCACAGTTATATGATTTATTAAGGAAGTTAACAGATTACAAGTTAGGACCAGAAAATGCACAGGGCACAGTTCTTTCAGCCAAGAGAGTCTCTCATTAGCTGTACCCATAGGCAGGCCACTCTCTGTCTGGCAAACCACTGAGAACCAAGCTGACCCAGCCAAGCTGACACAAAACCTTAACTACCATACTACTTAGAGGCTGTGTTAATGTATGCGCTTCTAGGCATTTCTGGCTTTCTGATCCATGGAAGCAAAAGCTTAGTGGTGGTAGGGACTCACATAAATGGTTAAGAGGGATCTGAGGAGATCTGACAGAAATCTTTTAAGCTGCTGATAAATGCCTACAGGACACAACATATCACTCTACCATAAGTCTCAGCCTGAAGGCACTTGGTTCTATCTCCATGGATCAACAAACCTGGCAAGCAGGTCCTGCAGGGAGGCAGGGAAAAGAGCAGATCACTGGCTCAAGTTAAAAGAACAAGATGTTGGAAGATGAGTCAGATGCAAGATCCAACCCAGCAGAGGGTTTTGCCTGAGAGTCTAACATATTGGAAGTAGGCTACACCACTGAGAAAACATCCCTTCAATAGACTGGCTGTTCATAGCAGAACACATCATAGAGTTAATTACATTGTATTACATCTCATTATGGGGATAACTACATCTCAAGTGTCCAAACCCTGAGAATTCTGGCCCAGTCAAGTTGACACAAAAGCTTAACTATCACAGATGCTGAAGCAATGCTCCACCCAGATCTCCTCAGATCCCTGTTAAACATTTGTGTGTGCCTCAGCTCCCACTAAGCTCTTGCTCCATGGACCAGAGAGCCAGAAATGCTTAGAAGTGCATACAGTCACACAGCCCTTAAGTAGTATGATAGTTAAGGTTTTGTGTCAACTTGGCTAGGTCAGTGTTCTGAGTGGTCTAGTAGTTAAAATATAGTAATCATCTCTATAACAAGCCCTGGTAGCATAGTGGGTTACAAGTTGGGCTGCTAAGCATAAAGTCAGCAATTCAGATCGACCAGCCACTCCTCAGGAGAAAGATGAGGATTTCTGCTCCTGTAAAGATTTATAGCCTCGGAAAACCCTACACAGGGTCCCTATGAGTCACAAGTGACTCGATGGCACAAAACCATCAACACCACAAATTATCTCCATGATGACATCTAAAATGATGGACTCAACCCCATGTGATTGGATTGGCCCTGATCTAATGTAATTATCCTATGTTTATAAATCCTGAGTTCTGTGATGTTAATGAGGCCAGATGTAATCTACAGGATTAGTTTGTATCATGGTTTAATTTCTTTTGAGATATACAAGCAAGCAGAGGTCAGAGGAACCTAATACCACCAAGAAGGAAGAGAGAGGAGTGGAGTATGTACTTTGGATCAGGGGTCTCTGTATTGTGAAGCTCCAAATACAGGAAAAGGTTGATGTCAAGACACATGGAAATCTCCAAGTAATGGTGAGCCTACAGATGCTGAAAGGAGACAAGGACTTTTCCCAGAGTCAGTGTTGGAATTCAGACTTTTACCCTCTTACACTGTGAAAGAAAAAAAGTCTGTTTGTTAAAGCTATCCGCTTGTGGTATTTCTGTTAAAGCAGCACTAGATAATTAAGACAAGTAGTGATACACAGCTGTGGGAACAGGAATACCCAGCTCCTTGACTCCAGTTGGGACAACTTCAAGGCATAATTTACACCCTTGAATTCCACCCCAATTCTCCTAAGCCGGATCAGCTTAAAGGACTTTCAATGGACTTAGCCTGAGACAGCATCCTTTGCTTGACTCCTAGTCCTTCTTGACCTGCTTTCCCTAATCCCTCATTTATTTCTTCTGTATGCACTTTATTAACTCACCATAATAAATCACTCAAAACCTCATTTCAGGATCTACTTCTGAAAATTGATCTAAGATAGATGCACAAAAATTTCATGAGAAGCATAGAGATGTTCAAGAAAGGGCAGTAATGAGAAGTCACAAAGCATCAAGAGATACAAGGAAGCAGTGAGTTAAATGATAAAGGCAGGAGCTGTAGTCACACTGGGAATGAAGACAAAATAATGAGTCAGCATATATGGGTAGGGCACTGTGTAGGGAGCTACTGAAGGTAGGGAAGATAGTATGTCATACTATCAGCCTTCTAGGGTTTGTTGAGCCACCAGAATGTCTGTGTTACTTAAAATTTGTTGTTAGGTGCTGTCAAGTCGGTACCAACTCATAGTGACCTTATGCACAACAGAACGAAACAGTGCCCAGTCCTGTGCCAATCTCACCATCGTTGCCAGTCAATCTCATTGGGGGTCTTCCTATTTTTTACTGACCCTCCACTTTACCAAGCATGATGTCCTTAACTAGGCACTGGTACCTCCTGATAATAAGGCCTAAGTATGAGAGATGAAGTCTGGTCATCCTGGCTTCTAAGGAATATTCTGGCTATACTTCATCCAGCACAGATTTGTTTGCTCTTCTGACAGTCCATGGTACACTTAAAATTCTCCTCAAACACCATAACTCAAATGCACCAATTCTTCTCTGGTCTTCCTTATTCATTGTCCAACTTTTACATGCATATGAGGCTATGGAAAACACCATGGTTTGGGTCTAGTGTACCTTAGTCCTCAAACTGACATTGTTGCTTTTGAAATCTTTAAAGAGGTCTTGTGCAGCAGATTTGCCTAATGCAATACGTCTTTTGACTTCTTGACTGCTGTTTCCATAAGTGTTCAAGGTTGATCTAAGCAAAGTGAAGTCTTTGTCAGCTTCAATCTTTCCTCCATTTATCTTGATGCTATTTATTGGACCAGTTGTAAGGATTTTTGTTGTCTTTACATTGAGGTGCAACCCAAGTCAAAGACTGTGGTTTTGAGCTTTATCAGTAAGTATTTTTAGTCCTCTTGGCTTTCAGCAAGCAAGGTCATATCATCTGCATATCGAAGGTTGTTAAGAAGACTTCCTCCAATCCTGATGTCAAATTCTTATTCATATTTGATTATTTCACAGATTGTTTCACAGATTATTTGCTCAGCAGACAGATTAAATAAGCATAATAAGAGAATGCAACCCTGTCATACAGCTTTCCTAATTTTAAACCATTCACTGTCCCCTTGTTCTGTTCAAACATTTGCCTCTTAGTCTATGTACAGGTTCCTCATGGCACAATTAAGTGTTCGGGAATATTCATTCTCCACAAAGTGGCCCATAGCTTGTAATGAACACACAATCGAAAGCCTCTGCATAGTGAATAAGGCACAGATAAACATCGTTTTGGTATTCTCTGCTTTCAGCGAAGATCCATCTTACACCAGCAACGATACACCTCATTCTACATGCCCATATGAATCCAGCCTGAACCTCTGGCAGCTCCCTGTCAATGTACTGCTGCAGCTGTTTTTTAATTACCTTTAGCAAAATTTTACTTGCATGAAGTATTAATGATGTTGTCCTATGATTTCCACATTCTCTTGGGTCACCTCTCTTTGGAATGGGACAAATATGGATCTCTTCCAATCAGTTCCAATTTCTTGGCATAAACGAATGAGTGTCTCCAGTGCTGCCTCAGTTTGTTAAAAGATTTTCAGCTTGTATTCCATCAATTTCCGGAACCTTGTTCTTGACCAGTGCCTTCAGTACATTTTGGACTTCGTCCTTCAGTACCATTGGCTCTGGATCAACTGCTGCCTCTTGAAATGGCTGAACATCAATGATTTCTTTTTGGTACAGTGACTCTGTGTATTCCTTCCATTTTCTTTTTTTTTTTTTTTTAAAGTTTTTATTGTGGATTGAGTGAAAGTTTACAGGACAGATCATCATTTTCTTTTGATGTTTTCTGCATTGATCAATATTTTGCCCATAGAATCTTTCAATATTTCAAGTTGAGACTTGAATTTTTTCTTCTGTTCTTTCAATTTGAGAAATACTGAGCATGTTCTTCTTCCCTTTTGGTTTTCTAACTCCAGGTCTTTGCACATTTCACTATAATATTTGACTTCTTCTTGAACTGTCCTTTAGAGTTTTCTAAAATTCTTTTACCTCCTCAATCAATTCTTTCATTTTCTTTAGCATTTCTATGCTAAAGAGCAATTTCAGAATCTCTTCCAACATTCATTTTGGTCTATTCTTACTTTCTTGTTTGCTTAATGACGTTGCTTTCTTGTATGATGTTCTTGATGTCTTCCCACAACTCTTCTGGTCTTCAGTCATTAATTTCTAATGCATCAAATCTGTTCTTGAGACATCTCTAAATTCAGATGGGATATATTCAAGGTCATATTTTGGCTCTCGTGGACTTGTTTTCATTTTCTTCAGTTTCATCCTGAAGTTGCATATGAGCAATTGATACTCTGTTCCACAGTCTGCTCCTGGCTTTGTTTTGACTTATGATATGGAGCTTTTCCATCATCTCTTCCCACAGATGTAGTCAGTTTGATTTCTGTGTATTCCATCTGGTGAGGTCTATGTGTATAGTCATCTTTTATGTTGTTTGAAAAGCCATTAGCAATGAAGTCATTGGTCTTGCCAAATTCTATCATGTAATCTCCAGTAGCATTTCTGTCACCAAGGCCATATTTTCCCTACTACTAGTCATTCCTCTTTGTTTCCAACCTTTGCATTCCAGTCACCAGTAACTGTCCATGCATCTTGATTGTATGTTTGATTAATTTCAGACTGAAAATGTTGGTAGAATTCTTCAGTTTAATCATCACTGTTTTTAGTGGTTTGTGTGTAAATTTGAATAACAGTTGTTTTAACTAGTCTTCCTTGTAAGTGTATGGTGAGTATCTTATCACAGACAGTATTGTACTTCAAGATAAATTTTGAAACGTTCTTTTTAATGATGAATGTGATGCCATTCCTCCTCGATGTGTCATTCATGGCATAGTAAACTATGTGACTGTCAGAATCAAAATGGTCAATACCAGTCCTTTTCTGCGAATGCCTAGGATATCAATGTTTATGCACTCTATTTCATTTTTGACAATTTCCAATATTCCTATATTTGTACTTCATGCATTCCACGTTCCAATTGTTAATGGATGTTTACAGTTGTTTCTCTTCATTTTGAGTTGTGTCTTATCAGCAAGTGAAAGTCCTAAAAGTGTAACTATATTTGCATCATCACAGTGAACTCTACTTGGAGGAGGTAGCTCTTCCCCAGTCATATTTTGAGCAACTTCCAACCCGAAGTACTCATTTTCCAGCACTATATTTGAAAATATTCTGGTGCATTTCACGATGTTTCAATAGTCAATATTCTGGTACTTCCTGACAATGTTCCACTGATACTCACAAGGTTTTCATTGGCTAAATATTCAGAAATAGTCCCCTCTCCTAGTCTGTCTTAGTATGAAAGCTCAGCTGATATCTGTCTACCATGGATGACACTGTTGATATTGAAAATATCGGTGGCATAGATTCCAGAATCACAGCAACATGCAAACCACCACAGTACAACAAACTGACAAACAAGTTGTGGGTGTCTTAACTTCCTGTTTTCTACAAGGTCTAGCTGTGCAGCTAGAGACATCATCCTGTCTCTCTTACTTTTCTATGCATCCTTTCAATAAACACCATCACCAATAATCCAAATAAATTTAGCTTTGTTCTTTGAAAACTAAAGAGACTATGAAAGTACACTATAAGAAGTAAAACACTTCATATGTGTTGATGCTTTAGATGTCTAAAATTTTACAATTAATATGTCCCTTCAGCTCCTTTCAATTTAAAAATTTTTTGTTTTTATCATAATTATGTTTTTCTATTTTATAACACTTTCAGTTACTCTCCATTCTTCAATATGTCACTAATTTAATAGTCAACAAAATGCTCCTAATACTTTAGCAAAGTTTGTTCTATGTCATAACCAATTGAAAGTCTGTCTTAGTTATTTATTGCAACTATAACAGGAATACCACATGTGGATGGCATTAAAAAACAGAAATTTATTTTCTCAAAGTTTAGGAAGCTAAAAGTCTGTTACTAATCCAGAGAGAGTCCGTATTTCAAATTTCCTGTTTTCCTGACACCTGTAGGATGAAATAATAGTACCTATATATTTTATACACATTTACTCTGAAGTATACTCTGACTTATTTAATGGTCCACCAAGTAAAAACATAAATTTGCTTACCAAATGTAATGTTGTTATTGATTCTGTGATTTCTTGGAATCATATATTTGTTTAAAAATTGTTTAGGAATAGGCAACATTACTTCATCTGAACTGGTGTACTGTATTTTCTTGAAAAGAATGCACCCAGGTAAATAACACACCCACACATACAACATGCAGAAATAATTAAGACATGACACATCTATGAATATGCTGTGGATGTCTCCACTTATCTCCTGACACTTCTAGAAGTGAATTTCTGCCTTTTCATCCTTCCTCCCATATCACAGGTAAATCATGTCATTCTGTTCATTGTCTTTCATTCTTTATTGAATTCCCAGATTATGGAAAGTCCAAAATGTTACTTTTGACCATTATTGTATAATAAACGTATACAATATAATAAAAAAGTGATGGATCGAACCAAAATATCTGAGACATGGCAAAAAGTAATGTACTGAGTTTGGTAATCCCCCAGTAAATGGAAAATAAGCAGTCAAAATCGAACCTTTTGTCTATTAAGCTGATAATGTTGTTGACTCTGACTCATAGTGATGCTATGCACAACATAGCAAAATACTGCCTAGTCCTGCTCCACATTGTTGTTGTTACTGCTTCTTCTTCTTTTTCCAGGAACTGGTCCCTCATGAGAACATGTTCAAAGTATGTGAGATGAAGTCTCAGCATCCTCACTTCTAAGGAGATTTCTGGCTGTACTTCTTCCAGAACACATTTGTTTGTTCTTCTGACAGTCCATGGTATATTCAATATTCTTTGCCAACACAATTCAAATGCATTTATTCTTCTCTAGTCTTCCCTATTAATTGTCTAGTTTTCACATGCATATGAGGCGATTGAAAATACCATCCTTTGTGACAGGTGCACCTTAGTCCTCAAAGTGACCTCTTTACTCTTTAACACTTTAAAAAGAGGACTTTTATAGCCTATTTGCCCAATCCAATGCTAATTTGATTTCTTGACTGCTTCTTCTATGACATTGCTTGTGAATCCAAATAAAATTAAATCCTTGACAACGTCAATCTTTTCTCTATAATGATATTGCTTGTTGGTCACGTTGTGAAGATTTTTCTTTTTTTCACATCTAAACTATAATCCGTACTAAAAGGCTGTATTCTTTGATATTCATCAGCAAGTGCTTCAAGTGCTCTTTCAAGTGCATATCTCAGGTTGTTAATGAACTTTCCTCCATTTCTAATGCTGCATTCTTCTTTACATAGTCAAACTTCTTGGATAATATTCTCATTAAATAGAGTGAATAAATATGGTGAAGGATATAACCCTGACACAGACCTTTCCTGATTTTATACCATTCAGTATCCCTTTGTTCTGTTTGAATGACTACCTCTTGGTCTATGTACAGGTTCCACATGAGCACAGTCTTCTAGAATTACCATTCTTAACAATGCTATCCAGAGTATGTTACCATCCACACAGTTCAATGCCTTTGCATATTCAATAAAATGCAAATAAACATCTTCTGGTATTCTGTGCTTTAGCCAAAATCCATCTGACATCAGCAATGATATCCCTAGTTTCACGTACTCTTCTGAATCTGACTTGAATTTCTATCAGTTCCCTATTGATTTACTGCTGAGGCGGTTTTTCAATTCTCTTCAGCAAAAGTTTACTTGCATGTGATATTAATGATATTGTTCAATGATTTCCACATTCTGTTATGTCACATTGCTTTAGAATAGGCACAAATATAGATCTTTTCCATTCAGTTGGCCACTAACTGTCTTCCAAATTTCTTTGCATAGACAAGGGAATGCCCTACCTTAGAAGGTTCTAGATGGGACTCTGGATTCCACCAAAAGTCTTACACTGTGCAAGAGGTCTATTTCCTTCCCGATTTCAAAATTTATTACACAGTTACAGTGGTCAAAACAGCTTGGTACTGGTAAAATGAAAAATACATTGATCAATGGAACAGAAGTGAGAATTCAAAAATTAACCCATTCATATACAGCCAACTGATTTTTGACAAAGTGCCTAAATATATCTCATGGGGAGGTGATAGTCTCTTCAACAGATGGTGCTGGCAGAACTGGAAAGTGATATGCAAAAGATTGAAACAAGACCTTTACCTCACATCTTAAAATAAAACCAATTTAGCATAGATTAAAGACCTAAACGTGAATCCCCAAATTATTAAGGCCATCAATTAAAAAATAGGGACAAATGTCAGGGCTCTAATTCAGGGAATACACAGACTACCAAACATTTTGAAAACTACACAAACAAAAATAAACAAAATAGATGA
>NW_006408548.1:4892386-4897996 GCF_000296735.1 Chrysochloris asiatica | reverse complement strand
TTCGAACCGCTGACCTTTAGGTTCGCAGCCCGATTCGTAACCACTACGCTACCAGAGCACAGAACAGCTAGTAGTTTCAAATTGCCAACCTTGAGGTTAGCAGCCTGATACATAACAACTATGCTACAAGTGTTCATTAGAGAGATGCAAGTCAAAACAACAATGTTATATCACCTGTTACAAGCAATAACAGCAAAGATCAAAAAAGTAGAGGGCAATAAATGCTGGCAGGGATGTGGAGAGACTGGGATGCTCCTGCATTGCTGGTGGGATTGTAAAATGGTCCAGCCTCTCTGGAAAGCAATATGGTGCTTCCTCAGAAGGTTGGAAATAAAAATACCTTGTGATCCAGCAATTCTTCTACTTGGTATTTATCCACAAGAAAAATGAGCCATAACATGAGTAGATATATGCACACCAATGCACACAAATAGCAGCACTAGTTACAATAGCAAAAAGATGGAGACAGCCTAAGGGCCCATCAACTGAAGAATGGATAAACACACTGTGGTACATACACATAATGGAATATTATGCTACCCTGAAGAACAACAAGGAAGCTGTAAGCCACCACATAACATGGATGAAACTTGAGGACATTATATTGAGTGAAATTAGTCAGTCACAAAAGGAGAAATACTGCATAGGACCACTATTGTAAAAGACCAGGTAAAAGAACCCATACTAAAGACAGAGGGGAATTCTTTGTGGTGGGTGAGGTTAGGGGAGGGAGGGGAAGGTGGAGCACAGGGTAGGGAATGGACACAGGACAGTTTGGGTGCTGGGGAGGGGGCAATACACAAGAAGGTGGAAGGGAATGGAAGAACAAGGCAGATGGGAAAACAATTAGGCAGGTTTGCATGGGCTAAGTGGGACAGAAGTAAATAGTGATACATTCACAACCTTGGAACAACAGGGCTCTGGGATACAGGGATTGAGACATGGTTGGAATGGGCAAAAGGGGTAAAACAATGTTAAGATGCTTGGAGGTCTTTTGAATCTTGGTTTCCCTTGTATACCATTATAAAATAGACACTTGAGGGAGAGAGAAAGGAATAGCCAGAAGTATCACCATAGAAAGTTTGTAAGGCCGTCTTCTGCATATAACTTATTGGAATACCTAAAAGGGGGCTACAACATGCCCAGTGAAGGAGGCTTTCTGTGGAGTCTCTGCATTACATAAGACCATAGGTGGAATCCTGAACTGCATCCAGAATCTTCTGAGGAGGGAAATTTCCACTTGAAAGGATAAGCAGACCAGCCTGGAATGGCTAGAAGAACAGAAGATACTTCTTGAAAGAAAGAACAACAGGAAAATACAAAACAATATAGGCAGTCCAACTGAAGACTACAAGAACAAGCAAAGTGCTCGCCCAGGAGACATCAAAGCAAGTGGTCAGGTCCCCTCAGGACAAACTCCCTTCCAAGACTAAGACTCAATGGGAATACATGAGCAGACAAGTGCTCTGACTGGTGATTACGCTGGTTACTGATAAGGAGAAGTAAGGGAAAAATAGCAATGAAGCTGCAAGCTAAGCCTTACCACATTCGATAGACTCCTGTGAACCCAGGTGGAGAACTGGTTGGCTAGCAGTGTGGTGGGACCTGGAGACTCCTAGGCCCAGAGTCAGTGACATATCCACCGAGGACTAGAGTGGAGAGTGAAGCATCCAGCTTATAAGAAGAAAGGGCATATGCATAAGACACCCACACTTGCAGATAATACCCACTTGACCTGGCTTCAATGGCTGGATGATTAGAACTCAACTAGAAGAAGAAAGAGGAGGAAAAAAGAGTAATCTGATACAATTTGATGAAGTTGACCTACACCTATGGATGCAGTAGCTCAAAAGAGGAAATACATCTTTACAGTAAGGATCAGTCCCACCCCCTCACAATACAGGGTAGACAGGGATGGGAAACTTGGACATTGGCTACCCAAATAGGGGGCTACAAAGGCAAGAAGTAACTGGCTTAAAGCATTCAAGAGGGACCCTAGATCCAAAGGGCGCTGAGGAAGATAGAATCTCCACTGAGTAGTATATAGTATGACTGGGTGAGGCTGATGAAAGGAGATGGTGATGGCACTCATGTGGCACAATGGTGAATAATTGCTGTGAGGACTGACTGTGAGGGTTGGAAACGTAAAGGTGGGCATTTTGTAGCAAAAGGAGGGGAGTGGTTGACTTTGCAGTCCAGGACCAGAGGTCCCTGGGACCATCAAAGCAGAAGAGCAGAGTGCGGGACCCTACCCAGGGAAACAGTGACACTACAGATGGAGGCAGAGACGATGATGTGGAGAGATGGAGTGGCTGGAGATTCTAGACCCAGAGAGGGAGAAGGGGCTGTGTGCTGATGACCAGGGGGGCAGGCTTGCAGGGTATACCCTTTGTTTGGTTGAAGATATGTGGAGGGGATTGTAACCATGACAATAAAATGATATACGATGAATGTAATGCTAATGGTCTCCCATGTAAACTATCACATAATTCACAATAAAGTATTAAAAGAAAAGAGGTCTATTTCACTGAGCAAGTTCTAGAATCCCTTTTAGGTATTCCAATCAGTTATAGGCTGAAGATGGGCTTACAAGTTTTCTGTAATCATGTTTACTGACATTCCTTCTATCCCACTCAAGTGTCTATTTTACAATAGTAGTCAAGGGAAACCAATATACATAAGATAGTCAAGCATATTAGTATTATTTCCTCTCTTGAAACTACGCCTAGATTCCTTTATCACAGAGCCCTGTTATTCCAAGGTTGAGCAAGCAACACTATTTACCTTTGTTCCACTTAGCCCATGCAAACCTGTCTCAGTGTTCCCCTATCTACCTTGTTCTTCCACGTCCTGCCCCTTCTTATAGTGCCCTCCCCAACACCTGAACTATGTGTCTGCTCTACCATCACCTCCCTCCACCTCCCTCTAAACCCCCCACTGCAAGTCTCCGTTGTGGTTACCTTATATTCCATTAACTTTTCCCTCCATTGAACACAGTCTATTTTATCCTGTAATCTGACATTCTGCCACTGGGATCTTTGTTCCTCTGTGTTTACCTTCTTTCACATTGCAATTATTTTGATCAAAGTATTCCAGATCCTCTGAATTTGTTCTTATAGTTTTATTCAGTTCTCAACTCTTCCATTTGATGACTGAGTTCCAGGTGATGTTGTCACATATGTCAATCACTGGTTGTTGTCTGATCTTGTTGGTTCTCAGTCCACAGAGTTCCCTTTAGGATGTTTTTCATTTCAGGGTTGGTTTTGGCAAAATTCCTTACCTTTTGTTTAAACTAGAATGTTTTGATTACATCTTCGTATTTGATTGACAGCTTTGCTGGGTTGAGGGTTCTTGGTTGACAGTTTATTATTTGAGGGTTGTATATATAATGTTTCCCCGTTGCCTTCTTACCTGCATGGTTTCTGTTGAGAGATCTGAGCTTAATCTGACTTGCTTGCCTTTGTGTGTTACACCTCTCTTTTCCCTAGCTGCTTTAAGGATTCTGTCCTTATCTTTGATTTTTGGAGAGCTTGATTATTATATGTCTTAGTGATTTTCTTTTAGGGTCTATTCTTCCTGGGGTTCGTTGAGCTTCTTGAATGCTTATTTTTTCGCTTTTCAGGATGTTAGGAAAAATTTCTTCCAGAAGCTCTTCAACTAGCTCCTCTATGGACTTGTGTGATTCTTCCTGTTCTGGAATGCCGATGTTGTTGTTGTTGCTAGGTGCCATCAAGTCGGTACCGACTCATAGCGACCCTATGCACAACAGAAGAAAACACTGCCTGGTCATGGGCAAACCTCACAATCGTTGCCACACTTGAGCCCATTGATGCTGCAACTTTGCCAATCCATCTTGCTGAGGATCTTCCTCTTTTTCTCTGACCTTTCACCTTACCAAATATGATTTCCTTCTCCAGTGACTGGTCCTTCTTGACAATATGTCCAATGCACGAGACACGAAGTTTGGACATCGTGGCCTCTAAGAAGCTGCACTTCTTCCCAAAGGGATCTATTGGTTCTTTTGGCAGTCCATGGCACTTTCAATATTCTCCTCCAACAACATAACTCAAAGGCATCAATTCTTCTATGCTCTTTCCTTATTCACTGTCCAGCTTTCGCATGCATATGATGTTATTGAAAATACCATGGCTTGAGTTAAACACACCTTAGTCCTCACGCTGTCATCTTTGCTCGTCAACATTTTAATAAGGTCTGGTGCAGCACATTTGCCTAATGCAATACATTGTCTGATTTCTTGACTGCTGCTTCCTTGAGTGTTGATAGTTGATCCAAAAAGAATGAAGTCCTTGACAACTTCAATCTTTTCTCTATTGATAAGAATGTTGCTTATTGGTCTAGTGGTGAGGATTTTTGTTTTCTTTACATTGAGAGGCAATCCATACTGAATGCTGTGCTCTTTGATCTTCATCAGTAAATATTTTAAGTCTTAACTTTCAGCAAGTAAGGCTGTATCATCTGCATATCACAGGTTATTACTGAGTCTTCCTTCATTCCTGATGCCACATTTTTCTTCATATAAACCAGCTACTCAGATGATTTGCTCAGCATACAGGTTGAATAAATATGGTGAAAGAATACAACCTTGTTGCACACCTTTCTTAATTTTACACCATTCAGTGTTCCCATGTTCTGTTCGAACAACTGCTTCTTGGTCCTTGAACAGATTCCTCATGAGCAGAATTAAGTGTTCTGAAATACTGATACTTTGTAATGTTGTCCATAGCTTGTCATGATGCAAACAATCGAAAGCCTTTGCATAGTCAATAAAGCACAGGTAAACACCTTTTTGATAGTCTCTGCTTTCAGCCAAGATCCAAAGGACATCAGCAATGATATCCCTTGTTCCACGGCCTCTTCTGAATCCTCCAGAAGTTCGCTGTAAATATATGTTTGCAGCCATTTCTATATTACCTTTAGTACAACTTTATTCGCATGGGATATCAAAGAGATTGTCCAATGATTTCTGCATTCCGTTGGGTCACCTCTCTTTGGAATGGGCACAAATACTGATCTCTTCCAATCATTTGGTCAGATAGTTATCTTCCAAATTTCTTGGCATGGATGAGTGAGTGCGTCCTGTGCCACCTCACTTTCTTGAAAGATTTCAATCTTTACTCCATCACTTCCTGGTGCCTTGCTCTTTGCCAATTCCTTCAATGCACCTTGGACTTCCTTCAGTATCACTGGCTCTTGATATTATGCTACCTCTTGAAATGGCTGAAAATCAACCATTTTCTTTTAGTACAGTGACTCTGTGTATTCCTTCCATCTTCTTTTGATGCTTTCTGCATCATTCAATAATTTGCCCAGAGAATCTTTTAATAACAAAAGTCGAGGCTTGAATTTTTTCTTCAGTTTCCCAGCTTGAGATGTTGAGCATGTTCTTCCTTTTTGGTTTTCTGACTCCAGATTGGCACATTTTGTTGTACTATTTGGCTTTATTTTGCGAGCTGATCTTTGAAATTCTCTGCTCAGCTCTTGCACCTCCTCCTTACTTCCATTTGCTTTAGCATCTCTACACTGGAGAGCAAGTTTCAGTGTCTCTTCTGACATCCATTTTGACCCTTTCCTTCTTTCTTGTCTTCTTAA
>NW_006408548.1:4845571-4892126 GCF_000296735.1 Chrysochloris asiatica | reverse complement strand
TGAAATGAACAAATCATTGATTTTGCAGAATTCTATCATGTGATCTCCAGCAGCATTTCTAACACCAAGGCCATATTTTCCAACTACTGATCCTTCCTCTTTGCTCCCAACCTTTGCATTCTAAACATCAATAATGATCAAAACATCTTGATTGCATGTTTGATCTATTTCAGAGTGAAGAAGTTGGTAGAATTCTTCTATTTCATCCTCACTGGCTTTAGTGGTTGATGCATAAATTTGAATAATAGTCTTCCCTATAGGCACATGGATATTATCCTATCACAGACAGCATTGTACCTCATGACTGATCTGGATATGTTCTTTTTGACATTGAATGCAACACCATTCCTCTTCAATTTGTTTCCTGGCATAGTAAACCATGTGGTTGTCAGATTCAAAATGGCCAATAGCAGTCCATTTCAGTTCACTAATGCCTAAGATATTGATGTTTATGTGTTCCATTTCATTTTTGACAATTTCTAATTTTTCTAGATTCATACTTCATACCTTCCATGTTCCAATTATTAATGGATGTTTACAGCTGTGTCTCTTCATTTTGAGTTGTGACCCATCAGCAAGTGAAGGTCTCGAGGGCTTTACTTCCATGGGTTTTACTCCATTCACATCATCATGGTCAACTCTTTGAGGGGGCAGCTCTTCCCCAGTCACATTTGACTGCCTTCCAACCTGAGGGGCTCATTTCCTGGCATTATATCTGACAGGGTTTCTCTGCTATTCATAAGGTTTTCAGTGACTAAATATTCGGAAGTAGTTCGTCATTCCTGTTCTTCCTAGTCTGTCTTCATCTGCAAGCTCTTTAGAAACCTGTCCACTATGGGTGACTCTGCTAGTATTTAAAATACCAGTGGCATAGCTTCCAGAATCACAGCTCTCACAATCCAACACAGTATGACAAACTGAAAGACGAGTGGTAGAGGAATGCCAATAATTCTTAAGTTACTTCTCTTTATGCTGTCCAACATGAATCTTAGACCTTTTTGAGATTTTTAAAATTATTTTTTCTGCTTGTTCTTCTATCTTAGTAGTATTGAGAGATTTATCTTCTAGCTCACTAGTTCTGGCTTCCATCTTTTCAATTCTACTCCTTTGCCCTTTCAGTGTATTGTCCATTTCTGATATCTTATTATTAATCATTTGGACCTCTTTCTGTAGGTTTTGAATCGTTTCCAATGCTGTATTTCTCTTATTTGATTGTTCCTGTAGCGCTTTCCTGACTTCTTCCTTACTCTTCTCAATTCCATTGTAAAGTGCTTTGATACATTTTATAATCATTTTTCTGAATTCCTTCCTAGGCATTTCCAAACCTTGCCCTTCTTCCAGTATGGAGTGTAGGTCTACCTGCAGCTCATTCATCTCAGTCACTTTATCTCGTTTCTGGACATGTGTTGATATGGTCATGTGTTTCTGCTTTTTGGGCATATTCAGCAGTTAGCTGGGGCTGTAATACTTAGATGGGTGTATGTTTTGATATGTTTTATGCTTTCTGAGGGCCTCAAGGTAGATGTAATCAGGAGATCAGCTTCCCTTTTCACTCTTCTTCCTGAGAAATTTCAAGATGCCACTGTTGGTCGTAATTAAGTAACTCAGGATTTCATTTTCAGTCTGTTTCCTTTTTAGTCTTCCTGTCCTGCTCCACAGGCCCCATTCAGACATTTTTCCAAGTGATAAACAGTTCAGGTCCGGCTGTGGCCATTTTGTGCTGCTGTTTGGTTTTAAGTAGAAACTGTCCCTTTATATTTTGAGGCAATCTGTGCAGGTGCACAGTAGAGCCCTCTGGGGGTGGGGGTAGAGTGTCCATCTACTTGATCAGGCACCCCCTCTAGTAATCAAAATGGAGGTGCACAGACAGCAAGAGACCAATGAACAGATAAAAAAAAAAAAAAGAATGTCCACACCTTTATATCTATGGTTCTGTCAGGCGTCCATGGCTACTCTGATCCTTCCCCAGTTTGGTCTCACTCAAGTGTCTGCTCAGGCAGTAGCTGAGCACCTTGTATTAGAAAGCACTGGATTTCTTGCTTCTGCTACAAACTCCACTGGCTGTAAGCCTTCCAACATTCTAAATATTCCTTTATACTTGGTTCAGAGTTCTGGGATCATCCCCTGAGCCTGCTTGGTTCGCTATTCTGTGTTGTTGCTTACAGAGCTCCTCACTGCACTTTTAACCTTTCTGCCATCTTGTTTGCTCTCTGACCTTCACTGTCTTCATGTATGATGTTCTTGATGTCATTCACAACTCTTCTGCTCTTTGATCATCAGTGTTCACTGTGTCAAATCTGTTTTTGAGATGGTCTCTTCATTGTAGTAAGGTATACGCAAGGCCATATTTTGTCTCTTGTGGACTTGTTTTCTTCAGCTTTAGCTTGAATTTACATCTAAGCAATTGATGGTATCTTCCATAGTCAGTCTCTGGCCTTGTTTTGGCTGATGATATTGAGCTTCTCCATCATCTCTTCTGACAGGTGCAGTCATTTTGATTCCTGTGTATTCCCACTGACAAGGTCCATGTATACAGACACAATTTATGTAGTTGAATACTGATTTTTGCATTGAATAAGTCATTGGTCTTGCAAAATTCTATCATGTTGTCCCCAGCATCTTTTCTATAACTGAGGTCCTATTTTTCAACTACAGATCGTTCCTCTTTGTTTTCAATTTTCATTCTTAACACCAGTAATTATCAAAGTATCTTGGCTGCATCTTTAATCAATTTTAATCGAAAAAAGTTGGTAGAATTCTTAAATGTATTCATTACTGGCTTTGGTAGTTGGTATGTAAATTTGAATAATAGCTGTATTAACTGGTCTTCCTTGTAGGCATATGCTGCTGCTATGCCACTTTGGACTCACAGTGACCCTGTATAGGTTTTCTGAGGATGTAAATCTTTACAGGAGCAGAAAGTGTAAATAGATATTGTCTTATCACAGATAGCATTGTACTTTTTTTTTTAACTTTAGACTTCAGATTTATTTAGAGCCATCTGTACATGTTTAGAGAATATTTTATTTACTCTAGAAGATGCTAAGCCAGCTCTCCCTCAGTGAGACTTTGACCTAAATATATTTGCTTCATTTATATAAAAAGAGAATAACAATAAATACGGAAGCTTTAGGTTTGTGGCACTGAATGATCTATACAGCGCATCCTCCAAAAGCTACAATTAAGGATCCACCTAGCTTCTCAGCAATACAAGCCTGGTTGAGGTCTTCTGGCCCATTTGCTTGACATGCGTGTTTTATGCTTTGAAATTTCTTTCTGATTGTGTCCTTGGAACAGCATTGTACTTTAAGATAGGACTTAAAATGTTCTTTTTGATTAGTTCAGTGCCATTCTTCTTCTTCAATTTGTCATTCCTGGCATAGTAAATCATATGAATGTCTGATTCTAAGTGGCAATACCAGTCCATTTCAGCTCACTGATGCCTAGGATATCTACCTTTATGTATCCCATTTGAGTTTTCCTAGATACATATTTCGTACATTTCATATTTCAATGATTAATAGCTTGCAGCTGTTTCTTCTTCTTTTGAGTCAAGTTCCATTTGCTAATGAAGACCTGAATGCTTTGCTCCATCTGTGTCATTATGGTCTACTCTGCTTTGAGGAGGCAGCTTTTACTTAACTGTATTTTGAGTGCCTTCCAACCTGAGGAGCTCATCTTCTAATACTATATCGGACAATATTTTGTTGCTATTCATAAGGTTTTCAGGGGTTAATCCCTAGGCTGTTCTTAGTATGAAAGTTTCATCAAAACTTGCCCACCATGGGTGACTCTGTTGATATTTCAAATACCAGTAGCATAGCTTCTAGCATCACAACACACAAGCCACCATAGTACTACAAACTGACAGATATGTGGTTAATAATACCTACCTTAAATGAAGTTTCCATGTGATCAGAAATAAAAATTTAAGTCAACAATGTTTTTAACATATATGGGGAGATAAATGGTTGGCAAAAAACATGTAATACACAGATTATTTCCATGAAAGTATGGTAATTATAATTGAAATACACTGAAAAAAATATTATTTGCTAAATTAACCTATTTATATGTCTGTTCCTATAAGGCTATCAGGATGAGGTGGACAGTTAAGCTACAGATCAGAAAGGCACAGAACTTCATGACAGTGAAAGTCATTTGAAAAAAAACCAAAATATCTTCCTAACAGGAGAGTTGTTTGCTAACACTTTCTTTACCTTTAAAATTTTTTCTACCTGAATTTCTTAATGTACCATAAAAAATCACTTCATTACTTCAAAAGTACTTGCATAAAATATATGATCTAGAATAGATAATCTAGGGGGTATGCTAAATTGAACAGTAGGAAAGTTATGTGTGTGTGTGTGTCTTAAGATCAGATTTGAATGAATTTAATATAGATGACCTCGTTTTCTGAGCAACTAGCAAATATAACTATACATGTTAATGGTTTCAATAAGAGGAGTATACTACTCCAATAATTATGGTTAAGGATACACAATGTGATAGAAATTCTGCCTCACTGAGGATATGAAAAGACTGCCTTAAATCTACATATAGAATCAAGCACCCTCAGCCTCACTCATAAGGGAAATAAAAACTATCAGTTTGCACCTCACTTGTTGGCAAAAAGTCAACAGTTAGTTAACATACTTTTGTGGTGTGCCTTGGGAAAATGAGCCACTGACACACTGTAGGAATGTAAAGTTGTTGTTGTTAAGTGCTGTTGAGTCGGTTCCAACCCATAGTGACCCTGTATAGGGTTTCCGAGGAGTAGCTGGTGAGCTTGAAGCACCAACCTTGCAGTGCAAATGGCTTGGCAGTCTGGCACATTAAACCACAGTGCCACACCAGGACTCCTGGGATGTAAAGTGGTACAACCCAATATGGATGGTAATATATCAATATCTATTGAAATTACAAATGGGGCATATCCATCCAAATCTCAACTATGGTCATTTCTCCAACACTTTCACTTGGGTGAAATTACTTCTTTATGTCTGTTCATTACAACCTTGTTTGTAATAACACCAGATTGGAAACAGCCCACATGATGGCCAACAATAAGTTACTGATTAAAATGATTATGGTAATCCCTCTGGTGGAATATTATGCAGCCATGAAAAGGAATCAAAAAGTTCTCCAGGAGCTGATATAAAAGGATCTCAAAGATAACTGCTTAGAAAAGAAATTACTCAGGTGGAAATTACTTTGCATACAAAGCTGTATGCAAAAAGAACAAAAAAAATAAGAAATTGTTTACATATGCTTGCATTTCCGAAAACAGTGTTAAAAGAGAAAATAAAAAAATGATTAGGTACATGGATAAAAAAACTCCTAGTATGGCACTGTAGATAAGCACTTGAATGCTACAAAGTTGGCAGTTCAAACCCACCAGCTGCTCCTCCAAAACCCTACATAGGGTTGCTACGTGTCACAACCAACTTGACAGTACTTTTTAATAACAACAAAATACAGATGAGGGGGAAGAAGGAGTTTGACAGTTAAGATATGGGATAGGAAGTAGAGCCTTCACCATGGATGTATGATACAATTAAGTATTTTCCTTAATAATAAGATTAATTATTGAGCATGGGTAGAAAAATCTTATGGCTCTTGGCAAGAGTTGCCAAACTACATTGTGAGCCAAATCTGTTAAGTACTGTCCTGCTAACCCCAAGGTCAAGGGTTTGAGTCCACTGGCTGCTCCAAGGGAGAAAGGAGAGGCGTTCTGCTCCTGCAACAGTCTCAGAAATTCTACATAGGGTGGCTATGAGTCAGAACCAACTCAACAGCACTTAACAACAAAGTTCACAGGACAGTGGCTTCAACAACTAGGGGTTGATTTTCTCCTCTAACGTCAATTCCAGAGATAGATGACTGGTATTGTCAGTTACTCAACTAAACTTTTCTGTCATCCTACTCTGAGGAATTGTCTATTATCAATTCTGTCATCCTTACTCTCTCTCATGGTCTTCTCTGCATTGAATCAAAAAAGCTGGATTCTTTTCCCATATCATATTCCCTGTGTGGTTCCAGGTAAGAGTTTGCCAAGGAAAGGAATTCAGTCACTATGTGGAAGATAGAGGGGGCAGGGGAGAAGGCACTTTTAAGCAGAAGAATGAGCAAATATAAGATTAACAGCGTATTTTTGGCTCATGTAAAAACCACCTGTTTCGCTTCTGTAGATTAAGATAGTTGTGGGGAGGTTTTTTGGTTGTTTTGAAATTATTGAAAATTGTACCCATTTCCTAGAAAGCTTTTGAGAACTACCTGTTTTTGGTCCTTCAGGCTGAAGTTTTTTAAGTCTGCTTCCTTACCCCGATTTCAAGTAGCAACTTCCCTGATCTTCTGTTCTTTCAACATTTGTGTAAGTAATGATTCCTGTATGAAATACTTTATTCCTGGAACACCTGAAATAACTGTTTTCTAATTGAATCCAGCAAATCATACTCAACTGCCTTACTGTGTTATTTTTCATTCTTTTCTTTGTTGCCTTGTTGCAGATGGCTGTTGCAGCTCCAGATGTCAGCATTTGAGGCAGAAGATCAGGAGATGCCAATCACGGTGATAACTTTTCTAAGAAAAGAAAAATGAAAGTTCTCCCCAAAATTCCCCTAGTAGACTTGCTCTTAAATCTCATTGGCAAGAAATCCCATCTCCAATGATCACATTATGAATTTCTATTTCCCCAGGGCTACAAGGTTCACTTTTTAAAGTATGTCTGAACTTCCTGAAAGCTCATATAAAACTGAAATTAGGCTTCAGTTGCTTTGATTGGTCTGACTCAGATCATGTGTCAATTCTGATCAAGTGCTATGTGCTATGACTGAGTCAGTCAGGACCCACATAAAACTTGGCTGTGAGAAATCTGAGGTACTGTTACGGAAAGAAGCAAGGAAGACTAGAACTTAAGGAACAAAAGGTAATTCTCCTAGGATGATCCATATAGCTAATAACACCTATGACGGGGAATTTTGGCCAAGATGAAAACAATCTGAATACAGTTATTTATAGTAACGTGTACATACCAGATGGAATAATACCAAATACTTTTAAATTGGGAGAATATGTAAAAGAAGTATTTTAAGGTGGTGGTAATGGTGGTGGTAGGGATACCTTTTCTTGTTCACTTGTAACTTGATTTAGACCTTATATCAATGTAGAGCAGAGATTGGGAAAGTTTTGCTGTAAAAGGGTTGTTGTTGTTGTTTTTAAGTACCATCGAGTCAGTTCTGACTCAAAATGACCCTGCATAGGGTCTCCAAAGCTGTAAATCTTTGCAGGAACAGAAAGCCTCATCCTTCTCCTGTAGAGCAGTTGGTGGACTCAAACCACTGACTTTGTGGTTAGCAGTCCCAGTACTCATTCTACAGAGCCACAACCCAATGTATGCTTAACTGATGCATCTTCCTTCTCTGGACCATCATGAGATAGTCGATACAGAAATGTGAATTTTTAGAATTACCAGAATAGGAAATTAGTGCATTATATAACCTGAAACCTGAAGACTGGAGTGTGTCATTGTTTGAAAGGTAGCAAATAAGTATTACATGTTATAATGCATTTCAGCACCAGATTCCCAGGTTAAGTCCTGTGTGGCTTTTTTTTCCTTCTCCTTCGTTTTCTTTTGCTGCTAATGCAGCTTCTCCACCCTCCAAATCTCAGGTGTCAAAATCTGACTGATCTTTAGGACTAAATTAGGTGACATACCTTTCATAGAAGTGTCCTTGATCAACCACCCAACACAAGTTCTCTGTCTTCTCAATGACCATGGTAATATTCTAACTCATGCTAGATTTCTAAGTTACATTAGATCTTGGTGGTGGTAGTGTGCCGTGGAGTCGGTTCTGACTCATAGCAACCCTGCCTGGGGTTTCTGAAGCTGTAAATCGTATGGAAACAGAAAGCCTCATCTTTCTCCTGCGGAGGCTTGTAGATTCAAACTGCTGACCTTGTGGTTAGCAGCCCAACTCATACCACTACACTATCAGAACTCCTTAGACAAGATCTTAGAAATCATTATTCTTCTAAAAAGGGTAAGTAAACTAAGGCCTGTGGAAATTACCATATTTTTTGCAGAACAACCATGCCCAATTCACTTATGCATTGTCTACTGACACTTTCATGATGAAGTGATAAAGCTGAGTGGTTGCCAGAGATTCTATGTCAAAAATATTTACTGTGTGGCCCTTTACTGAAAAAGTTGTAGATCCCTGTTGTATTGGATTGTAAACTGGAAGGTAAGTATCACCTTATACCACTTAGACATTACTTAAATTTATGATGCTGAGTCATTGTTTTAACCCTTTTCTCATTCAAAATTCTCAATTAAATTTTTAGAAACTTTCTCTCATGGAAACTTAGGAAAATCAACCTGGGGGCAAGGAGGAATGAAATTAACTTCACCAAGTCACTTTATTGACATTGGTTGTACCAAACAAAATACAAATGTAATACAGGTTGTCCCTGACTTCCAAAAGGATTTCATTCTGATGAGTCTGTCTGCTGAAGTCAATTATGACCTAAGTTGGATACTTCTCTTTTTTTATTAGTTTTCATTGTTATTGACTTTTATTATCTGTATCTTAATAGACTGATCTTTGTCTTTGGGGTTGGGAGCATTACATATAAACATCTGAGAGTGAACAGGTGATAATGATAACAGCAGTAAATTATGCTCTGCAACACTTGTATGTATTACATATTACTAACAGTAAGATGTAAAAAGAAAACAAAAAAGATCCCAAAAAAGACAATTGTAAGTGCAGTTTGTTATAACTGTGCTGCGTCTTAAGTTGGGGACTACTTGTACTGCAGCGTATCTCAACTCATTCATTCTTTGAACAAATATTTGTGGCTTTGTGTTAGGACTGTTGTGAGGGGCAGGAACTAGAGCAATGAAAGAACAGTATGGTCCTTGTATTGTACTTTAGATTTCTCTTCTGAGATTGTACTGAATGACCCCATAAGATTGCAAACTGTGGAATTTAAGAGAAGCAGCTCCATTTACTTTACATGTACTTTCAGGAAACTTCAGTGACATGCCTAACATCATCTGAGCTACTGGTAGACTCTGATCCTGACCCTAACTACCAGTGCAAGCTCCTACATATGAAAAGCCCTCCCAGTTCTGAAAGTTGAAACATAAATGTCAACATTAAACCCATATACTGCTTTCCTAAATGTATTCTGAAGACTAGATATTTCATGGTCCATTAGAAAGAGTTATAACAAAAAGACTTCTTGAGGTCAAATAGCCATACATGTGGGAAATGCTGAGTTAAATAAGTTACTACAGGGCTTTTTTTTTTTTTTTTAAAGAAGAGCATTTAATATGATAATATTCATGATCAATCTCCAAAAGGAACATAAAGCATGGAGATTCATTTGACCAGGAAAACTTTCTCTCTTTGGCTCTATAGGATAAGCACCGCTGGACTGCTAACTGAAAGGTCAGCAGTTCAAACCACCAGTCACTCCTCGGAAACGCCATACAGAAGTTGCTATAAGTTGGAACCGTCTCAATGACACTTAAAAACAACAGTTATCCTTAGAATATTCTTTGGGGAATGCAATGGTGATAGTCACAGGACAATTTCTTTTTATCCTTGCAGGTTATTTAGATACATTCTTAAGAAAATGATAGCAGAAAGGTTGCTGATAACCGTGTCCTTCTTTACTCTCACTGTATGACATATTAGTTATCTACTGCTGTGAAACAAATTGCTCCAAACTCAGAAGCTTAAAGCAGCAAGCATTTTATTTCTCATTGTTTCTGTGGGTCAGGAATCTGGGTGTGGCTCAGCTAAGTCCTCTGGCTCAGGCTCTCTCACTAAGCTGTCAAGGCATCAGCCAGGACTGCCATTAGTTCAAGGTTCGACTAGGTACGCCTCTGCTTCCAAGCTCATTCATGAGACTGTTGCCAGACATCAGGTCCTTGCTAGTTTGTGACCAGCAACAATGGTTCCTGGTCATGTGGGAATGAAAGAAAGAGAGCAATCTTTTGTAACCTGATTTTTGAAGGGACATCTCATTACTTTTAATGTATTCTGTTGGAAGCAAGTCAGTTGATCCAATCCAAACACAAGTGGAGGGGATTACACAGGATATGAATACTAGGAGTTGAGGGTCATTAGGAGCTGTTTCAGAAGATACCTAACCACAATCATTGTCCAATGTCTTCTTCCCAGGCTAGGCTCCCAAAAGTTCAACAAGCAGACACTTAAGTGAAGCAGCATTCCTAAATTGTATTTTCATTTAGGCAGATGCTTTCCACTTTAAGGAAGTATAGAGGCATTCAGATGGACTCAGATCTGAGATGACTACTTAAGGATGTCCATGCAGGTAAATCTCACAACTCAACTGCCATTTTCTGCATATTTCAGTAGTCTCCATAACAGCTAATAATCAAGAAGCACTGAATGCTTCCTTTGTGCCAGGTACTACAGTGAGGACAAAAGGAGCTCTAGTAGCACAGTGGTTACGAATTGGGCTGCTAACCTCAAGGTCAGCAGTTCGAAACTACCAGTGGTTCCGTGGGAGAAAGATGAGGCGTTCTACTCCTATAAAGATTTACAGCCTCAGAAACCCTGTGCAGGGTCACTATGAGTCGGAACCGACTCCACGGTACTTAACAACAACAATTACAACTGCAAGAAGAAAGTGTTTTCCCTCTCCATACTTCACAGATGAGGATACCTAGGCACACAGAGGTGAAGTGACTACAAAGTGAAACCAGGATTTGAGCTCAGGCAGTAAATTAGTCTTTTCTTGGTTTGACCTGATTCCCTTTCCTTTCAAGGTCAAACATTCAGACAAAGTGATCTATACTCCCTGCCTTCAACTCCTTTGCTCATGTCCTTTCTCACCTGCTATCTGGTTTCTGCCTCCTACAAATCCACTAAAATTGATCTTGCTAAAGTCATTCATGAACTTCTGATTGCCAAATGCAAGGTGTACTTCTTAATACATATCACTCTTCATTTCTGTACCCTGTACTGCTGCCGACCTTATCTTAGTCCCCTTTCTTAGCTGCTCTTTCTGCTGACTCTTCTCTTTGGTTATTCTACCTTAAGGCACACCTCATCAGACTTACTAATTTGGGAGTATGACTTAGAGAATTATTTAATGTCTCTTCTAGCCTTAGTCTTTGCAAATTCCCACCAAATGACTTTTTCCTGATGGGTTTGGATAAGAGAAGGTAGGGGAAGATGCTGATGGATTATAATTCATTTGTGAATGACTATTAACAAGATGAATTAGGAAAACGTGAAACTCTTTCTATATGTATATACAGTGAGCCATCTCAGAAACAATAAGGGGGAATCTCACTATCATCAAAGAAGAAGAGCCAGGAGTAGAGTGCATATTTTGAACCTAAAGATCTCTGCACTGAATCTCAACCCAGGAACAAGAAGTTGTGGCACCAGAAGTATAGCAGAAAAGCATCAGTAGCAGTAGCTGCAAAACTGGGAGTCAGAGCACCGGACAGAGCAATGGGCTTCCCAGTCCAATAAGAAAAGCTGAATTAACTTTGACCAGGAGGCTTTCTTTCAGAGTGGGGTACCTTCAGGCAGTTAAATGGGAGAACAAGGTTTGCTGATCCACGGAGCTAAGGTGGAGAGGCTTCAGACTTAGGCTTATGATAGTGTGTACTGTGAGCATTGATCAGCAGCTCTAAAAAAGTTTTGTAACATTTCCCAAGTGGAACAGAGACCAGATCAAGGGGCTGAGAACCAGAGAGAATCCTGGAAGAGAGGCTGTCTTGACTGGAAGAACTGCACATCTACTGATCCTGCATTAATTATAATTACCTGTTTACTTCCCTGATAAACCCCACAAGTATGAGTATGGTTTTTGAGTTCTGTGTGGCCATTGTAATGAATTATCAAACCTTACTGAGTAGGGAGGGCTATGTAAACAAGGAGGAAGCATCAAGAGCTGGAAAATACAGCCTTGGTGATAGAAATGATGCTGGAGTTTGCATAATAGAATTTTCCAAGACCAACAATGTATTTATTGCAAATACATTTTTTAAACAATATAAAAGGCAGCTATACACATGGACCTCTCATGCACTATACAAGAATCAACTGACTACATCTGTCAGAAAACATGGTGGAAACACTCCATCTCTACAGCCCAAACAAGACCAGGTACTGACTGTGGAACAGACCATCAACTGCTCATATGCAAGTTCAGGCTGAAGCTGAAGAAAATTAAAACAAGATGATGGGAGCCAAAATATGACCTTGAATATATCCCACTTGAATTTGGAGACCATCTCAAGAACAGATTTCATGCACTAGACACTAATGATGGACAACAAGAAGAGTTGTGATGTTGCAGGAAGATGAGGCCCAATCAGGAGAAATAAATCACCTGAACACCAGTGCTACTAGAGGAAGAGGCTTTATTGCCAGTGGAGCTACGGCAGACTAATGTCCCAAATGCTGAGCTCCCTGAATTAGCTTTGATACTAGCTCTCTATAGTATTGCATAGGGCTGAGTGGTGTGACCACCATGTTACTTTCTCATTGGCGGTTCCTAGATAAAAGGCTTTTTACAGAAGAAGAAGAAGCTATTAGTTTCCTTTGTGTGTGACCTAGGCCTCAAGTTCTTATGGGCAGGGGCCTCCAGTGGTATAAAATCAATGGTATAACATAGGAAGAAAGCAAAAGGCTATTAAAATGACAGTAGAAAAAGAAAAGAGCAAAATGGATGGCAGACGAAACTCCAAAACCTGCTCTTAAGAGTAGAGAAGCTAAAGTAAATGGAAAAGATGAGAAGGTAAAAGAGTTAAGCAAAAAATTTCAAAGGACAGCTCGGGAAGAAAAAGTTAAGTTTATACAAAATATGCAAAAACCTAGAGTTAGAAAATCAAAAATGAACACACTCAACATTCCTCAAGCTGAAAGAACTAAAGAAAAAATTCAAGACTCAACTTGCAATATTGAAAGTTTCTATGGGCAAAATATTGAATGAGGCAGAAAGTATCAAAAGAAGATGGAAGGAATATGCATAGTCATTGTACCAAAAAGAAATGGTCAATGTTCAACCATTTCAAGAGGTAGCATATGATCAAGAAATAATGATACTGAAGAAGTAAGTCCAAAGTACATTGAAGGCACTGGCAAAGAACAAGCCTTATTAAATTGATGGAATACAACTTGAAATCTTTCAACAAAACTGATGCAGCACTAGAGGTACTCACTTATCTATGCAAGAAATTTGGAACACAACTACCTGGCTAACTGACTGGAAGAGATCCCTATTTGTGCCCATTCCAAAGAGAGGTGACCCAATGGAATGCAAAAGGTTTCCCTGTACTTTCATTTATATATGAATTGATACACAGGCTCTAAGAAGGCTATTGCTTTACTGACTATGCAAAGGTTTTTGACTGTGTAGACCATGACAAACTATGGATAGCACTGCAAATAATGGGAATTCTAGAACATTTAATTGTGCTCATGAGGAATGTATATATAAACCCAAGAGGCAGTTATTAGAACAGAAAAGGGGATACTGAAGTGTTGAAAATCAGGAAAGGTGTGTGCCAGAGTTGTATCCTTTCACTATACTTATTTAGACAGTATGCTGAGCAAATAATGTATAAAACTGGATTATATGAATAACTGGCATCAAGATTGAATGGAATGCTCATTAACAACGTGTGATATGTAGATGATACAAGTTTGCTGAAAATGAAGAGAAGTTACGATACTTAACTGATGAAGATCAATGATCATAGTCTTCTGTATGGGTTGTACCTCAATGTAAAGAAAACAGAGATCCTCAAAATTGGACCAGTAAATAACAGCATGATAAATGGGGAAAAAATAGAAATTGTCAAAGACTTCATTTGGCTTGAATCTACTATTGATACTCATGGGAGTAGTAATAAAGAAATCAAAAGGTATATTACATATGGCAAAAGTGCTGCAAAAGACATGTTTAAGGTATTCAACAGTAAAGATATCAGTTTTAGGATTAAGGTATGTCTGATTCAAGCTACTGTGTTTTTCATTGCCCCTTACTCATGTTAAAGTAGGACAATGAATAAGGCAGACTGTAGAAGAATTCATGCATCTGAATTATGGTGTTGGATAATAATATTAAAAGTACCATAGGATCAAAGAAATCTGTACTGGAAGAAGAACAGCCAGAATGCTCCTTAGAAACTAGGATGGCAAGACTTTGTTTCTCAAGCTTTGGACATATAAATGATCAGAAGGGGCCTGTCCCTGGAGAAGGACAAAGAGGAGGGTCAGCGAAAAAGTGTAAAACTCCCCCCTCCCCCAGTGAGATGGATTGATACAGTGACAGCAGCAATGGGCTTCAAGTTTACAATTGTGAGGATGGTGCAGGACTGGTTCTATGTTTCACTCTTTTGTGCTTAAGGTCACTATGAGTGACAATCGACTAGATAACACCTAACAACAACCTCTCTTCCTGCCACATTCCTTCTTATTCTTCAAATTTCAGCTCAAATATTTCAGCTCAAATATTGCTTCTCTTTAGAAGCCCCCAAGTACACCTGGACCCTTCTTCTTTGCTCCTGTCCCACCACTCTGTTTATGAAATTGTACCATTTAAGTTTCACTATGCGTAGTGGTTACGAATCGGGCTGCGAACCTTAAGGTCAGCGGTTCGAAACTACCAGCCGCTCCCGGGAGAAAGATGAGGCTTTCTACTCCCGTAAAGATTTACACCCTCGGAAACCCTGTACAGGGTCGCTATGGGTCGGACCCGACTCGATGGCACTTAACAACAACAACAACATCTCACTCTAGAGTCCTGGTATGGCATTGTAGGCTAATGTGCTGGACTGCAAAACCAGTTTGAACCACCCACCAGCCACTCCTCAGAAACCCAATACAGGGTAGCTATGAGTTGGAACCAACTCAACAGCACTTAACAACAGCAATAATCTGTCTCTACAGAAAGGTGAACTCTGGGATGGCATGAAATCCTATACAGGTCGCTATGAGTTGGAATCAACTTGACGGCACTTAACAACAGCAAGCACCATCAAGAAAGGTACAGAGAGGCAAAGCAACTCACTTAACCTTCAGGCACAACTTGGGAATCATTTTTCTACATGGGCTAGAAATTAAGAATTCAAAATTTTGAAATTTATTTTGATGGGTACCTTAGTGGTTCCCCAGTAATGTACTCCTCATAAAGTAACCTCTTAAATTCCAGGTGCTGGCACAGGTAGACCCATGAGACCTCTTAATGGGTAACTCTCTCCAATGTTATCTCCACATTGCAGGCTTAGAAACCTTTTCAAAACACACATGTGATTTTCTCTCTCACTCTATCACATACACACCTTTTATCATGAGTTACACTGTGTAGCCATTCCTTTGACTCCTACCCTACTGTCTGTCTCTTTCTGTTGCAGTCCTGCTGGCTCTTTTCTGGATTCCTTATACTTCTCCTCTCCCCTTTCCACTCTTTTTCCCTGCCCTCTTCCTCTGGTTCCTTCCTATTCATCCTATCCGCAGCCCTGGTGTTGCTTTCTCAGAGCTGTCTTTTCTTCCCTTCTTATGTACATTAGATCTTCCATGTACCTCTCCTCCTTAGCACTTGCTGCATTACATTTTAATGCTTAACAATGTGATGATTTAGTCAATGCCCATTTCCATAAGGGTGGCTGGTTTACCCCATGAAGGCAGCAACCATCTCTCTCATGTTTTCTGCTGTATCCCAGTTTCTGCATATTGTTATTGTTAAATGCCATTCAGTCAGTTCTCACTCCTAAAGACCCAGTATATGGCTTGCTGTGGGTTTGAACTGCTGACCCTGATTAGCAGTTCAAAGCTTATCCTATAGCACCACACTAGGACTCCAGTGCCTGCATAACACTTGGCATCTAGGAGGAAGTCAATAAATATTTGAATGGATGAGGGAGGAAATGAATGAATGAAGGCCAAGAATAACTGGATTTTTCTTCCTGCTTTTATCCTTACCTCTACTCTACACTTGTGTATGTTCCCTTTACAATTTAGAAAGTGTTTGAGAAGACTATCTAATTTGATTAATAATTGACATTTAGAGTAAAAAGGGCAACCCATGCAGGTGACTTGTTCTAAGTCACATGATTAAAAAACACCACACCTGTTGCCCTCAGATGGATGCCAACTTACGGTGGTGACTCCATGTGTTACAGAGTAGAACTACTCCGTAGGGTATTTTTGGCTGTAATCTTTATGGAAGCAATTAGTTAGGCCTTTTTCCCACAGAGCTGTTGGGTGGGTGGAAACACCCATCTTTTAGGCTAGCAGCCAGCTGCAAACTGCTTGCACCATCGAGGTGTCCTTTTCATATCTAGTATGAGGCAATGCAGGGCTAGAAAAGAAAGCCTTTTTTCACTTTCTTCACAAGCACTCTGGTCACTCAACAAACAAAAAGAAAAGATAATCGTAGAACTCAATAGAAAGCATTCACACCTAACACAACAAAAAAGAAATAGCCAATTAAGTTTAGCTAAAAACATAAAGATTCATATTCTTATTTTAGGCTGATACAACTCTGGTTCATGGAACATGGACAAAAATACTGTAAATGCAAAATTCCAGCACATACTGTTTGCGTTTTGAGAAAAAGCATGTCACCTTAGTCTGTACAACAGGGATCAGGGATCAGTTAATATTATGTCATAACACTCATTAAAATTTTGATGTTCAATAAATGTAGGCTATTAAATTGTGGGTGGGAAAGTCTATTTCTGGAAACCTTTTCATCCCTTCCTTAATAAGACTTTTTTTTCCCTCTTTTTGGTAAGGAACATGAGAAAAGTTAAAAGAGGAGTGGATCCATTAGCTCAAAAGGCATTTCCAAACTAAGTACATTCATTCATTTGCCTAATGTTTTGAAGAAGTCCTGGTGTGGCACTGTGGGTAATTGAATGCAAAGTCAGCTTGAACCACAAGATCAGCTGTTCAAGCTCACCAGCTGCTCTTCGGAAACCCAATACAGGATTGCTATGGGTTGGAACAGATTCCATGGCATTTAACAACAATGTTTTGAAAACCTACTATTTAAACAAAACCTCTGAAGAAAAATTTGTAGATGACTTAAGAAAATAATTAAGTACCTTTATAATTACTCATGAATAAATCCTTTTAAATTCAGATGTTATTTATCTAATAATATGGACAATTCACTAAATTTACATGATGAATTATTGTTGTTATTTAGTGCCAGGGAGTCAGTTTTGACTCATAGCAACCTTATACAGGGTTTCCAAGGAGCAGCTGTGGATTTAAACTGCCAACATGAAAAACTAATAATCATCAATTGAGTCTTGATTATACTGGAAGCTCCCTGCCTTCCATGGGGTTTATATTAGAACGAATCCAGTCTCCCCCATTACTCCACATGTGTACAAAGTTTTGTCTTGAGTTTAATCTACGTGGTCAGCACTTTTTTTTTTTTTTTTTGCAAGGAGTGGGTACAGGGAGGACAGTATAGAAATATAACCTTGTTAGCTGCCTGTTGAGCCCCTTCAGACTCATGGAGACCCTATGTGTGCAGACAAGAACTGACCCATTGGGTTTTCAAGGTTGTGACCTTTCCGGAAACAGATCAGCAGGCTTGTTTTTCAAGGTGCCTTGGTGTGATGCAGTAGTACTAAACTGGGATCCACAAGGTGAGAATTCAAACCCACCAGCTGCTCCCTTGGAAACCAACATGACAACATTTAACAACTGCGTGAGATAAGTAGTCAGTGCTTAAACTTTTGTGCCACCCAAGGACTCCTAGAAAACCGACTTAAACCTGCAGCCTGGATCTAGATCTGCAAAACGTCAAGTACAAGAATCTTCATCCCATTATTTACCAAAGTGAGGACTGGTAAGCGATGAAATTCTAGTTAAATAGTTCCACTCACTTGAAGCAATGTATATATAGACAGTGATTCTTGTATTTCCCTATATTTACAATAAGACATTAGTCTTGCAATTAGAGACATGAATTGAAAAAGCGGGAGAAGGTCATGCCTTACACACACTGCTAAAAGCATTCTAGTGCCAGGAACGCGTTTGCCGACTCCCGAGAGTCTTCAGCAACCACAAAGTTGTCTTCCCTGGCCTCACAGGATTCATGTGGTGGCGGAGAAGGGTGCGGGTAAGTCCCCGGGGCATAGTCTGCCCGTCACTAAGTTACTCCTAGTCCAGAGTGCGGGACGCCGGTCGCAGCTGAGCCCGGTCAGCCAGATCCACGCGCCCAAGGCTAGTGCAGCGCGCCTGCGCAACCAGTCACGTGGCGCGCGCTACTCGCAATGAGGGTTAAAAGTCACGCCCACTGAGAGTCCGTGAACGCTCGGCCGGCAACCGCAGCGTTTTCCACGTTCTTTTGCGCGAGTTTGACTGAGGTCGCGCCGCCGCTCTCGACCACCTCCTGGCCGAGCTGAGCTCCATTAAATGGAAGGACTCTTCTAGCGTCCTCCGTTGCCGATTGAACACGCGCACGAAACCGCGTCTTTCAACCGACAATGAAACCGTAACCGCGCAGCTCTGCAGCTCCAGGCGAATGGGCGCGAGGCACAGACGGGGAGGGGGAGGACGGTTGGTTCAAGCCCCGCCCGGGTCGCCCTCCTATTGGCGGGTGCCCCGGTTCTGGGCCCTCCCCCTCACGGACCTGTCGCTTTGTGACAGGCGGAGGGGTCAGTTCCTGTTGGTTTAGGGGCGGAGCCAGCGGTAGCCAGAGCTCCGCCCGGACTCCGGGGGCTCCTCCCCCTGCTCCTCACGGCAGGGCCGACGACGGCCGTGAGGGGGGCATGTCATTGCTGTTCCGAGCCCTGGTTCCTCCTCCGTCTGCTCCTTTCTGGCGCCCTTGTCCCGTTGGCTTTAGCCGCCACAGCAGCTGCACTAGGGATACGGATGGCTAGTGGGGTGCAAGGGTTATCCACGTTGAGAGAGCGGCGGTCGCGGCCGCTGCTAAGGCGGAGAATCCCCGCTGCCGCCTCCACCCCCAGTCCCTCAGCCTCGCGGCGCTGAGGGCGGGAGCGCGCGGAGCTCGTCCCTCCTTCTTTTCTTCCTCCTCCTCCTCCTCCTCCGGGTCCCCGCCCAGCACCCCTCGCACCAGGCGGCGGCGGCGGCGGCGGCGGCTAAGAGCGAGACCCGCCGCCGGGGCACAACATGGCGGAGCCCTCGGCCCCGGAGAGCAAGCACAAGTCGTCCCTCAACTCGTCCCCGTGGAGCGGCCTGATGGCCCTGGGGAACAGTCGGCACGGCCACCACGGGCCCGGGGCCCAGTGCGCGCACAAGGCGGCGGGCGGCGCAGCGCCGCCAAAGTCGGCCCCCGCGGGGTTGTCCGGGGGGCTGTCGCAGCCGGCTGGCTGGCAGTCGCTGCTCTCCTTCACCATCCTCTTCCTGGCCTGGCTAGCCGGCTTCAGCTCGCGCCTCTTCGCCGTCATCCGCTTCGAAAGCATCATCCACGAGTTCGACCCGTGGTAAGTGCTCGCGCCCCTCCCCCCTCCCGGGCACCCGGGACCCGCGCCTCTGCCCGCCGCCGAACTCGCTCGCGCCCTGGCCGTGGTGGGCGCGGGGCTCCGGGCGCGCCCCCTGCCTGCGGGCGAAGTTTGCCCCGCGCCGCAGGAGGCCGAGGCGTCTGGGACCCCGATTGAGATTGACCCCCGGAGGGCGGCTGCGCCGGTGCTCCTGAGTCGCCACGCCGGGAGCCGCCGGGCTGCTCCTTGGCGTCTGCTCTCTGCCGCCCGCGGCTCGCGCCTTTGATTTTTGCTCCTGCGGAGGGGCTCGGCCTGAGCTGCCCTGGAGCCGCTGGAGGGGAGGAACCCTGAAGTGCCGGGCTCTCGGCAGCACAGCCTCGCAGTTCTCCGCGGCTCCTTCGGCTCCCATGATACGGGCGGGGGAAATGCAATCCCCGAAAGTAAGCTGAGCGCCGGGCACTCTTATTTCTTTCGCGGGAGGTGTTTTCAGGAGTGGCTTTGTTTTCCTGGCCCTCCCGTGCAGTCTGCACCGCCCTGGTCCACAGTCATTTGGGGTTGAGGTGGGGAGCAAGATCATTAGTCTGCTAGCTCAACTGTCAGCCTCAGTGTGTTCCGCACGCTCGCCAAAAGCCTTGTCCCGTAGTTCCTGTATTGCTGTTTACCGGGAGGGCTGTGCGTGGGGAAGGAGCGGACGGCAGGGGAGGGCAGCCCTAGCCTCCGACACCCAACTTGGACATGCTATCGGGGACTGACCAGGCAGTTTTAGGAATCCCACCGCCCCCCCCTTAAAAAAAAAAAAAAGCACTAATGGATACTACACTACTCTGAATTATCTAGATGAGGAAGATTGCCTTCATTTTTTTCCCCTCGCTAGTGGTGTTCCGCGGGAGAAAGATGAGGCTTTCTGCTCCCGTAAAGATTTACAGCCTCGGAAACCCTGTACAGGGTCGCTATGAGTCGGAACCGACTCCACGGCACATAACAATAGCAGCAGTGTCCAACCTGAGTTGAGTAGTCTTTCATCTGAGAAAATATACCTATTTAACTTTTCATCTTCTTAACTGATCAGCTTTGAGTTAATTTTACTTTATTATTAGAACTGATTAAATGTGGGTGTGTTTGTTTTATCTTTGGAAATAAAGAGAGCGAATTCTAAGAATCATATATATACAGATAATACGTATTTTTTTTGGAGGAGTTACCCATGCAGTAAGATGCCCTATTGAAGTTCTGATCTAGAGAGAAAAATGGGTTAGTATATCATCTGCTGAGCACCACCAGAGGAGAATTCAATATAGATAAACAGTTAATTACTATGGCATTTTTCTGTAAATGTTTTAATATAATTTAGAGGCTTTGCTTTGTTTTTGTTTGTTTGTTTTTCCCTAGCATTAGATTTTTTATTTTTTTTCCCCAGCATTAGATTTTTTGTTTTTTAAACAAGTGTTACGGTTCTTGGCATTATAGAAGAAAGTAAATTTGTGCTGATTATTTATGAGCCTAAGATTATGTATGAAGCCTTATTAACTAGATGTAGTATTCTTAGGTAGTCTTAGCTATGAATCACTTGAGGAAATCATGTAAAAATGAAAATGAAAACTGTTAGTATTTTATTGAACAACGTGAAAAGAGAAAGTTATGTTTATTTAGATTAAAACGGAAGAAATGCATGACTGGCCAATCATTACAGCTAAAAATGTGAACACCATTTCCAAAGAGAGTACCATTCTTAAAAATGGAAGTCTGAGTACTGTTTAAAATCATAGTGAAGCTGAAATTCACTACTGAATGAAGAAACGTTTTTTGTCTTTTTTTTTTTTTTCTTATTCTTATTTTGAAGGAAGATTAGAAATATGCATCAAGTCAGCCAAAGATTGCTATTAAAACTGAGTAATGTAATTAGGTGTTATCAGGATGCTTCACAGATAAGGTAATTAAGTGGTTTTTTTTTTTAATATGCTAACTAAAAGTTGATTTTTCTCTTTCGATTTAAAAAATATGCTTGGTGAGCAAACCCTTTTAATTCTTATATATGAATCTAAGCATACACCTTTTCAATCTTTAAAAAACCCACTTATTAAATACAAGTATTCTGCTTACTGTTGGAGCTTTAATATTTACATTTTATTTTATTCCATTTATTCTCATAATGATAGGTCATTCTGATTAATGGGAAATGAATATATGTAATAAAGGAATTGTCCCTATTGCGAAGGGAGATTTGCCAGTGTAAAGTAATTATATAAGTAAAATTCTTCAGTTGACTGAATCAGATTTCAGACACCCCAATCCCGGCCCCCAAATCTCTATTATGGCCAATTCTGTTTTATTTTTTGAAGATCTTAAGCAGTTAGACATTTCATTCTTATATTCTTGTTGGAATTTTTTAAAAATCAAAGGGGTTGAGAGTGAATTGCATGTCTTAATTATATTTTTAAAGCAATTTTCCTGCAAAGCTACTAATAGTATCTACACTTTTAACTGGTCTATAATCTAGTGTCTTGCTAGTGTAGAAGTCTGTCAGATTACAGTTTTACCATGTAGCAATGACATGAACCTTTAGTAATTTTTTAAGGGTTTCTCTCAGGATCTGTATCCACAAAGCAGTCTCTTCTGACCTGCCCACACTTTCTTGAATCTTTTTTTCATACCTATGTCACTGTTTTTGATTTCTGAAGTCTTTTTAGTGAATGGTTTACTTTCTCTATTTGGTTATGAGTTATTTCTACACGTTTTAAATAGTTCTTTAATTGTGTAAGACTTAAGTTAACTGCCAAAAATGACTCATTGTCACAAAGTTATACTCGTATTTTAAATTCATCACCCAAGTTATTTTATAAACCTTACCAACTGTTATAGGAGTCCTGATGTAGTGTGCTATAAACCCTGTTTGAACTGCAAGGTTGGTTGTTCAAATCCATCAGCAGTTCCTTGGAAACACTTGTATGTATATGTTCGCTGTGAGTCAGAAGTGATTCGATGGCACTTAATAATAGCAATAACAATTAGAAGAGGGTCGTCTATGATGGTGAATATTGTACATTTATTGAATTTAAAAGTACGCGGAATTAACTCAATGGCAGTGGGTTTTGCACTTAGATTTTTCTCCTCAGAACTCACTTAGTAATTTCTATCCTTATCAGTTGAGTTGATCAGACATGAAGAAGCAATTTGAGAATCTGTTGTCTGTACTTGCCAAACAGTTGGTTTAGTTGGGTAAACTAGTTTAACAGCACCTGCTTTTATCTACCTGAAGCATTACAGTTTAAACCCACCAGCCTGTACACAGGAAAATGATGTGGCAGTCTGTTTCTGTAAAGATTTATGGCCTTGCACACCCTCTGAAGCAATCCTACTCTGTCCTGTAGAGTTACTATGAGTAGGAATGAACTTGACAAGTAGTACGGTTTTTGTTTGTTTTATCTGAAGCCCTTTCTAGTTTTTAGTTATGTTTCTTGTAACTTTTTCTTGTATGTTTTCCATAATCACTGTCTTGTAAAAGTATGGCAGTTTTTCCCATGGAAACATTTGTAAAAGCTTTCTGTGTAAGAAGAGCTTGCTACCCTTTTTTTTTTTTTCCCCCTTTACAGGTTGTAGTGAATTCTCCCTAGGACCAGAGAGAGAGATTTTCTGAGCTTTGAGTTTGAGCTGCAGTTAGTTGTAAAAGAGGAGCAGATCTGCCATTCTGCAGGTTAGAAAGCTGAAGTTTAGAGTTGAAACTTTTCTATAGAAACTGTGGTATGAATTGTTAAGTTCGGTTGAGTAGGTTCCCACTCATTGCGACCCGTATAGATTTTCCAGGGAGTGGATGGTGAACCTGAACTGCTGATTTGCAGTCCAGAGCATTAACCTGCAGCACCACACCAGGACTCTGTATGAATAGTACTGTAGTATTAATTAGTTACAGGAATGTTTTCATATTTCTTTGGAACATAGATTATTTGTATGTTGCGGACTACTTTCTGTACTTTGAAGTCTTCATGTATTTCTTCACTTTGCAGACAAAAAAAGGACAAAATGGGTTTAAAAAAAAAAAAAATACATCCCCAAATCTCTTACAAAGTCACTTGTTGGAATCATTAGTATCAGCTGTCCAGCTACACTTCAGAACAGGTACATTGTCACTGATTTATTTGTAATTAAAGTTTGTCTAGCCTTGAACTTTTGGGTTCATTATAAACCACAAATACACAATAGAGGTGAGGTGCGGGAAGTACCTTCAGCTGAACAACTGAATGATGGTATTGGACCTGCTCCTGTTTTGGTTAAGTGTGGTGACTTGTATAGGTAGTAATCCTTGAGCTTCATGAGACATATACTGAGCCCTGAAGAAGTTAGATCCATCATCAAAACCTTGTAACTTTTTCTTTCCCATTAGGATTTTCACATTTTAAATGCTCATGCTAACTTGGAATCCAGGTATGGCACTGTAGGATAAATACTAGTCTGTTAAACTTTGAAGAGGATATGAAGAAATGTTAAAATTTCTCTTCATTGTAATATCTTTTTAGTTGTTGACAGAAATAAAAATGAAAAGGCTAGTAGTAATTTCTAGTGTTGAATTACATTTTTCTTAATTTGTTTATGTACTTTGAAAACATAATGATCTTGGGGATAGACAATACTACAATGTTGCTTAAACTTGGCGTTCTGCTCCCATAAAGATTAACAGCCTCGGAAACCCTGTGCAGGGTTGCTATGAGTGGGAACCGACTCCATGGCACATAACAACAACAACAGATAACTGCATAGAAGGAGATTTGGTAAAGTGCTTGACTGCTAAACTGAAAGGTTTGGATGAAGCACTCTGCTTTAGTAAAGATTTACAGCTTTGGAAACCCTATAGAGGTGCTATGAGTTTAAATTAGATTTAATAGCAATGGGATTTTTGGTTTTAACTACACAGCTCTTTTACATTGTTAAACTGTTAAATTATGAAAACTTTCTAACACATAAAAATATTGAAAGAAATTTATAGTGAACACTCATAACTTACCACCTAGATTCTAAAATTAACATTTTACTTTAAAAAGTTACTTTATCATATTTTTTTGCATCTGTCCACTCCTTTTAAGTCCTGTTTAGAAACACGCTCATAGTACGATGTTCACTGTAATAAGAATATTATCCTTGTTTCCCAACTCTATTATAAAGAGAATCTCCTGTTTTCTACAATACTTGAACATAATGTTTTATAAATACTGTTTTTATGTCATTCTGAATTGGATTAGGTCTGTTACATGATTTTACTTTGCCAAAGCTAGTATCTCAAGAAAAGCTCTGAAGTGGGTTGTTGTTGTTGTCCGGTGCCATCGAGTCGGAATCGACTCATAGCGACCCCATGCACAGCAGAACAAAACAATGTCAGATTCTGGGCCAACCTCACTACCGCTGCCACACTTGAGTCCATCAATGATGCCACCTGGCTGATCCATCTCATTGGGGGTCTTCCTCTTTTTCTCTGACCCTCCACCTTACCCAGCATGACATCCTTCTCCAGCCACTGTTCCCTCCGGACAATATGTCCAAAGTATGAGAGATGAAGCTTAGCCATCTTGGCCTCCAAGGAGCACTCTGGCTGCACTTATTCCAAGACAGATCTATTGATTCTTTGGCAGTCCGTGGCACTTTCAGTATTCTCCTCCAACACCACAACTCAAAGGCATCAATTCTACGATCTTCCTTATTCACTGTCCCACCTTCACATCCATATGAGGTTATTGAAAATACCATGGCTTGGGTCAGGTGCACCTTAGTCCTCAAGCTGACATCTCTGAAGTGGGTAGAAAATATGGACTCATATATGTGGAAATCTTAACTTTTTTCAAATTTTAAAAAGATTGTGGTCCGCCTGTTGCTTTCTTTTAAGTATCTTTGCAAAAGTGTCTTTGGTCAGTTTTTACAATAAATAGGGGGAGTTTTTTCTTTTTGTGTGTGAAAATAATGTTTAAGTGCCATCAAGTAAGTTCTGGCTCATCGAGACCTCTGTAGAGTTTCTGAGACTAAATCTTTGTGTGGGAGTATAAAGCCTCATCTTTAATCTGCAGAGTGTCTGGTGGGCTCAAACTGCCAACTTTGTATTTCGCAGTTTAGTAGCGCTTATTCTACAGAACCAGTGAGCTCCCTTTAAAGTAATGTAGGACCATGAATCACAGTGTGCATGGGTCAAATGAATACTACTGAAAACTGGGGGGGCGGGTAACAAGATTACTCTTCTACTCACAATTGTCTATATACCCTTTGTCTCTTACATATTTTTTGTTTGTAAACCATTCTCTTTTCTGAGAAGCCTTTTGTGTCCTTACTTTACAACTTCTGACTATGAATAACTTCTAAGAATTTAGAAGTTGAGGATATTTTTAAAAAAATTAATTATGTTTGGTTGAGGATTATAGTTGGGAGAGACGGGAACAGTTGCCACAAAGGCTCCCATCATGTTACAGTTATTGGGTACCATGAACTTACTTCAACTCGTGACCCATGTGACAAAGGAGAAGAATTGCCTCACAGGCTTTTCTAGGTGTGGTGTTGTAAGTTAATACACTGGACTGCAAAGTCTAATTGAACCGCAAAGTCAGCAATTCATGCTCACCAGCTGTTTCTCGCTAACCCTATACAGGCTTGCTATGGGTCAGAACTAACTCAACAGCACTTTATAACAACAACCTTTACAGATAGAGATTGCCCTTTCTCTGTCCTGGTGGGTTCTAATCACCCACCAGCCTTTATGCTAGGAGATGAATGCGTAACCATTGTGCCATCAAGGCTACTTAGAGGCTCCCGTACTTTAGGTAGCGTAGTGGTTAAGAATTGGGCTGTGAACCTTAAGGTCAGCAGTTCGAAACTACCAGCTGTTCTAAGGGAGAAAAATGAGGCGTTTTGCTCCAGTAAAGATTTACAGCCTCGGAAACCCTGTACAGGGTTGCTATGAGTTGAGACTGACTCCACGGCACATAACCACCACCACCATAGTTTAGGTACATGTAGGTTAACTGGCATTAGAATTTTATTTCTTTGAAATACTACTTGAAGTTTCAAATGAAAGATACCTAAACATTTTTTTGAAAATAACCAGTACATAAGTTGATGATTGCCTCTATTGTTCAAGTTTTTACTGTTGTGTCACAATTAGTTCTGACTCATTGAGAACCTGAGTAGAGTTTCTGAAAGTGGTTCGTGGGTTTGAACTACTGACCCTGTGGTCAGTAGTCCATTGCTTATTCTACAGCGCCACACCAGGGCTCAAGATTTACTATTTGTAGATAAACCATTATCTAAAGAATTATGGCCAATACAGAAATTAAATTGAGTTTGTCAGTTGCCACCCCCTCCCTTTTTGTGGAATTTAGTGTTGCGAGATAACTTTAATATATACTCTAAATAGTAGAAGTCACTTTGTTTTTTTTTTAGAATGTCTTCCAGTCATACCTTCGTATTGAGGAGAACGTTAATATTTCTCATTTCTGTAGCTAAGAGAGATTTCAATATTCATTATTCCTCACCCAACGCCACCCACTACCATTGAGTTGATTCTGACTGAAAGCAACTCTGTAGGACAGAGAAAAACTGCCTCTTTTGGGTTTCTGAGACTGGAAATCCTTACCAAAACTTAACCTCATCATTCTCCCTCAGAGTGGCTGGTGGGTTAGCAGCCCAACAAGCTGTACCCGTCTGTGCCACCATCACTCCTTGTACTCCTCACAAGGAGTGAATACAGGTCAGCCAGGCTCTAAAAGTCCCTGGATAGCACAAATGGTTTGCATTTGACAACTGACCTGTTATATGTTTGATCGTAACATCCGTGTCCTTTTTTATTCTACCCTCTGTCTCTGAGTCAAGGAGTCTTGGTAGCATAGAGGATAGGAGTTAGGCTGCTAATATTGATTGAGGTCTGCATTTTGAAACTATCTGCTGTTGTGTGGGAGAAAAATGAGGCTTTTTACTCCTGCAAAGATTTACAGGCTAGTTAACTAGCTTTTCTAATGATATTTCAGTATCCTTTACAGTAATAAAGGAGTCTTGGTGGCACTGTAGGGATAAGTATTGGACTACTGAGTGCAAGGTCAGCAGTTTAAAACCATGGGAGATGATGGGGCTTTCTGCTCACGTAAAAATTTATAGCTATGGAAACTCTATACAGGGTTGTTGTGGATTGGAGTTGATTCCACATGTTGGGCTGCTGTTCCCAAGGTCAGCAGTAGAAATTCACCAGCTGCTCTTTGGGAGAAAGATTTGAGGCTGTATGTATGCTCCAGTAGAGATTTACAGCCTTGGAAACGCTAAGGATCTGTTCTACTCTGTCTGATGGAGTTGTTTAGAGTCGGAATTTACTGGATTGGATGGAACATGCCCTTCCATTTGATGTATGTTTTTTAATCAGCTGCCCTGATTTAAGTCTTAACATATTGGCCTATCAAAATGCTTGATCCTAATCTAGGCTCTAGTTAATGAAGCCCATCATTTTGATAATTTTGATGTAGGAAAGAAAGAGGAGTTGAAGATGGTTTAAAGTTACCTAACCTGAATTACCAGTTTTTAGAAATGGGTTTTTTACAGAATAATTGAATCAGAGTCCTATTTAATGCTGTGTGAATACTATGTCCATTTAGATGTATTTTGTCTGTGAAAAGTTTTTAGTAATGAGATTGAAAATAAGTAATTCCAGATAAAGAACTATGAGGTAGGGGAGCTATACTTTTAGAGTAGATTCAGAATTCTATAGTCTACAGGATTTTTAGAGTATAACTTGGACTGTCTTCCTGTTTTCTGACTAAGAAGCTAGGACCAGAGGGATGAAGTACTATTTCTGAGGTAGTACAGTTATAGCTTGGCTATATCCTTTTATATATCTCTTTCCACCTGTGTTTGCAATAGAGGGAGATTTTTGAGAAGTAGTTTGAAAATTGTTGTTTTATAAGATAAAGGGGAAGTTACTTTCTACCACTCACTTTAAATTGACTACTGGGAAATGTTGGCAATTCAAGGCTAACTATAGAAACAAATAGTTTATTTTTAGTTTTTTAATAGTGCTTTTGTGAAGTTGACTCCTTTGGAATTGGTGATTTAAAAAACTTTTGCGTGCCAGTTGCCTGTGGTGTCCGTTAATTCGTTTAGGTTTTAAACTTTGTTAAATGATGTTTGACTTTTATGTTCATTCTTTTCTATTGAATGGAGTTGTTGGAAGTGCCATTGAGTCGGTACCAACTCATAGCGACCCTATGCACAACAGAACGTAACATTGCCTGATCCTTAGTTTTAAAGGTACTATGTTTTTATTAGTCAAGTGTTAAAGTGTTGATGATATAGTTGATAACCAAGTTAAGGTTTCTCTTTAGTTTATTTTCACGCCTTAGCAAGTTTATTAGCTATTGTAAGGTATTTAAAGATGTTTCTCCAAATGTAGTGCTTTTCTTTTTTTTCCTTTAGTGATATCTAGGCAAGTCACTAATCCCCAAAAAACTTCAAATTTTCAATATTTAAAACATAGACGTTCTTTCTCCCTTCCCTCATAGATGTTTTTAAGTGCCATTGAGCAACCCTGGCAGATAGATAGGTTTCCAAGGAGCAGCTAATGTGTTTGAAACCACTGACCTTGTGGTTAGTAGTCCAATGATTATCCTAGTGCCACACTGTTGTTGTTGTTAAGTAAGGAGCGGCTGGTGAGTTTAAACCACCGATCTTGTGGTTCAAATTGACCCATAGATGCACAAATTTATGAGTAATGTTTCAGTATATGAGATACATATGTAAATAGTAAAGTGAAAGGTAAAAGCTTATTTTGTTTTCATTCCATTTTAAAAATTAAAATTAACATGGTAGTTAGTATTCACTTTCTAAATTATAGCAACGTTTAGAATTAGAAGGTACAACTCCTGTGCTATCTTTGAAAATACGTCTTAAATGTTCACGTAAAAATACTTAATTTCAGCACATTTAAAAAAGTTTTATTTTATGGTGTACATAAAATATATAACAGCTGTACAGTATAATGAATAATTCAGGTAAACATTCATGTGACCAACACTCAGACCAAGAAATAGGACATTGCTTTCACCTGTGAGATAAAGCGCCCGAGACCTCAAGGTTGATTAGAACTACAAGGTCACCTGTTAGAACTCACCAACCGCTCCTTGGAAACTCTACATAGGGTCACTATGAGTTGGAACCAATTCAACAGCACTCAGTACTACCCTAAGAAAACTTGATGTGTGCTTTTTCAATCTCCCTTTCTCAGATTTCTTTAGAACAGGTGGTTGTTTTTGTAGAGGGACGTTGCGTGGGTTCTCTCTCACAGCAACCCTATATATAGGCTTTCCAGGGAGCAGCTGGTGGATTTGAACTTCTGATTTTGTGGTTCACAGTGCAGTGCTGATCCTACAGAGCCACACCAGGAATCCTTAGTAGAGGTAGTCCTAGATTTGTGACAGGGTTATATAGCAACGACTCCATCATAAGTTGGTTTTTAGTTAAGTTGAATAACCTTTTTTTGTTTTAGTTTTCATTATTACTGCCTTCAGGTATCAGTATCTTTATAAGTCTGAGCTTTGAACACTGAAGCAGCAGGTGAGTTTAAACCCACGACCTTGTGGTTAGCAGTCTAATGTTTTATCCAAGAATGTTACAAAAAGACTTGCAATATTGCATATAGTACATATTACCCACCATAAGATATACCAGGAAAAAAACCCCACAAAAGTAGATGGTCATTTGTAACTTAGATACATCAGTAAGAGAGAACTGCCTTTAATTTTTTTCGTGGGTAATAAGACTATGCACATTCCTAAGTAATATAATTTAGTTTTTTAAACTCTAGATAAATGAAATTGTGGCTTTTGTGTCTTGCTTTCCTTTTGTTCAACATTGTTTATAAGATTTCATCTTTGTTAGTGAATTGGATATTGAGTTAAGTGGGTTATAGGGTTCAACAGGAGTCCTGGTGTGGTGCAGTAGGATAAGCACTCAACCTTAAGGTCGATTTGAACTGCAAGATCATTGGTTCAAACTCACCAGGCACTCCTCAGAAACCCTATACAGGGTCGCTATGAGTTGGAACCAACTCGACGGCACACAGCAACAACAAGGTTCATTACCAGTTTGACTGACTAGGCTACCTACATGCCCGTAGAGGTTGTCTACTCTTTTCTGTTTTTGTGGGTAGGAAACAGGATGGGGAAGGTATCATGCTCTTCACTTGAGATTAAAAAAAAAATTCTCATGGCTGAATTTTTGAGGTGGAGTTAACCTTGACAGCCTTTTAAAGAATACTAGCTGGTGTGGTACTAGGGTCAGTACTCGACTGTGAACCTCTTCAGCAGTTCAAAGCTAGCTGCTTCTCCAAAACCTTACACAGGGTCGCTACGAGTCAGAAGCAACTCGACAGCACTTAACAACAACAAGAGACTATGGTAATATTGGTATTTTTGTGGAGAATTTCTTATTTTGAGTTGTGTGTATTTCTCATTATTCATTGTCATGTATGTTGCTTTCTTCTAGTCTTTCAGGGCTACCACTTTTTTTCTTTGCCATATCTTTATTTCCTGTATTGATTTTATAGCTCTCTTGGTGTGGGGGGAAGAGGACCCTTTGGGAGATTATCCTCATGGGGCAAGAAATTTATTCAAAAGTTGGTAGTGAGTTTTTCTATAAGAACTTGAAATCTATTGGGATATGTGAATTTGGTGTTACATGTTAGCAAACAATACCGAATGCTGATTCTAGTTTATAAACTTTTATTTTAGTTTGATAGCATTTCATAAGTGAAACCATAAACATGAATACTGTCTAATGCATTTCCATTTTTTGGTCAGAATGATTTTGATCAAATTTCATTTATTTCTACTGAGCATTATTGGTATGTAACCTACTATTACTTGAATGAGTAACAGCTTCTTTTGTGTACAAATAATAGATTGTTGTCATAGTTAACTCATTATTAGTTGAAGAAAATTCTAAATCCAAAATTGCCTTTTTTCAAACTCGCAGTTTAGGCAGCCATGATTTATAAGGAGTCTTGATATAGTGCAAGGTTAGCAGTTCAAACCCATCAGCCACTCTGTGGAAGAAAGATGAGGCTGTCTACTCCTATAAGATTTAATCCTAGTAACCCTGAGAAGCAGTTCTACCCTGCCCTTTAGGGTTGTTATGAGTTGGAAATTCACTTTATAGCCGTGAGTTGGTGTTTTTTTTTTTTTTTTTATCATATATCACAAATCAGCAGTTCGAAACTACCAGCTGTTCCACAGGAGAAAGATGAAGCTTTCTGCCCCCGTAAAGATTTACAGCCTCTGAAACCCTGTGCAAGGTCACTTTGAGTCGGAACCGACTCCATGGCATGTAACGAACCAATCAACCATCACAAATATTTAAAGGTACTGTGTTTGTATAAGGAGCTCTGGTAGTGTAGTGGTTACAAATGGGGCTGCTAACCTCAAGGTCGGCAGTTCAAACTACCAGCTGTTCCGCGGGAGAAAGATGAGGCTTTCTGGTCCCGTAAATATTTGCAGCCTTGGAAACCCTTTGCAGGGTCACTATGAGTGGGAACCTGGTCTGCAGTAGTTAACAACAACAGCAAATCAGAAATATGGCGCTATAGGATAAGCACTGGACAGCTAACTACAAGATTGGCAGTTCAAACCAATGAGCCACTCAAACTCGATGGTACTTAGCAATAATAAATCATAAGTATGCACCTGTCTCCTCCTCATCCTGAAATCCTATATAACTTTTGCCAAAGAGAAGTATAAGTATCAAATTAGGCTCTATTTGGATAATGATTCAACATAATTACTTGTTATTTTGTTAAGTGCCTTTGAGTTTGTTATGATTCACAGCAGTCCTGTATAAGGTTTCCATGGCTTTATATCTTCATGGGAACAGAAAGCTTCATCTTTCTTCCGAGGAGCAGCTGGCAGTCTTGAACCGCAGACCTTGTGGTTTTCAGTCCAGTGCTTATCATATAGCTCCTTTGCGCTCCCAAACTGTTTTAGCACTTCTTATAAGTGTACTGTATGAATTCCCTAGGGAGATAAAAGATAGTTTTCTTAAAACTATTAAATGTTAGGCAATATACCCAGGTATGTTACTTCTTTCAGAAGTAACAGCTTATCTGTCTTAGGTATAGGTATTGGTTTTATTAATTCTAGTAGTTCAGTTTTGTTTGTTGTATGTTAAGTGCCATCTAGTCAATTCCAACTCCTAGGGACTATGCACAATAGAACGAATTACTGCCTGGTCCTGCGCCATCATTACTTTTGAGCTCACTGCTGTTGTTCACTGTGTCATTTCATGTTGGTGGATCCTCCTCTTTTTCACTGACACTTCACTTTACCCAGCATGATGTCAGTCTCCAGGGACTGGTCCCTCCAGGAACATGTCCATAGTAAGAGAGATGAAGTTTCACCATCCTCCCTTCTAAGGATCATTCTGACTGTACTTCTTCCCAGACAGATTTGATTATTCTTCTGGCAGTCTGCAACCCTAAAATTCAGATGCATTGAATCTTGTATAAGGTCTTATTCTTTCTAATAAGGTCTTCCTTGTTCATTGTCCAATTTTTACATGTATCTGAAGCAGTTGAAAACTTTGTGTAGGAACAATTTTGATGAAGAATTTAACACCTATAGTATGGAGCTCTGGTAGCGTAATGGTTACGAATCGGGCTGTGAACCGCAAGGTTAGCAGTTTGAAACTACCAGCTGTTCTGCGGGAGAAAGAGGAGGCTTTCTGCTCCCGTACGGCCTTGGAAACTCTGTACAGTGTCGCTATGAGTCGGAACCAACTCCACGACACATAACAACAACAACAACAGTACAAAGCCAGGAGTCCTGGTTTTAAGCATTCAACCACAAGGTCAGATTGAACCATAAGGTTGGCCGTATAAAGTCAAGGAAATTAAATTGTTTTTGTTTTTGTTTTTGTTTTACCAAAATTTTTAAGATATTGTTATGGTCATTTGAGTTTTGGTGCTTATTGAAGCTCTCCTCTCCCATTGTGGTGGTTGGTGGTTATGTGCCATGGAGTCAGTTCCAACTCATAGTGACCCACCCTGTACAGGGTTTCCGAGGTTGTAAATCTTTATGGGAGCAGAAAGCCTCATCTTTCTCCTGTGGAACAGCTGGTAGTTTCAAACTGCTGACCTTGTGGTTTGCAGCCCAATTCGTAACCACTATGCTACCAGAGCTCCTTAGAATGATAATGATGACAGGGGCAGACAAATAAGATTTTTCAGGACAAGAATACCTTTTTAAATGTTATTGTTAAATATTCTATGGAATCCTGGTGTGGTGCTGTAGGATAAGTATTGGACTGCTAACCACAAGGTTGGCTGTTAAAACTGGCCAGCTGCTCCTCAAAAACCCTGTTCAGGATTGCTGTGAGTTGGAACTGACTCAGCAACACTTAATAATGACAGTAACGCAAATATCCTATAAAAGGAGCGTGAGTGTTGCCATGGATTAAGCATTGGGCTGCTAACCGAAAAGTCAGTACTTGAAAGTCATCAGCTACTTTGAGGGAGAAATGGGAAGCTGTCTGCTTCCATACAACTTTACAGACTTGGAAACCCTAGGAAGCAGTTCTACTGTGTCCTAGTCTCTACTGAATAGACAGACAACAAAGGGTTTGGTTTTTGGTTTATTGTTGTTAGGTACCATTGAGTCAGTTCCCACTCATAGCTTACTCTGTGTACAACAGAACAAAACACCTCCTTGTCCTGCATCATCCTCACAGTTGTTGCCACGCTTGAGCCCATTGCTGTTGCTACTTGCCAGTCCATCTCATTGGGTGGCCTTCCTCTTTTTTTTGCTAACACTCCACTTTACCAATCCTGATGTCCTTCTCCAGGAACTGATCACTCATGGGAAACATGTCCAAAGTATGTTAGACAAGACTCGCTCTCCTGGCTAAGGAACCTTCTGGCTGTACTTCCAACACAGATTTGTTTGTACTTTGTCAGTCACTACTACTTTTAATATTCTTCTCCAACACCGAAACTCAAATGCACTAATTGTTCTTTGGTCTTCTTTAATGATCTTTGGTTATTACTGTTTAATGCGTCAGATTTGTTTTTGAGATATCTCTAAATTTAGGTGGGACATGTTCAAGGTCATATTTTGGTTCAGATATGTTGAGCCAAACAAATATGTTAAGTCCAACATGTTCAGATTTGATTTTATTTTTTCAGCTTCAGTCTGAACTTGTATTTGTGCAATTTATGGTCTGTTGCACAGCACCTGGTTTTGTTTTGCCTGATCTGAGCTTTTCCACAATTTCGTCCCACTTATATAGTCAGTTTGATTCCAGTGTATTGTTTGGTGAGGTCCTTTTGTACAGACCTTTATGCTGTTTTAAAAAAAAAAAAGTATTTGCAATGAATAAATCATTGGTCTTGCAACAAAACTCTTAGGCGATCTCCAGCATCATTTCTATCACCAAGGCCATATTTTCCAACATGTTTACAGCCTTCGCATTCCTATCACCAGTAATTATCAGCGAATCTTGATTGCATATTTGATCAATTTCGGACTGAAGAAGTTGATAGAATTCTTTTGTTTCACCATCACTGGTTTTAGTGATTGGTGCGTAAATTTGAATAATAGTGGTATTAACTGGTCTTCCTTACATGTGTATAGATATTTTACTATCATGGACAGTATTATACTTCAAGATAGGTATAAAAATGTTCTTTTTGATGATGAATACCACACCATTCCTCTTGGATTTGACCTTTCTGGCATAGTAAACAATTATTGTTAGATTCAAAATGCTTAATACCAGTCTATTTTAGTTATGGGTTCCATTTCATTTTAGACAACTTCTAATTTTCTTAGATTCATAATTCGTGCATTCTATGTTCCCATTATTAATGGATGCTTGCAGCTGTTTCTCTTCATTTTGAGTTGTGCCTCATTACCAGGTGAAGGTCCTTAAAACTTTACTCCATCAGCACATCATGGTCAGCTCTGTTTTGAAGAGGAAACTCTTCCCCATTTGTAGTTTGAATGCCTTCCAACCTGAGATGCTAATCTTTGGGTACCATACCTGACAGTAGTCTGCTGCTGTTCATAAGGTTTTCAGTGGTTAAGCATTCAGAAGTGGTCTGCCTCTCCCTCTTCCTAGTCTGTCTTTGGTTGGAAGTTCTGCTGAAACAATCCACCCTGGGTGGACTCTGCTTTGTTTCAAATATCTGTGGCATAGCTTCCAGCATCATAGTAACACACAAGCCAGCACAGTACAACCAACTGACAGGATTGGTGATTTTCCTAACTCTACATAGTATTGGGGATATAGTGAATGCTCAATGAATATTAAACTACTCCTTTATCCTTAGTGATGATCATATATTTTTTTATGATGATAGTAATAGTACAGCAAGTCTCTATTGTATAACACTTTGGCAAACCTTGAAATTGACTGTGATGTTGGTAAAATTGTAAGTATAGTAGCATAATCACATTTATTATAAAGGTGTTATTTGAATCTTGCAGAAAAAAGAGTTTGTAAAAGTTAATAGTGTTTACTGAGGAAATGATTTATGTGAGTGCCAGTGATTGTCATCATTAATTGGGAAATGTCTTGACTGGCTGACTGGATACTGTCTTTTGAAAGTAATCTTTAAGGGAGGAGAATGTTAGTTTCATGAGTATTTCCTACAAATACAAATAACTACTGGAGAGTCCTGTGTCATATTTTAACTCACCAGGTTAAGTACACTGAATAAGGAGTGATAGAATACACTTCTTATTCAGTGTTGTTAATTTTTGTGATTATAAATGAGAAAGGAAATGTTTTTTGCAGTGTTGTTAATTTTTTTTTTTTTTTTTTTGCCCATAGAATCCTTCAATATTGCAAGTTAAAGCTTCCATTTTTTCTTCTGTTCTTTCAGCTTGAGAAATGGACTGCATATTTCTTCCACTGTTGGAAGAATTTCAACAGTGTTGTTAATTTCTGTGATTATAAATGAAAAAGGAAATGTTGTTGTTAAGTGCCTTCTGTCCGGTCTGAGCCCTAGCGACCCCTGCATAAGTTTTCCCGAGGAGCCCCTAATGTTTTCGAACCACTGATCTTGCGGTTCAAACTGACCTTGTAGTCCAGTGCATGTCCTGCACCGCCACACCAGGACTCCAAAAAAAAAAAAAGAAATAGAAGTAAAATTTACAGATGCCAATTTCTTTGCACTTGAGAAATGCTTTCTGATGTGGAGAGGTAGCAAGAATTTAAACTAATGTTTCATACATAGGTTTTAGTTTGAATTTACTAAATTCATGCAAATCATTGCGTTTGGGTGGGATTAGATTAATGATCAATTTGGTTTCGGGGCTCTTGAGTTAACTTTATAATTATAGGTAATTAATATGCAAATTGTATAATGCTTTGGGAAGCCATTACAGCTGGCTGATCTCATTTAACTTTACCATTAAAGGTTAAAGGATACTAAATGAAAATACTCAGTAATGAAATCCGTTGCTTATCTTTATTAAATTGACGATTCAGTGAGTATGTCTTTATTTATTGTGACGATCATCGAATATTTTCTATTTGAGAGTTAAATAAACCACAATATATCGTTTAAAATTTATCTTCTTTTACTATGGATTAAACCCTAACAAGTAACTGGCCAGCTCTTTAGCTTTGATTACTCCATGCATTAATAACAATATTTCTTTGAATCCTAAAACTAATATGCTGTAATGATCTCACAAGATGTTCACCTTAAAAATGATGTCTATTTTTCAAACAAATCTATTCATTAGTTTCTCGTTTTTTATTTTTGTTAAGGAATTCTACCCATACCCTGTAAACATTGTATGTGTTTTTTATTTTAATATATCATAAACCTGTTTCATGGGAATTTAATTTCAGTCCCAAGGTCAGTTTAAGCTAGACCATAGATAAAGTTTTAATTTTAATATGCTAAGCAGTCTCTGGCATTTGATAGAACAGGATAATGATACACTGTAAGGTAGATGAAATAAATACAGTTTTAAAACTGCATAAAGACCAGTCATATACCCAGAGTAGAAAAATGAGCTTTGATAGTTTACATAGGGGAACATCAGTTTTACATTCATCCTATCGTATTTGGTTTCATTGCAATGATTACAATCCGCTGCATGCTTTATCATTCAACAGTATTTGCTTCTATTCCCTGTTTTTTGGGTGTTTTTTTTTTTTTTTGGATGTGCACCATAACACTCAGTAATATACATTTTGGATGTGCACCATAACACTCAGTAATATACAATCATTCAAACCACCAAAGGGAGGGTATACCCTTCAAGTCCCCCCATCCCTTCCCCGGCTACCAGCACATAGCCCCTCTCCCTCTGTGTGTCTAGAGCCCTCCCTCAGCTGCTACGTCTCCATGTCATCATCTCTGCTTTCATCTCTGGCATCACCATTTCTCTCTGGGTAGGGTTCCACACCCTGCTCCCACTCTTCTCCCTTGATACTCCCAGGGTGTAAATATATTTTTGAAGAGTGGTAAACTAAGTCATTTCACTAGAAAGGGAAGGTCTTTTCTACCGATTTGATTATTGTGGTTGTTAGAATAATATACTTTATTTAAATAAAGTGGCTAATATAAACAGCTTTTAAAATAAAATAAAAATTATTCTAGATTTTGCCTTGAGTGTGTAATTTAGTGTTTGATATTTTAAGTTGTGTATTTACCAAAACTAGCATAATACAGAGATAAATATTAAAGTGTAGATTGCATACAGAAGAATGTGTATGCCATATATGCAATTATGAAACCATGGTAAATAACCTTCTTATCCAATTACAGAAGTAGAATATTAACCAGTTTCATTACATCTAACTGAGTTCCTTCTTTAAATTCATCTTGTTTTGCTTTTATCACTAGGAAATCACTATTTTGAGTTTTTTTAAACATTTCTTTCCCAGATTAGAAAAATAAAAGCAAGAAAACCTCATATATATGCATCTGTAAACATTTTGCTAAACTTTGCTTTGCCTGAAGCTTGAAAAATAATATCTGCTGTGTAATCTTTTTCGACTCTGCTGAATAGTGTACTTAAACATGCCTGTTGCCTCAATATTACTAGCAGCAATAAGACTGCTAAAATGACTACTATCTGATCTGATTGGGTTGCACACAGGACACACAGTGTTGGCAGTTTTAAAACCCATTATTACTTAAACAATAAGCAACAAGAACAGACTACTTCCAGAAAGCAAACAGTAAAAAAGAGGAACAGGTTTGATGTGAACTGGTCCTTTCATCCCTACAACTACCCGATTTTAGTTAACAGAGTTAACCCACTTATGTCTATTAAAGTTACCTACTCACCCTCTGAAATTACCCCCATCCCTTTCTTTGTCACCAGGAAGAAATGCCTTTGACTTGGTATCAGTAGGTGTTTTGTCAGATCAGGGTTTAGTATGGTGTGACTGTATTTTCCTTTTACAGCCCCCTGTGCTTGTTAGTCTAAACTCAGCCAGTGCCAGGATTGTTTTTGTTGTTGTTGTCATGTGCCATGGAGTCGATTCCGACTCATAGCGACCCTGTACAGGGTTTCCGAGGCTATAAATCTTTATGGGAGCAGAAATCTCATCTTTCTCCCGTGGAACAGCTGGTAGTTTCAAAATGCTGACCTTGCGATTTGCAGCCCAGTTCGTAACCACTACGTATTAGGTCAGCATTATAACAGTTTTCGACGCAAGGTTTTGTAGGCAACTCCTCCTGCTGGATATATGCCCAGTGCTCTGCTCCATTGACTTGGCTCCATTGGCTGTTTCCTGCCCTATGAACCCAGCTCTGCTCCACCAGCTAACTGTGTCTGATACGCCACATAGCTAACTGTGTCCTCTGATAGTTTCATGATGCCCAGCACTTGCACCCTTGCACCCATTTCTTTGTTATTTAGCTCTGCTAGGCTTGCCATCCTTTCTGTCAATCTTTGGAGATACCAGCTCAGACTGAAAACTCCTTGACATGTATTAAAACTTTTCTATGAGGTTTTGAGTGTAGGGCCCTATGTCCAAAGGAAAAATTTCCCTCGCTCTTGATGGATCTTGGCTGAAAGCAGAGAATAACAGAAAGATGTTTATCTGTTCTTTATTGATTATGCAAAGGCTTTTGATTGTATGGATCATGACACGCTATGGACAACATTGCGAAGTATTATTATTCCTGAACACTTAATTGTGCTCATGAGGAATCTGTACATGGACCAAGAGGCAGTTGTACGAACAGAACATGGAAACACTGAATGCTTTAAAATTAAGAAAGGTGTGCGACAGGGTTGTATTCTTTCACCATACTTATTCAACCTGTATGCTGATCAAATAATCTGAGAAGCTGGGACATATGAAGAAAAACGTGGCATCAGGATTGGAGAAAGACTGATTAACAACCTCCGATATGCAGATGATACAGTAATGCTTGCTGGAAATGAAGAGGACCTAAAATATTTACTGATGAAGCTCAAAGAGCCCAGCCTTTGGTTTGGATTACATCTCAATGTAAAGGAAACAGTCCTCACCCCTGGACCAGTAAACAACATTTTTATCAATGGAGAATAGATTGAAGTTTTCAAGGACTTCATTCTTCTTGGATCAACTATCAGCTCTCATGGAAGCAGCAGTCAAGAAATCAAGATATGTTGCATTAGGCAAATCTGTTGCACAAGACCTTTTTAAATTGTTGAAGAGCAATGATGTCAGCTTGAGGACTAAGGTGTGCCTGACCCAAGCCATGGTATTTTCAATAACCTCATATTTGTGAAAGCTGGACAGTGAATAAGGAAGACTGTATACGAATTGATGGTTCTGAGTTGTGGTGTGGGAGAATATTGAAAGTGCCGTGGGCTGCCAAAAGAACCAACAGATCTGTGTTGGAAGAAGTGCAGCCCAGAGTGTTCCTTGGAGGCCAGGATGGCCAAACATTGTCTCTCATACTTCGGACATAATGTCAGGAGGGACCAGTTGCTGGAGAAAGGCTATCATGTTTGGTAAGGTTGGAGGGTCAGAGAAAAAGAGGAAGATCCCAAGCGAGATGGATTGGCAAAGTGGCAGCATCAGTGGGCTGAAGCGTGGTGACAATTGTGAGGTTGGTCCAGGACCGGGCCGTGTTTAGTTCTGTTGTACATAGGGTTGCTGTGAATTGGTACCTACTCGATAGCACCTAACAACAATAACTCATTGATCAGAAAGACCTATCTGAAGCTCTGTGTTCTTAGGTTGCTGACCATCTCCCCCATCCCCTAGCCACCTCTAATAAATGCCAGCTCAGAAAGGGCTTTCTCCTCCAATTCCACTATGCTACTGTGTGGAGGGGACAGTCGATTCCATGTAAATGTCAACTGCTGCAGCACTGCCAATCTTTGTAAAGATGGATAGCAAACCAACCAATCCTTTAGTAGATTGCAGCCCAGTCAATCATTGATGGAGAATTATAAGCCAGTTGTCAAAAAGGTCACATAAAAGACAACTCATTATACCACATTTGTATATATACAGTTGCTACTAATAGAAAATGAATAAGAAGACTGTAAAAGAATTGGTGCATTTGAGTTATAGTGTTGAATATTGAAAGTATCATGAATGCCAGAAGAACAGACTAATCTGTAGAAGAATTGATTTATTTGAATTATGGTCTTGCAGAAGAGTATCAAAAGTACCACTGACTTGCAGAAGGACAAACTTCCAGAAGCCTCCATAGAATCCAAGATAGCGAGGCTTTGCCTTAAATACTTCTGACATGTTGTAGGGAAGGATCAGTACCTAGAGACGCTACATCATGTTTGATTAAGTGGAAGGTCAGGGAAATGAGGATGACTCCCAAACACATGGACTGGCACAGTGGCAGCAACAGTTGGCTCAAACAACAAGAATTGTAAGGATGGTACAGGACCAGGGAGTGTTTCATTGTGTGTGCCCACACCACACCATACCCAAACTTAATTATAATTTTTTGTTGTTGTTGTTAGAAACTGTTGAGTCTGCACATACTCATAGTGACCAAACGCACAACAGAATGAAGCACTACGCAGTCCTGTGCCAGCTACACAATCGTTGCTGCTGCCATTGTGCCAATCCATCTGCTTGGGGGGTCTTCCTCTTTTTCTCCGACCACCCTCTACCAAACATGATATCCTTCTCCATGGACTGGTCCCTTCTGACAATATGTCCGAACTATGAGAGATGAAGTCTTGCCACCCTGCCTTCCTAGTAGCATACTTCTTCCAGTACAGATTTGTTTTTTTGTGCAGTCCATGGTACTTTTAATACTCTCCTTCAACATCATAACTCAAATACGTCAATTCTTCTGTGGTCTTCCTTATTGCCTGTCCAGCTTTTGCATGCATATGAGATTATGGAAAATACCATGGCTTGGATTAGGTGCACCTTAGTTCCCAAACTGACATCATTGCTCTCAGACACTTCAAATGAGGTCTTATGACTAAGATTAGCTAGTGACCCTGTGTAGGGTTTCCGAGGAGTAACTTGTGAGCTTAACCCGCCAACTTTGTCATTTCAACCAAATTTGTAGTCCACACCATGGAATCCTTCAGTATTGCTGATTGAGGCTTGAATGTTTTCTTCTGTTTCCTCAGCTTGAGAAATGCTGAGCGATTTCTTCCCTTTTGGTGTTCTAACTCCAGGGCTTTGCACATTTCATTTTTGAGTTTCTCTTCTTGAGCTGCCCTTTGAGGTTTTATGTTCAGCTCTTGTATTTCCTCATTTTTTCCATTTGCTTTAACATCTCAAGTTTCAGAGTCTCTTCTGACATTTTGGTTTTCTCCTTGTCTTCTTAAAGACCTTTTGCTTTCTGTATGATGTTCTTGATGTCATCTCAAAACTAATAATTTTTGGTCTTTAGTACTTAATACATCAAAGCTGTTCTGCAGATGATCTCTAAGTTCAATTGGGACACGTTCAAGGTCATATTTTGGCCCTCATGGATTTGTTTTCATTTTCTTCAGTTTCTGTTTGAGTTTGCATATGAGCAATTGATGGTCAGTTGATGGTCTGTTCCATAGTCTGTCCCTGGCCTTGTTTCGGCTGATGATATATGTGGCTTTTCTACTATCTCTTTCCACAGATATAGTTAGTTTGCTTTCTGTGTATTCCATCTGGTAAGGTACAGTGTTTTTTTTGTTGTTGTTGTTGTTTTTTAATGGATACACATACTACATTTATTGTTACAGTGCACCAACCAAATACTCAAAAACACTCAAGGGGAATGTACCAAGATGCCATTGGAAGTTGTCTTTGAATACTTAAGTTGTGGTTGATTTTCTTCTGCCCCCCCCCCTTTTTTTTTTTAAATTTGGTTTCCCCAAATTTCCCCAATTAAAAATAAACTCCATAGTACTGTCAAGTGGAAGCCCTTGTTGCCAGCTTACCTCATATTTGGTTGGAGAGTGCGGGACTGGGAAGACAAGGTCTCAGTGCTCCTCCTAGTATGACTTAACTTGGACTGGCAGTTGGCTTCACCTTCCTGAGTCTGTATCCTTGTCTGGAAATGGGAACCATGATGGGTGCTATGAAGTAACCCCTCTGTTTGTTTCTGCTCTCATGTCCTGTTAATTCTTCTCATGCTCTTCAGTGACTTTGGCCAGATTTATAGATGAAATTGACTCTTCCAGATGTTTCTAGATGAAACGGGCCCTTTCAGCACCTCTGTGGTACTGTTTCTTTGATCACTTCTTTTGTCCTCGGGGATCATATGGTTATTGGTGCTAGTGACTATCGACTCATGGCGACTCCACAGACAAGAGGACAGATAGTCGCTGGTTTCAATGTTTTCTCCGTTTATCATGATGGTTATTTATTGGTCTAGTTGTGAGGACCTTCATTTACTTTACATTGAGATACAATCCATACTGAAGGCTGTAGTCTTTGACCTTCATCAGTAAGTATTTTAATTCTCATCTTTCCCAGCAAGGTTGTATCCGTCCTCATTCCATGATTTTTTTCCATATAATCCAGTTTCTCGGATTATTTGCTCAGTTTACAGATTGGATAAGTATGCTGAAGGAGTGCAACCCAGGCACATACCTTTCCTGATTGTAAACTACTCAGTATCCCCTGTTCTGTTTGAATACTGCCTCTTGGTCTATGTACAGGTTCCTCAGGAGCACAATTGAGTGTTTCAGAATATTCATTCTCTGCATTGTGGTCCATAGTTTGTCATGATCCACGTAGTCAGGAGCCTTTGTGTAGTCATAAAGCACAAGTAAACATCTTTCTGGTATTCTCTGCTTTCAGCTAAGATCCGTCTGATGTCAGGGTACAGTCTTTTTTTTTTTTTTTTTTTTTAGGGTACAGTCATTTTTAATGGTGTTTAAAAAAGGTATTTGCAATGAGCAAGTCATTGGTCTTGCCAAATTCTATCATGTGATCTCCAGCAGAGTTTCCTCACCAAGGCTTTATTTTCCAACTACTACGCCTTTGTTTTTAACGTTTGCATTCCAATCGCCAGTAATTAAGCAGTACATCTTGATTGCATGTTTGATCGGTTTCAGACTGAAGATGTTGGTAGAATTCTTGTATTTCATCATCACTGGTTTTAATGGTTAGTGCATACATTTTAATAATAGTGGTATTGACTGCCCTTCCTTGAGGTTGTTGTTAAGTGCCGTCAAGTTGATTCTGACCCATAGTGACCCCGTATAGGGTTTCCAAGGAGCAGCTGGTGAGCTTGAACCATCAACCTTGCAGTTCAAACAACTTTACAGTCTTGACGCATTAGACCATAGCGCCACACCAGGACTCCGATCTTCCTTGTAGGCATTGTGATATCATCCTATAATAGACAGCGTTGTACTTCATGACTGATGTTGATAGTTTTTTGTTGTTGTTGTTTTTTCTTCAATGTTTTATTGTGAATTATGTGATACTTTACATGGGGGAGAACATTAGCTTTACATTCATTGACTCATTGCCATGGTTACAATCCCCTCCATGCATCATCAGCCAACCAAAGGGTATACCCTGCAAGCCTGTCCCCACACCCCCTGGGTCTTCAGCACACAGTCCCTCTCCCTCTCTGGATCTAAAGTCCCCAGCTGCTCCATCACTCCACGTCATCGTCTCTGCCTCCATCTTAGGCATCACTGCTTTTCTGGGTAGGGTCCCACTCTCCGCTCTTCTCCGTTGATGGTCCTCCGTTCCTAGACTGGAAAGTTAATCACTCCCTTCCTTGCTATAAAACGGCTACCTTTACATTTCCAACCCTCACAATCAGTCCTGATAACAATTATTTACTATTGTATCACAAGAGACCGTCTGCATTTCATTTCATGATATGTTCTTTTTGATGTTGAGTGCAGTACGGTTCCTCCTCGATTTTGTCATTCGCAGCAGAGTAAACCATGTGATTGTCAGATTCAATATGGCCAATACCAGTCTGTTTTAGCTCACTAATGCCTAGGATATTGATGCTTATAATGTTCCATTTCATTCTTGAAAATTGCCAATTTTCTTTGATTCATACTTCGTACATTCCATGTTCCGATTATTAATGGATGCTTACAGCTGAGAACCACCACTCGTCTGTCAGTTTGTCGTATTGTGGTGGCTTGTGAGTTGCTGTGATTCTGAAAGCTATGCCACTGGTATTTTAAATACCAGCAGGGTCACCCACAGTGGACAGGTTTCAGATGAGCTTCCAGACATAGACAGACTAGGAAGAAGGAGTGACGAACTATTCCGAATATTTAGTCACTGAAAACCTTATCAATACAAAGAAACAGTGTCAGATATGGTGTCGGAAAATGAGCTCCTCAGGTTGGAAGGCACTCAAAATGCGACTAGAGAAGAGCTGCCTCCTCAAAGTAAAGTTGGTCGTGATGACACGAATGGAGTAAAACCTGTGGGAGCAAAGCCCACGGGACCTTCATTTGCTGTTGGGGTATAACTCAAAATGAAGAGAAACAGCTGTAAACTTCCTTTAATAATCTGAATCTGGCTTGAACTTGTAGTCCAGGGCTTAACCTACAGTGCCACACCAGGACTCCATTGTCATTGTACTGTTGCAACCATTTTTTAATTATCTTTAACAAAATTTTACTTGTATGTGATATTAATGATACTGTCCAGTCTTTTCCATATTCTGTTGGGTCACCTCTTTTTGCAATATACACAGATATGAATCTCTTCCAATCAGTTGGCCAGGTAACTGTCTTCAAAACTTCTTGGCATATAAATAAGTGAATGCCTCCAGTGTTGCATCAGTTTTTTGAAAGATTTCAATTTGTATTCTATCAATTCCTGGACACTTTTTCTTATCCAGTGCTTTCAGGGCACCATCTTCTTATGATGCTTTTTGCATCATTCAGTATTTTGCCTGTGATATTGTTAGTATTAGATGCCATTGTGCCAGCTCAGACTCAGTAATTCTGTATAGGGTTTCCAAGGAGCGGCTAGTGGTTTTGAATTGCAGAGTTTGTGGTTCAAACTGACCTGTAGCCCAGTGCTTAACCTATAGCACCACACCATTGTTTTTGTTGTGTAGTGTAGTCAAGTTGGTTCTGACCCATAGCAACTTTGTATAGGGTGTCTCTTGTTAAGTGCTGTTGAGTCGGTTCCTACCCATAGCGAACCCTGAACAGGGTTTCCAAGGCTGTAAAATCTTGTACGGGAGCAGAAAGCCTCATCTTTCTCCCGCGGAGCAGCTGGTAATTTTGAACTGCTGACCTTGCGGTTTGCAGCCCGATTCGTAACCACTACGCTACCAGAGGGTTTCTCTAGCATTGTTTATATCACCAAAGTCATATTTTCCAAATAGTGACCCTCTTTGTTTCCGACCTTTCCACACCAATCACCTATAGTTATAAGTACATCTTGATTGCTTGTGTTGTTGTTACTTTGTGTTGTTGTTACTTGTTACCTTGATTACCTTGTGTTGTTAAGTGCCATTGAGTCCGTTCCGACTCATAACGACCCTGTATAGGGTTTCTGAGGAGCAGCTGGTGAGCTTGAACCGCCGACCTTGCAGTTCAAATGGCTTTTGCAATCTGGCACATTAACCCACAGCGCCACACCAGGATCTACCTTGTAGTCCTGTAGATGTTATCTATCGTATCACAGACAACATTGTATTTCAAGACAGATCCTGAAATT
>NW_006408548.1:4840271-4845221 GCF_000296735.1 Chrysochloris asiatica | reverse complement strand
TGGTCAACTCAACTTTGAGGGGGCAGCTCTTCCCCAGTCGTGTTTTGAATGATTTCCAGTGTGAGGGTATTTTCAGCATTGTTGCTATTCATAAGTTTTTCAGTGGCTAAACATTTAGAAATAGACCACCATTCTTTCCGACTATTCTCTTTTTGGGAAGCTCAGTTGATATTATGTCTCACAACTTTGTAGGTTGAGTAGGGTATTCTGCTCTGTGTAAAGTAGTGGGATGATTATAATCATTTAGAGGTTCAGGGTCTGTAGTCAGCTTGGGCTAGAATGTCTGTGATTTCTTGATAACTGGAGCTGAGAGTTGTTCTGGGACTTTGGGCCAGAGAGACATGGCTCTTCTCCTTGTGGTTGCTTAGGTTACATTACAGCATGCAGGTTGAATTTCAAGAAAAAGCATTTCAAGAAGGAGGAAGCTGCCAGGCCAATTTAAGGAGAGAAGGAAGAGATACCAAGGCTAAGTTAAATTTTTGCAGCTATCATATTTCACTATGTGGCTTATTAGTCCTTACAGTTAACTCATGAGTTATTTTATGACCCACATTTTGGTGATGAGGAAAGGAAATACTGCTTGATACATTAAGAAAATATTAAGTTAGATAGACAGCTGTGAGGGCACCATTTGTGCAAATTAAGAAACAGGATATGCAATTATGAAACAGCAGAATGCTTCCATTAACTGATTTGTTGAATCCTCCCTCTTCCAAAAGATTAAAGCTTGAAATTTTTTATAGGTATTTTTTATTAACTTATGGTCATCCATAATATTTTAGATAAAATGTGGCACTTCTGTTTTATTTTTTGAGTATACTAAAGTGAGTGAGAAGCTGCTAAGGACTTGCTCAGAGTGATTAAACTACAACCAGTTCACTTACCCCCGAGATTTTTCTTGCCTTACATGCCTTTTCCATTCCTCAGTTTCTTTGCCTTTTTAAAAATTACTATTATTGTGAATTGAGTGATATTTCACATGGGGGAACATCGGTTTTACATTCATTGTTTCATTACAATGATTACAATCTCGTCCTTGCATCATCAGTCAACAATATTTGCTTCTATTCCCTGTGTGTTTTATGGGGGTGGGAGGGGATGTACACAAAAACAACTCATGAATATATAATCATTTAAACAACCAAAGAACACATTCTGCAAGCTTGCCTCCTGGCCACCAGCACACAGCCTTTCTCTTTGCATGAGTCTAGAGGCCTCAGCTGCTCGATCTCTTCATGCCCTCATCTCTGCCTCCCTCTGTGGTGTTGCTGCTTCTCTGGATAGGGTCTCACATTCTTGTCTCTTGATGGCCCTAGGGTCCTCTGTTCCTGGAGTGTAAGATTAACTACCCCTCTCTTTTTATTACAAAACTTCTACCTTTACAGTTGTGACAGTCACAGTTGGTCAAGATAACAATTACTCACTACTGAGTCATAGAGAATCCTATCCCCATCTCCCGATGAAAACTCTTCAGTAGGGATTCTTCCTTCTCCTGCACACTCTGAGACTAAACTCCGTCTTGAAAACATGTAATATTTTGATGTTTGTAAATTTATCGAGGCTTGTTTTGTGGCCTAACACGTGGTCTATTCTGGAGAAAATATTCCATGTGCACTGGAAAAGAATGTATTGTGCTGTTGCTGGGTTGAATGCTCTGTACACATCTTTGAGGTTAAGTTGGCTGATTGTGTTGTTTAGTTCCTCTGTATCTTTGCTTTGTCAAGTTTCTTTCTGGTTGTTCTGTCCTTTTTTGAAAGTGGCGTATTAAAATCTCGCACTATTACTGTAGATATTTTATTTCTTTTTTCATATCTATTAAAGAGTTTGCTTTATATATTTTAAAGCTCTTTCATTGGTAGCATAGATAACTATTATGGTTATGTCATTTTGTTCAGTTGTCCCTTTAATCATGAGAATGTCCATTTTTATCTGTTATACTGGTTTTTTCCCTTAAAGTTTATTTTATCAGAGATTAGTATTGCCACTCTTGCTCATTTTTTATTGCAATTAGCTTGGTATGTTTTTTCCATCCATTAGCTTTTAGTCTGTTTTTGTCTTTATGTGTAGGGTGTGTCTCTTGCAGGCAGTATATTGAAGGATCTTATTTTCTTATCCATTTTGCCACTCTGTCTCTTCACTGGTACATTTAATCTGTTGACATTTAGTGTAATTATCAATAGAAATGAATTTCAAATTGCTGTTTTTTGTTTGTTTTGGTTTTGTGGTGCTGCTGGTTTCTTTGTTCTGCGTGCTTTCTTGTGCTGAGTTCATGTTTATTGTGTTCTTTCTTGTCAGTTTCTTCATAGTTTTAATGTTTCCATGTTTTTCTTAGATTTTCATTTTCTTGGTGTGTTGTAAAGTATTAATTTTCTTTGAGGTAACCTTATATTTGGGTGACTTTTCCCTCCATCTAAAACAGTCTATTTTATCCTGTAATCTCCCTGACCTCCTTACCACCTGGATACCTGTTCCTATGTTTTACCTTCTTTCACATTGTAATGGTTTTGATCACAGACTGACCTCCCAAGTCCTCTAAATTTGTTCTTACAGTTTTGTCCTGTTCTGGACTCTTCCATTTGTTGATTGAGATCTGGGTGGTGCTGCCATGTATGTCAGTCTCTGGTTTTTGTCTGTTCTTGTTCTCAATCCAAAGAACTCCCTTTAGGGTGTTTTGAAACACTGGGTTGACTTTGGCAAAGTCCCTTAGTTTCTGTTTATTCAGGAATGTTTTTATTATACCTCTGTATTTGTTTTGCTAGGTAGATGATTCTTGGTTGGTAGTTATTTTTCTTTCAAGGTTTTGTGTATTTCTCCCCATAGCCTTCTGATTGCATGGTTTCTGCTGAGAGATTTGAGCTTAATCTGATTTGCTTGCTTTTGTATGTAATGTTTTTCTTTTCCCTAGCAGCTTCCAGGATTCTGTCCTTATCTTTGATTTTGGAGAGCTTGATTATGATATGTCTTGGTGATTTTCTTTTAGTGTCTACCCTTCCTGGGGTTCACTGAGCTTCTTGAATGCTTATCTTTTCACTTTTCTAGATGTTAGGAAAATTTTCTTCCAGCAGCTGTTCAGCTATCTACTCTGTGGACTTGTGTGCTTTTTTCTGTTCTGGAATGCTGATAATTCTTAAGTTACTCGTCTTCATGTTGTTCAACATGAATCTTAGACCTTCTTCAGACTTTTTAAATCCCTTTTTTTGCTTGTTCTTCTATCTTAGCAGTATTGAGAGATTTATCTTCCAGCTCACTAGTTCTGGCTTCCATCGCTTCAATTCTACTCCTTTGCCCTTTCACTGTATTGTCTATTTCTGATATTTTATTATTAATCGTTTGGACCTCTTTCTGTAGGTTTTGAATAGTTTCCAATGCTGTATATCTTATTTGATTGTTCCTGTAGTGCTTTTCTAACTTCTGTCTTAGTAGTGTTGATGGATTTATCTTCTAGCTCATTAGTTCTGGCTTTTATTTTTCCAATTCTATTTTTCCAATTCTACTCCTTTGCCTTTCAGTGTATTGTCCATTTCTGATATTTTATTATTAATCATTTGGACCTCTTTTTGCAGGTTTTGAATTGTGTCCAATCCTGTATCTATCTTATTTGAATGATCCTGTAGTGCTTTTCTGACTTCTTCCTTAGTTTTCTCAAACCCTCCGTGGAGCATTTGGCTGGATCTCATCATGCTCCTCAATTCCTTCTCAGGCATTTCCAAAGCCTGCCCTTCTTTCCGTGTGATGCGTAGATCTATCTCCTGCTCATCTGCTGTCCCAGTCATTCTATGTTGTTTCTGGATATGTGCCAATATGGTCATCTGTTTATTGGACATCTTCAATAGTTAGCTGTGACCTCATTCATTAGATAAATGTTTGTTGATTTTTTTTTTTTTTCTTAAATGTTTTATTGTGAATTATGTGATAGTTTACGTGGGAGAATATTAATTTTACATTCATTCTATCGTATACCTTCTCATTGCCATGGTTGCAATCCTTCCCCCGTACCCCCCAGGTTTTTTGATGTTTTATTATGCTTTCTGAGTTCCTCCATGTCAGTGTGATCAGTAGATGGGCTTCCCGTTTTACTCTTCTTATTACTCAAATCAGAGTAATTGTCACACGTGTTGGCTGCTGATCTGATGTATAGAAGCTGGTATTGGCTCTTGCCTAGATGGTGGTATTTTATAGAATGTGATTGTAGCTGGACTATATGACCGCAATTGCTGTCTCTTCTTTAGTAATGTAAGGAGAAAAAGAGCCCTCTAAAGATTAAGAGGGACCGAAAAACAAAACAGCAACAGCATAAAAAAAAACAACACAGATCGGATACTATAGTCTTTGTCTCTGAGGATTGGTTAGGCATGCATCTTCAGTGGTTCTCCTCTTGAAAATTTGTAAGCCCATCACTTTGTGACTTTTTAGTCCTCCATTTTAGGTAGGCAATGTCTTTTAAGTGGCCCATCCCTATCAACGGTATACACAAGGGATACAATTGATACTTGGTGTAAAGACTGCTTCCTTCTCAGTTGGTATTTTGAGAAAGGAGCTCTGGTAGTGTGTGGTTACAAATCGGGCTGCGAACCTTAAGGCCAGCGGTTCGAAAGTACCAGCCACTCTGCGGGAGAAAATGAGGCTTTCTATTCCTGTAAAGATTTATACCCTCGGAAACCCTGTACAGGGTCGCTATGGGTCGGAACCGACTCAACGGCACTTAACAACAACAACAACCTCCATAAGTATAGGTCAGGTTCATCAAATTGTAGCAATTTACACTTGTTTTTCCTTATCAAAAATGTTTTTTTTTTATCTTCACCACTTGTCTGTTTGTCATACTGTGGTGGCTTGTGAGTTGCTGTGCTTCTGAAAGCTATTCACTAGTATTTTAAATACCAGCAGGGTCACCCATGGTGGACAGGTTTCAGATGAGCTTCCAGACAAAGACAGACTAGGAAGAAGGAG
>NW_006408548.1:4829478-4839331 GCF_000296735.1 Chrysochloris asiatica | reverse complement strand
AGCTGTACCCTGTCTTAGTCCCTCCCAGCTTGGTGTGAAGCTCCTCCCCTAAATAAAACAGAGGCGCAGGCGGGCCCAGGTGTGCATTACAGCTTGGAGGGCATGCAGTACAGTTTGCAGGGCAGTGAGTTGCTGCTTGCAGAGGCCACGATGCCTGTAGTCCCAAGTCTGCCCACCAGTGATGCATCCACCCTGGTTTCGGGGTGTCTCTTTGTCTCCCTCTTTGTGTCTTTCTGTGTATTCTTTTGCTACCCCTATTGCCGCCAGATATCCCCTCCTCGTGAACCAAACACTCGTGAATCCAACACCTATGTTGAGGCCAGTCCCCGACAATTAGTGAGCTGAAATGGACTGGTATTAGCCATTTTGAATCTGATGACGACATGGTTTACTATGCCGGAAATGACAAATTGAAAAGGAATGATGTTGCAGTCATTGTTAAAAAGAACAGATCCAGATCAGTCATGAAGTACAACGCTGTCTGTGATAGTATAATATCCATACGCCTACAGGGAAGCCCAGTTAATACCACTGTTTTTCAAATTAAAGCACCAACCACTAAATCCAGTGAAGATGAAATAGAAGAATTCTACCAAGTTCTTCAACCTGAAATTGATCAAATGTGCACTCAAGATGTATTGATCATTACTGGTGATTGGAAAGGAAAGGTTGGGAGCAAAGAGGAAGGATGAGTAGTTGGAAAATATGGCCTTGGTGATAGAAATGATGCTGGAGAATGCATGATCAAATTCTGCAAAACAAATGATTTGTTCATTTCAAATACCTTTTTCAGACAGCATAAGAGACAACTATACACATGGACCTTACCAGATGATGGAATACACAGAAATCAAATTGACTACATCTGTGGAAAGAGATAATGGAAACGCTCCATATCATCAGTGAAAACAAGGCCAGGGGCAGACTGGAACAGACCATTAATTACTCATATGCAATTTCAAACTGAAGCTGAAGAAAATGAAAACAAGTCCACGAGAGCCAAAATAGGACCTTGAATATATCCCATCTGAATTTAGAGATCATCTGAAGAACAGATTTGATACATTAAACACTAAAGACCAAAGACCAGAAGAGTTGTGGGATGATATCAAGAATATCATACATGAAGAAAGCAAAAAATCATTAAGAAAACAAGAAAGAAGGAAAAGGTCCAAATGAATGTCAGAAGAGACACTGAAACTTGCTTTCCAGCGTAGAGATGCTAAAGCAAATGGAAGAAATGAGGAGGTCCAAGAGCTAAACAGAAAATTTCAAAGATCAGCTTTGAGAAGATAAAGCTAAATGTTACAACAAAATGTGCAAAGATATGGAATCAGAAAATCAAAAAGGGAGAACATGCTCAGCATTTCTCAAGCTGGGGAAACTGAGATAAAAATTCAAGCCTTGACTTTTGTTATTGAAAGATTCTCTGGGCAAATTATTGAATGATGCAGAAAGCATCAAGAGAAGATGGAAGAAGGAATACACAGAGTCACTGTACCAAAAGGAAATGGTTTATGTTCAATTGTTTCAAGAGGTAGCCTATGATCAAGAGCCAATGATACTGAAAGTGGAAGTCCAAGATGCATTGAAGGATTGGAAAGGAACAAGGCTCCAGGAATTGATGGAATAAAAATTGAAATCTTTGAAGAAAGTTAGGCGGCACAGGAGGCACTCACTCACTCATCTCTGCCAAGAAATTTGGAAGACAACTATCTGGCCTACTGATTGGATTTGTGTCTGTATTTGTGCTCATTCCAAAGAGAGGTGACCCAACAGAATGTGGAAATCATCTTTAATATCTCATGCGAGTAATATTTTACTAAAGGTAATACAGAAACAGCTGCAAGCATACATTGACAGAGAACTTCCAGTGGCTCAAGCCGGATACAAAAGAGGCTATGAAATGAAGGATATCATTGCTGATGTCTGATGGATCTTGGCTGAAAGCAGAAAATATCAGAAAGATGTTTACCTGTGGTTTGTTGATTATGCAAAGGCTTTTGATTGTGTGGATCATGACAAGCTATGGACAACATTGCGAAGTATGAGTATTCCTGAACAGTTAATTGTGCTCATGAGGAATCTATCTGGACCAAGAGGCAGTTGTTCAAACAGAACATGGGAACGCTGAATGGTTTAAAATTAAGAAAGGTGTGCGACAAGGTTGTATTGGTTCACCATACTTGTTCAACCTGTATGCTGAGCAAATAATCCGAGAAGCTGGGTTCTATGACGAAAAACATGGCATCAGGATTGGAGGAAGACTCAATAACAACCTGCGATATGCAGATGATACAACCTTGCTTGCTGAAAGTGAAGAGGACTTAAAAAACATTTACTGATGAAGATCAAAGAGCACAACCTTCAGTATGGATTGCATCTCAATGTAAAGAAAACAAAAATCCTCACCACTGGACCAATAAACAACATTCTAATCCATGGAGAAAAAATTGAAGTTGTCAAGGTCTTCAGTCTTCTTGGATCAACTATCAACACTCACGGAAGCAGCAGTCAAGAAATCAAACAACGTATCGCGTTAGGCAAATGTGCTGCACAAGACCTTTTTAAAGTGTTGAAGAGCAAAGGTGTCAGCTTGAGGACTAAGGTACGCTTGACCCAAGCCATGGGATATTCAATAACCTGATATGTGTGTGAAAGCTGGACAGTGAATAAGGAAGACCGTAGAAGAATTGATGCTTTTGCGTTACGGTGTTGGAGGAGAATACTGAAAGTGCCATGGGGCTGCCAAAAGAACCAATAGATCCGTTTTGGAAGAAGTGCAGCCAGAGTGCTCCTTTGAGGCCAAGATGGCTAAACTTCGTCTCTCATACTTTGGACATATTGTCAGGAGGGAGCAGTCGCTGGAGAAGGATATTATGTTTGGTAACGTGGAGGGTCAGAGAAGAGGAAGACTCCCAACGAGATGGATTAGCCAAGTGGCAGCTTTGATGGACTGAAGAGTGGCAACTGTAGTGAGGTTGGCCCAGAATTAGGCAATGTTTCGTTCTGCTGTGCATAATGTTGCTATGAGTTGAATTCTGATCATCAAGCTAGGGCGAATGGGTACTACCTACAAGTTGGGGAGTTCTTAGGCATCTCCCCCACTTCATATCAGCTGGATACTTCATTCTCAGCTCTAGCCCTCCGTGGCTAAGTCCTTGCCCATGGACTTAGATGTCCCCTAGTCTCACCACACTTTGGAACAGTCAGCCCTTCCTCTTCTCTCTCTCATCTCCAGGTCGACAGGAGTCTACGGAACTTGACTGAACTCAGCCCATATATTAATTGCTGCCTTCCCGCCCCCACCTCCCTTTTCCACTCACCAGTAGACCAGCGAGGTCACCAGCAATATTACAAGCCTGCTCATGTGTTCCCTTTGAGTTTCAGTCTTGGAGGAATTTTGTTGCCTTTTAAATTTAATCAGTTGAATCAGTCTGAATGTGTTGGTGTTTTTCCAAGCCTGTGTGTTTTAGAAAGACTTGTTACTGTGTTCTCTCAGAGTCTCAGAAGAGAGAAGGAAGTTGGCTGATACTTAAATTTCCTTGCCTGTCCCTGCTTTCAACCTGTATCATTGAAATTAATATTCTTAAGTAATGTGCCCCAAAATTTTTTAACCATTGTTTTGTTAAAAGTTTACATAGCAAATTACTTTTCCACTTAACTGATCATGCATATTTTACTTTGTGACGTTAATTTTAATCCCCACAATGTAAAAGCTGTTATTTCATCAGTGTCACTTTGCCATTCCTATCCTTTCCTGCCTCTGAGATATACATCCTTGGACAAATGTTGCCCTTTATGCCTAGTATAGTTGATTGTTCTAATGGAGTGTGCACCTCTCTAATGTTATTGCTTACCTTATAGATTCTTTCTATTGTTTGACTGAAAATTAAGCCACAAGGTGAATCCAGTTCTAGGCCTAAAAGGTAATAAATAACTAAGTGCTATAATTCAGTCTGTCTGACCAGTAAGCCCGGTCTTTTTTTTTCTCCTACTCTATCCAGGACCTCCTATGGCTATTCCTTTTAGAGCATGTTTGTGGTAGCCATTCACCATCTAGTTCTGGTTTCAAGGTGTTATTGTTAAGTGCCATCATGTTGACTCCAACTCATAGCGATCCTGTATAGAATTTCCGTGAAGCAGCTCGTGAGTTTCAGCTGCTGATTGTGTGATTGAAATTGACCTTGCAATCCAGTGCTTATCCTACAGCGCTACACCAGGACTCCCTGTACCAGGTGGGAAGAGATCAATAATTACAATTTCAGGTGTTTGGCTTGTTGTTGTTAAGTGTTGTTGAGTCATTTGTGACTCATAGAGACCCTGTGCACAATAGAATGAAACATTGTATGACCCTGTGCATTCCTTAAAGTTGTTACTTTGCACCCCGTTGTTTTATATTTTCTTGTTTAGCTATCTCTCCAGTTTACCAGGCATGATATCTTCTCCATGGATTGGTCCCTCCTGACAATATGTCCAAAGTAAGAGGGATTGAAGTCTCACCAACATCAGCATTCTAGCTGTACTTCTTCTAAGACAGAATTATTTGTCCTTTTGAGAGTCCATGGTAATTTCATGTTCTCCAACACCATAATTCAAATACATCAGTTCTTCTCTGGTTTTCCTTATTTAATTGTCCAACTTTCACATATATACGGACAATTTAAAATAATTATATAACTCGAAGGGTCAGACACACCTTAGATCTCTCTGCTCTGGAACACTTTAGAGAAGTCTTATGCAGCAGATTTGTCCAGTGTAGTATGCTGTTTAATTCTTGACTGCTGCTTTCATGAGTGTGTTGATTGTGGCTCCAAGCAAAATATATCTTTAACAACTTCAGTTTTTTTCTCTATTTATCATGATGTTATTTATTGGTCTAGTTGTGTGAGGACTTTTGTTTTCTTTACATTGAGGTGCAACCTATACTGAAGGCTGTAGTCTTTGGTCTTTAAAGTATTTTAAGTCCTTTTGCTTTCAACAAGCAAGGTTGTATCATCTCTTTATCACGTGTTGTTAATGAGTCTTTCTCCAATCCTGATGCTATTTTCTTCTTCATGTAATTCAACTTCTTATACTATTTGCTCAGCGTATAGATTAAGTATTGGTGCAAGGATACAACCGTGGTGCACACTTTTCCTCTATTTAAACCATTCAGTATCCCATTGTTCTTGTTTGAATGACTACTTCTTGGTCTGCGTACAGGTTCCTCATGAGCACAATTAAGTGTTCTGGAATTCCCATTCTTTACAATGTTATCCATAGTTTGTTGTAATCTGTATAAACAGATACCTTTGCATAGTCAATAAAGCACAAGATCCATCTGAAGTCAACACTAGTAGCCCTAGTTCTATGTCCTCTTCTGAATCCAGCTTGAATTTCTGACAGCTCCCTGTTGATGTACTGCTGCAACTGTTTTTGAATTATCATCAGTAAAATCTTACTTTCTTCCTAATCTGTCTTATTCCGAAGCTCCAGTGAAACCTGACCACCATGGGTGACCCTACTGGTATTTGAAAGACCGGTGGCAGAACTTCCAGGATCATAGCAACATGCAAGCCACCAGAGGACAGCAAACCAACAAGTGGTAGCCAAAATTCAAGGCTTTGAAGAATTTGAAACATCTTTCTCTCATGCCTGAACAAAATACAAAAGATACACAAGTACATTTGCAAGTACTTCTATCACAACTTTACAATTATGAATATTTGTTCTGTGTAAAAGTATAGTTTTTAATCATTACAGTTGTATATGTCGATACAGACACCTCAGTATATCTCTTCTGTGTAATAGCAGCACTTCAGGTAGCATGACCAACTTATGTCACTTCAGATTTGTTTTAAAACTCAAAACAATGAGCATGATGATAATATTGCTACTCATTTGGAGGGGTTCTTTGAATATACAATATCTTCGAACTTTGACTCAGGAATATCTTCTGTTAGTCATATGAGCCATTGTATGACTGAGCCTTTCATTCATTTTAGTTCTTTCCTGCCAAAATAATCATTTTCAATATCATTTCAAAAGCGTACGGTACTAACCGTTCCTCCAACAGTCTCTCTTCAGTTGTCTAAGGCGCCAATCATTACTCTCTGCTCAGCTGGGTTCAATAATTAAAATGAGTGGCCACACAGTACTCAGACACCATACTCACAATTATGGGGTTTATTAGGAAAGTTAACAGGTTACAATTTGGAATAAGAAATGCTCAGAACAGTTGTTTCAGTTAACTGCTTATAAATGCCCATTAGGTACACCATTCCACCATAAGCCTCAGCCTGAAAGCACTTGGTCAAGCTCCAGTGAATCAGGAAACCTAGCTTCCCCACTTAAGTGCCTAAAGGCACCCCACTCTACAAGCTAGCTTCCTGCCCAAATTCACTCAGCTTTACTTTCTTGGTGGGCTGGTAAATTTACTGTTCTTTCTTGTGCTCTGGTTCGTGGGTCTGCTGTTCCTGTTCCTCTGCCACTCCTCTGGTGTAATAACTTTGTGTTCCTGGATTGAGGAAGTTCAATATGTAGGGATCTTAAGGCCCTAAGTACATGTTCCTCTCTTGGCTCTTCTTCTTTGATGATAGTGAGGTTCTTCCTCCTGCTTCCAAGATGACTCATTTTATACCCATGCTAAAGTTTCAAGTGTTCACGAGTGCAATGAACTCTGCTCTGCTATCAGACACAGCTGAATCCTGTCATCATATCAATATCTTCTCCCACATCCCCTTATCCAGACGGCAGGGCAGAAAAGTTTTTTGGTGGGAGTGTGGCTAAGACAATTCAGTACACCACAGTCTTGTATAATTAGTTTCCTTTATTCAAGAACTAAAATATAGCACATTTGCTATGATGTTTATAAAATAATACCATGATAAAGTATAGATGTCAAGACTATTTTATTTTTTCCAGTTTATACATGTACAAATTTATTCCAAATAAAACATAATTTTAAATGGACAATTTAATGGATGGCTGCAGACAAGTATGCACAGTAATATATTTGTCTTCTCTTATTGTTGTTAAGTGCTATTAAGTTGGTTCCAACTCATAGCAACCCTGTAGAGGGTTTCTGAGGGTTTAAATTGTCACCAGAGAAGAAAGCCTCATCTCTTTCTCCCGCTGAGCCTTAAAATGGCAAAAAATGTAATAAACTATCAGGCTAAGCATAGTATAGAGGAGTATGTTTAAAAAAAAAAAAAAGGAAACATTAAGAAAATTCTATAAATGTATTTGTAACATAATTGAAATACATGCTAATATCTGCAGAGTTTAATACATGTTATTATTTTTTCCCCCATCAGAAGCCACTGTTTTCTTTATTGGATTTTTAAAATGTTTTCTTGTGAATTATGTGACAGTTTACATGAGAGAACATTAGTTTTACATTCATCCTATAGTATATGGTTTCATTGCCATGGTTACAGTCCTCTCCATGCATCATCAAACAACCAAAGGGTATACCCTGCAAGCCTGCCCCTGGTCATCAGCACACAGTCCCTCTCCCTCTCTGGGTCCAGAGATCCCAGCCATTCCATCTCTCCACATCATCGTATCTGCCTCCATCTCATGTGTTACTGCTTCTCTGGGTAGGGTCCCGCACTCTGCTCTTCTCCCTTGATGGTCCCAGGAACCCCCGCACCTGGACTGCAAAATCAACCACTCCCCTCCTTTTGCTTCAAAATGTCTACCTTTACATTTCCAATCCTCACAGTCAGTCCTGATAGCAGTTATTCACTGTTTTGTCACATCAGTGCCATCCCCATCTCCTTTCATCAGACCTGCCCAGACAGATTGAATACTACTCAGGGGAGATCCTATCTTCTTGAGCGCCTTCTGGATCTAAGCTCCCTCTTGAAAGCTTGTAAGCCAGTCACTTCTTGACATTGTAGCTCTCCTCCCCCCATTTTGGGTATCCAGTGTCCAAGTTGCCTAACCCTATTTACTCTGTGTATGCAGGGGATGGGAATTATCCTTGCTGTAAAGATTTGTTCCCTCTTTTGAGCTACTGCGTCTGTAGGTTTAGGTCAAGTTCATCAAATTGTATCAGATTACTCTGTTTTCCTCTTCTTCTAGTTGAGATTTCATGATCCAGTCATTGAAGCCAGGTCAAGTGGGTATGATCTGCAATTGTGGGTGTTCTTTTGCAGAAATTAATAGCATTACTTTGTTGTTGTTGTGAAGTGCCGTTGAGTCCGTACTGACCCATAGTGACTGTGTATGGGGTTTCTGAGGAGGAGCTGGTGAGCTTGAACCACTGACCTTGAAGTTCAAACGGATTTGCAGTCTGGCGCATTAACCCACATTGCCACACCCAGGACTCCAACATTACTTTAGATATGTGATAATGTTAAGGATACTAAAGTTTTCATTTAGTTCAGTATATCCTGTCACCTCTCCTTCTTCAACCCTTTTCAAAAAGGTATTATTGGTTCACTCTTTTTAGTCTTTTCTTGCTTCCTCTTTAATATGTTTACTGAAACCTTTTGTTTGAAAGTATAGAGCAACGGGGATTTTAACTACATAAGTTGGATAACTTTGGTTTCTCTGAATTAGAATGAACTTCACCCTGGAAGAGAACATAGAAATAATTTGTTAAAGTGTTTTCTGCAAAATCTATGCCCCCAGGCATTATATTTCAAAATCAAAGAACCTATGATAACTCATATTTGGAAAAAAATGTCATACTGCAGCCTTTCATGTTTCTTTGCAGTATACAATAGTGTGTAAAAGGCTGAGAAGGTCTTCCATAAGTTTAATTTTGTTATTATTTATTATATTTAACTATTGTACGATTTTAAAATTATTGTTGTATGCACTGATTTGGAGCCCTGGTGTGGCGCTGTGGGTTAATGCGCCAGACTACAAAGCCGTTTGAACTGCAAGGTTGGTTTAAGCTTACCAGCCACTCCTTGGAAACCCTATCCAGGGTCACTGTGGGTCAGAGCTGACTCGATGGCACTTAACAATAACAACAATGCACTGATTTAGGGAATACTGATGTATACCTAATGATGATCTCAATATCCAAAATTTTGCATTTGCAAAAACTTTGAAAAAAATGTCAAGTGGCACTTTCAGTGGTCTGAACTCCATGACCTGGCCTGAGGCTCCCTCTTTGTTGTTGTTGTTGTTGTTAAGTGCCGTCGAGTCAGTTCCGACCCATAGCGACCCTGTACAGGGTTTCCGAGGGTGTAAATCCTTACTGGAGTAGGAAGCCTCATCTTTCTCCCGCGGAGCGGCTGGTAGTTTCGAACCGCCCTCTTTATAACATCCCAAACAGTATACTGAAGGCCTATGATATCTGGGCCTTTTGAAGGACTATGTCTGATGGGCCACAGGACGCCTTCTCCCATTTGCCCATGACATGTAGTTCAGCCATAGGGAGGGTGTAGGGTGACAGCAGGATGACACAAGATAACCAGTGGAAGGGTAATGCTGGGCAAGGAGGACACAAACATTTCTGGAAGGTCGGTGTGGGGATGTAGGGAGATGGAAAGAGGTCATGTGGGGCTGTGGTTCCTGGGTGGATGGAGGAAAAGTGGAAACACCTCACCACAACCGCAATCCTTCAGGCTCCATGGAAGTATGGAAGGGGGTGGGTGGGGTTCATCTTTCAGCACTTGGGTGTCCAGTAAGTGGTGGCGGGTAGGAACTGGTACAGAAGACAAGGGTGGCCCCAAACTCTTACATTATAATAGAATGCAAGGAAAACCAAGATTCAAAAAACAGCCAAGCAACTTAATATTATTCCCCCTTTTCCATATGCCAACCATGGCTCGATCTCTGTATCCCAGAACCCTGTTGTTCCCAAGTTGTGCATATATCATTATTTACCTCTGTCTCACTTAGCCCATTG
>NW_006408548.1:4823644-4824923 GCF_000296735.1 Chrysochloris asiatica | reverse complement strand
GAATGTTTTGATTACACCATCATATTTGATTGATAACTTTGCTGGATAAAGGATTCTTGGTTGGCAATTTTTGTCTTTCAAGGTTTTATAAATGTTTCCCCATTGCCTTCTTGCTTGCATGGTTTGTACTGAGAGATCTGAGCTTAATCTGACTTGCTTGCCTTTGTATGTGACACTTCTGTTTTCCCTGGCAGATTTCATAAGTGTCTCCTTATCTTTGATTTTGGAGAGCTTGACTATGATATGCCTTGGTGATTTTCTTTTGGGATCTATCCTTTCTGGGTTGAACTTCTTGGATGTTTATCTTTTCACTTTTCAGGATGTTAGAGAAATTTTCTTCCAGCAGTTCTTTATTTCCTCTGTGGACTTGTGGAATTCTTCTTGTTCTGGAATGCAGATAATTTTTTTGTTATTCCTTTTCATGTTGTCCAACATGAATCTTAGACCATCTTTAGAATTTTTTATCCTCTTTTGTGTTTGTTCTTTTATCTTAGTGGTATTGAGAGATTTGTCTTCCAGCTCACTGGTTCTACCTTCCATCTCATCTATTTTACTCCTCTGCCCTTTCAGAGTGTTCTCTATTTCTGTTATTTTGTTATTGATTGTTTGGACCTCTTTCTGTAGGTTTTGAATTGTTTCCAATTGTTTCAAAAAATACGGTATCTATCTTATTTGATTGTTCCTGTGCACTTTCCTGGCTTCTTAGTATTTCTTAACTCTATTGTAAAGTGTTTTGAAACATTTTATGATCATTATTCTGAATTCCATCTGAGGCATTTCCAGGGCCTACCCTCCTTCCAGAATGGACTCCAGGTCTACTTCTAGGTCATTTGTGTCAGACACTTTATCTTGTTTCTGGACATGTGCTGATATGGTCATCTGCTTTTGCTTCTTGGACATGTTGAATGTTTATCTGTGGCCTTAACACTTAATTGAGTATGTGTTTTGGTATTTTTTATGCTTTCTGATTGCTTCCAGGACGGTGTGTTCAGGATGTGGGCTTCCCTTTTCTCTCTTCCTATTGTTTAACTCAGAGTAACTTTCACAGGTGTTGTCTGTTTCCCTCCTATATGGCAATTGGTATTGCATCTTGCCTGCGTTTTGGTATTTTATATGGTGTGATTGTAGGTTGGCTGTATAGTTGTAGTTGCTGACTCTTCTTGTGTAATGTAGGGAGACAAAGAGTTCTCCAAAGGTAGAAGGGCTAGCATATAACAGCAAAACAATATCAGAAAAAAAAAAAGACTGAAAAACAGCAACAACTAAAACGATACTGATA
>NW_006408548.1:4820764-4823295 GCF_000296735.1 Chrysochloris asiatica | reverse complement strand
GCTCAGGCACCCCTATAGTTACCAAAATGGAGGTATGCAGACAGCAAGGGACCAACGAAAAGATAACAAAAAGAAAAAAAAAGAATGTCCACACCTCTATCTCTGTGGCTCTGTCAGGCGTCCGTGGCTGCTCTGGTCCTTTTCCTTCTTGGCCCCACAGAAAAATCGAAGCTTTCACCATCTTAAGGTAAATACTCATGTACCAGTATCCTCTTTTAAACTCTTGTGTGTCTGTGGAATACACACACACAAATACATTCAACTCTTCTTCCTATACCCATTCAGCATGTATCTTTGACCATGTGTTTACATCATTCTTCTGCCAACATCCCTTGTCGTGTATATTGCCCTTCCTTCTTTTATGTTGCCCTCCCTGTTGAGCGAGTTAACATTTTTCTGTCCTTTGGCCAGTGAACTACTCTCCCTTCCATCCCACCCCTGGCAACCATTAAAGCATGCTTATTTTTTTGTTTCAAAGTACTATCTATTTGTTGGATGTGTGTGTGTATACACACATTTGTTTCCTTTAGCCTGCTTACCTCCATGTGTCTTTACCTATTTTCATTACTCTTTTGCCACCCTCTCTCTTATATATTGTACTCCCCATCATCCAAGCTAACAATTGTTTATCTTCTAGCCAGAAAATTTCTCACCCTATCCCCTGGTAACTACCAGTCTGGAAACCTTTTCTTAAGCTTTTATAATAAAGTTTCTTACAGTATCTCCTAGGAAACCCTATACAGGGTTGCTATGCATCGGAACTGACTCTACAGCACTTAACATCTACTACACTCCTCAGTTTTACTCATCCAGTTCTGAGGTGGATTTATCTCTGGGTTCTCAATTCTGTTGCATTGAAAATTGTATCTTGTTGTATCAGTACCAGGGTGTTGTGGCTTTGTAATAAGTTTTGAGCTCAGGTAGCAAGAGATCTCCAACTTTGTTCTTCCTAAGCAGTGCTTTGCTTATCTGATGTCTCTTTACTCTTCATGTTAAGTTTGTGATAATTTTTTTGTGTGTGTGTGTGATAATTTTTAAATCACTTTAAAGTGTGATGTTGGAATCTGGATTGAGATTGTGTTATATCTATAAATTGCTTTAGGTAGTATTGAAATTTTCACAATGTTACATTTTCCTATCCAGGGAACATAGTATTATATCCTTCCATTTTTGTAAATCTTTTTTGCTTTCCTATAGAAGTGTTTTGTAGTTTTCTTTGTATAGGTCTTTTGTTTCTTTAATTCGATTTAAAAAAAAATCTTTTGGATGGCTATTGTAAATGATATTGTTTTCCTAATTTCCCTTTCAGAATTGTTTTTATCAGTATCGAGAATTCCTACTGATTTTTGTATATTGATCTTATATCCTGCCACTTTGCTGAATCTTTCAATGAGTTCCAATGATTTTTTGCTCAGTCTGGAATTTTCTATATATAGGAGCATGTGATTTGCAAACAAGAGTTTTACTTCTTTGCCAATTTGGATATTTTAATTTCCCTATCTTGGCTTATATTTCTGGCTATGACTTCCAACACAGTATTGAATAGGAGTAGTGATAAAGGGCATCCATGTCTAGTTCCTGTTTGTAGAGGGAATGCTTTCAGTTTCTCTCCAGCAGCTCTTTGAATATCTTTTATGTGGTTTTCTTTGTCTCTTCCTGTTCTGGAATTTGTATCACCCATAGGCTATTCCTCTTCATGTTGTCCCATGTGAATCTTAGGCTTTCTTCAGTTTTGTTTTTTTCATTGATTGTTCTTTTAGCTTACTATTAAGAGATGTTTCTTAAAGATCACTAATTCTGCCTTCTTTTGATTCAAATCTACTCCTTTGCCCATTCAGTATAATGTCCTTTATTTACCTCTTAGTGTTAATTTTCTGGATTTCTGTTAGCATGTTTTGTATTGTTTCCAGTCCTTTATATACTTTGTTTGATTGTTTCTGCATAACTGTTTGGAATTCTTAGTTGCTTTCCTCAACCTTTCTGTTAGTAGTTTGTAGGTAACCTAAATATCACTCTGTTTAACTTTTTTCCAGGCAGTTTCAGTAGCTCTTTCCTCAAAACGTTTCCTCTTAGTTGTTTGCTTAAGCTATGCTAGTTTTTGTTTTGTTTTGTTTTGTTTTCCATGTGAACAGAGATTGTCTATTGCTTTTGAGGCTTTGTGCTGGTGTTGTATTTGTATTAAGTTGATGAATATGTGTTGATATATTCTTAGGCCCTCACCAACTGCCTGTTGGTCAAGAGATCAGCTTGTGTACTGTTCTGTTTGCTATTTGTGTAGTTCAGTTTATGATGAAGTTACCTGATGGTTTTTGCCGTTGATCTAGTGTTAGCAGGTGGTATTGATTCTAGCCCAGTTGGGGATACAGAAGAGGAGACTGTGTGGTTGGGCTGGAAGTCCACAGTTGTTATTATGTCATGTCATACTCCCACTAGAGAGAAGGAAAACAGACCAAAAACAACCAAAAAACAAAAATGGGAAGGCTTTGGATCCAGAGAGGGAGAGTGACTGTGTGCTGAATACTGGCGGGGGG
>NW_006408548.1:4805867-4820656 GCF_000296735.1 Chrysochloris asiatica | reverse complement strand
TATCATATAATTCACAATAAAACACTTAAAAAATTTTTTTTAAAAAAATGGGAAATAACAGTGGGGAAAAATAAGCATAATGCTCTTGCCTTCAAGCTGCCTGAGATATTTCAAGGTGGTCCTGATGTGTGTCTCTGACCATAACCAGTCTTTTTCTTTACCGCACATGTCCATTTAGCTGTGCCTTCTAGAGAGATCTAGCCCAGGGCTGGACAGGGCCAATTTGTAACAGGTTTTTGCTGCTTTCTCTTCCCACTTCAATTCTGTGTACAGCCACAGGACCTGTGTGGGACTTTCCCTGAGGGTGTCTGCTCTTAGAGATCTCACCTCTAGTCACTGGAGAGTGCAAGGAACCAGAGAGGAAAAGAAAAGGGAAAAAACACTGTGTCTCTGGGAGTCATAGACAGGTTTCTGCAGCAGAAAAGTTTTCTCATCTCATTCCGTCCCTTCGTCTGCCCCACATCAGAAGTCACCTCCTTTCTTTCTGTGTCTGTACCTCTCTCCCTCCTTTTCTTCCTCAAGATGGTGGACAGAAGTCACTAGCCTTTCTTTTATATTGTTGTTGTTGTTTTTGCATATGTTCAGCTCTCTCCTAAGCATTCAGTCCACTTTTCTGTCCTTTCGTATATACTCAGGGTTCCAGGACTATCATCTACATTTATTTCCTTTGGTTTTCTGTATCTGTGTTACAGAAGGTCCATGCAACCTTTCTGCCATCTAGCCATTCTCTTGATTTTCCTCTTAGATGATGACTTCCAAAACTGGTCCCTCCGGTTAACGTGATGAAATTATTCTTCTGGCAGTCCTTGGTATATTCAAAAGTCTTTACCAACTCTGTAATTTAAAGGTATAAATTCTTCTGTCTTTCATTGTCCAGTTTTTGCAGGCATATAAAGCAATTGAAAATACTATTGCTGGGCCGGACACACATCAGTTCTCAAGGTGTGTGACATCTTTGTTCTTTAATATATTAAAGAGATCTTTTACAGCAGAATTGCCCTAGTGTAATATGTTGCATGATTTCTTGGCTGCTGCTTTTGTGGATCGAAGTAGAATAAAATCTTTGGCAACTTCAGTCTTTTCTCCATTTATCATGATGTTTATTGGTCCAGTTATGAAAATTTTTGATTTCTTTATATTGAGGTGCAATCCTGTAGTCTTTGATCCTCAACAATAACTACTTCAAGTCCTCTACACCTTCAGCAAGCACAGCAAACAAGATTTTGTTATCTGTATATCACAGGTTGTTATTTGGTCTTCCTATTGCTGAGATTTTCATATAGTACAGTTCTTGTATTATTTGCTCAGCATGCAGATTGAGTAAGTATGGTGAAATGATACATCCCTGGCACATACCTTTCCTGATTGTAAACCATTCAGTGTCCCCTTGGTCTGTTCTAATAGTAGTATCCTCTTGGTCTGTACAGGTTCCTCATGAGCACACAATTAAGTGTTCTGGAATTCCCATTCTTTGCAATGTTATATATAGTTTGTTATGACTTATATAGTTGAGTAAGGAGCTCTCCTGGCATAGGTTACAAGTCAGGCTGTTAACTGCAAAGTCAGCAGCGTGGATCCACCAGCTGCTCCATGGGAGAAAGATGAGACTTTCTGCTCCTGTAAAGATTGACAGCCTCAGAAATTCTATGTAGGGTCCCTATGAGTCAGAACCAACTCAAAAGCACTTTACTATAGAGCCACCGCAATCGAGTGCCATTGCATAATGAATCAACACAGGTAAACATCTTTCTCAGCTTTCAGCCAAGATCTTTCTGACACCAGCAGTAAAAAGGATCCATTTGAATTCTTTTCACCCTTGCACAGCACACACCCTTTCCTCTTTTTAGACAATGTGTTCTTCTTGCCTGTTTCTTCATTAATTCAAACAGATTTAAATTAGCTGTCATGTATTGAGTGTAACCGGTGAACGCCTGAACTTGGTGGGTTTGTTTTTCCACATTTCGCAAGTTTTCTGCCTTTAGCATGGTCCAGTCTTACAACTTTTTATTCTTCTTGTTAGGATGTCGAGTTGGTTTCTACTTACAGTGACCCTATGCACCACAACCTGGTATGGCGCTGTGGATTAATGCACCAGACTGCAAAGCCATTTGAACTGCAAGGTCGACAGTTAAAGCTCACCAGCTGCTCCTCGGAAACCTATACAGGGTCGCTATGGGTCGGAACCGACTCGATGGCACTTCACAACAACAACATGCACAACAGAACCACCACTATCTGGTTCTGCACCCTCCTTAAAATTATCCTTGAGCCCATTGCTGCTGCCACTGTCCCAGTGTATCTTGTTGGGGGTCTTCCTCTTTTTCGCTAATGGTCCACTTTACCAAGCATGATGTCTTTCTCCTGGGACTGGTCCCTCCTGATAATATGTCAGAAGTTTGAGAGACAAAGTCTTGACACCCTGGGTTCTAATGAGCATTCTGGCTCTACTTCTTCCAACACAGATTTGTGTGTTCTTCTGGCAGTCCATGGTACTTTGAATACTTTTAATATTTGTCTTCAACACCATAACTCAATTGAATTTTTCTATAGTCCACAAACTGATTTCTTTGCATTTGAATACTTAAAAGAAGTCTTATACAGCAGATTTGCCTAATTCAGTAGGTTGTTTGATTTCTTGACTACTGTTTCCTTGACTGTGGATGGGGGGCGGAATCCAAGCACAATGAAGTCTTTGACATCTTTCAGTCTTTTCTCCATTTATCAAGATGTTAGCGATCAGTCCAGTTGTGTGGATTTTTGCTTTCATTATATTGAGGTGCAACCCACACTGAAAGCTGTAGTCTTTGATATTCATCAGCAAGCATTTTAAGTCCTCTATGCTTCCAGCAAGCAAAATTGTATCATGTACATATCATAGGTTGTTAATGAGCATTCTTCCAATCCTAATGCCTCATTCTTCTTGTAATCTAGTCTCTCAGATTATATTCTCAGCATACATATTGAATAAGTATGGTGAAAGTATACAACCCTTACACACACCTTTCCTGATTTAAAACCCTTCAGTGACCCCTTGTTATGTTCAAATGCTCTTGGTCTACTTATGGGTTCCTCATGAGCATGATGAAGTATTTTGGAATACCCATTGTTAGCATTGTTATCCATAGTTTGTCAGGATTCACACAGTTGAAAACCTTTGCATAGTATAAAGAACCTGGTAAACCTCTTGTTTTTGTTCTCTGCTCTCAGGCAAAATCCGACTCTGATGATATTCCTTGTTTCATGTCTGAATTCAGCAGCCATTTTTGAATTATCTTCAGCAAAATTTTGCTTGCATATGATATTAATGATAATTGTCCTATGATTTCCACATTCTGCTGGATCACCTCTCTTTGGAGTGAACACAAATATGAATCTCTTCTAATCAGCCAGGAAACTGTCTTCCAAGCCTCCAGTGCTGCATCAGTTTATTGAAAGATTTCAATTTGTATTCCATTAATTCCCAAAGCCTTGTTCTTTGCCAATGCCTTAAGTGCACCTTGGACTTCTCCCTTTAGTACGATTAGCTCTTGATCTTATGCTGCCTCTTGAAATAGTTGAACATCAATCATTTCTTTTTGGTAAACTAACTTTGTGTGTTCTTATGATGCTTATGACGCTTCTAGCACTTTTTTTATTGGAAAATATTTTATAATAATGTCAGTGGTATTCATTAATGTTTAAACTCTAAATAACTCAGATCTCATTCAGTATAGTAGAATTGTAGTACTTATAAAATGGAATATTATTCAGCAATATTTGAGAAATCAAATTGTTGCTACATGAATGAATCTCAAAAATATGTGAAGTGAAAGAAGTCAGATATATGCATAAGAAATTCAGTGTATGATTTTTTATATAAATTCCGTAAAGGAGAACAATAAATTAGTCACAGCATTCTGGAGAAGGTAGAGAAATTGACTGGAAAATTAAATGAGGGAATTTTCTGTGGTGATGGTTTTCCAGCTTTTCAGAAACATAGCCGACCCTAAGGTTGGTAATATGTTATTTCATATTGAGCATTTACCTGCACTGAACATTCTTCAAAGTGTATTTGATGTATCTTTTGGGCTCCTTCTTTCCTTCACTGTTGTTACTGTTTTCTTGGCCCTTTTTGATTGCAGACTTGGATCATAATTCCTGGACTGCTTTAACTGGACTCTGTACCACATCATCTCAGACATTGATAAAAGATTGATGTTTTTGGTAAATATTTCTTCAGCATACCCAATACTTAGGGATTTTTGATCAGAAATGCTTGTTCTCAACTATAATACCAATTATGTGTTAGGAAATTGAGTCTACTTAGGAAGATGAGTGTCAAAATCTGAAATGGGCTCTATGCATAAGCTATGGTGGACCAAATGTTCTTAGTGCTTAACAGGTAACCTTTTTTTCACTCTACCTTCAACAAATTTATTGTGTAGTAATTATGTGGCATAGTGTGGGATGTCTGTAAGATAAACACCGGACTGAAAAACGCAGGGTTGGTTATTTGAGCCCACCAGCTGCTCTAAGGAAGAAAGATGAGACTCTCTGCTCCCAGCAAAGATTTAAGGCCTTGGAAACCCTATAGTTGATAAGTGCTGTTGAGTCCGTTCCAACTCACAACGACCCTGGTGGATTTGAAGCACCACCTTGCAGTCCAGTGCATTATCCTGCATTACCACACAAGAACTCTTGGAAACCCTATACAGGGCTATTCTGAGTCAGAACCAATGTAAAAACACTTAACAATCTTATGCATGTCACAGTACTGGGTTTTAGCAGTATAGGCAAAGTTCTTGTTGTAATGGAACTTACTTTCTAGAATGGCAAACAGAAAAGTGAGCAAAAAGAGCAAGATAATTTCAGTAATGTTGCTAGTTGCTGTTGAGTTGAGTTTGACTCATGGTGATCTCCTGTGTTATAAAGTGCAAGTGTTCCGTTGGGTTTACTTGGCTTAATGGAGTCCTTGTTGGCACAAAGGGTTAAGTGTTTAACTTCTAGCTGAAAAGTTGGCAGTTTGAATCCATCCAGGCATGCCTCAGGAGGCAGGCCTGATAATCTGCTTCTGAAAGGACATAGCCTATGGAGTAATTCCACTTTACATACGTAGGGTCACCATAAATTGGAAAATACTCATCAGTATTTAACAACTGTTTTAATGAAAGCAGATTACCAAAGCTTTTTTTCATGGTACTTCTTGGTGATCTAAAGCCAGCAGCCTTTTAGCTATCAAATGGAAACTCTGCCATCAGGTTGCTTGGTGGCTGTGTTCCGTTGAGTTGTTGCCAACTCATATCAATCAACCCTGTATACGGTTTCCTAGGCTATGAATCTTTAAAGTTGCTGAAAACTTCAATCTTTCTTTCATGGAACTGTTGGTGGACTTGACCTACAGCCAGTGCATAACCCGCTGTGCCACCTGTTCTCCACTGTGCCATCTAGGGGACTAAATTTTGGTTACAAAGATTGAAGTAATGTGCTAGCTAATGGCTGGTGTGTATGTATAAGGCATATGTATACAAGTTGGCCACTATCGATCTGGAAGGAAAAGAAAGCATGTGGCATTGTGGGCTAACTGTTGGACTGCAAGGTCAGCAGTTTAAACCCATCAGTCGTTCTATAGAAGAACGATTGAGGCTGTCTGGTCTATATAGGGTTTCTGTGAGTCAGAACTGACTCATAGACAGCAGATTTGGTTTGTTGGTTTTTAGAATAACAGGGAGTTAGCCCTGTGACGATCTGGGCTTAAAATATTCCTATAGGCAGGACCAAGCATGGCATGTTGGAGAAAGTAAAGTAAGGTCAGGATATGAAGTATTTGATACTGTGGGCTATGCAGTGGACTGGTATTCTCAAGGTCAGTTGTTTAAAACCACCACCTGCTCCTTGAAAGATGAGGTTATCTGTTCCTGGAAAGATTTACAGTCTTGGAAACACTATATAAGGTCACTTTGAGTTGTAATCATCTTGATAACAGTGGATTTGTTTTGGGTTTGGCATGTTGAGCATGGTGCTTGGTGCTAAGGTAGTAAAACTGATTCATTCATATTTGCCTAGAGGTCAGATATATGTAATAAACCTAACTGCTGTTTTAAGTTGAATGACTTGGGGGAAGTTACTTAACTCTCTGTGGTTTAGTCTTTTCATCTATAAATTGGAAATTATAATACTCATCTGAATGAATTATTCTGAAAATTAAATAAATTAATGCAAATTAAAATAAAACCGTGCATCGTGTGTAGTAAATATGCATTAAATATCCACTGTGTTGTTATTGTTGTCATTGTTGTTATATACACTTAACAATGGCGTTCATAGGATTTTCAAGACTGTGACCTCTTGGAACCCTGTTTTCTGAGGTGAACTCTGGGTGGGCTCAAAGCACCAACTTTCAGTTAACGCACAAGTAAGATGAATTTTTTCCTCACAAATTGTTGTAGATGGTCTGCCATAGTGAGCTTCATCTTCAACACAGTCTAGTCCCTTCTTTAAAATGAGTTATCCATTTGTAAACTGCTAATTACCTTGGTACCTGTTCTCCATAAGCTTCTCATGAAGTGTCACTGATTTTGTTGTTCTTCCACCCAAGATTTTCCATGAATTTGATGTTTGTTCTTCCTTTAATTTTAGCAGAAATCATGTTGCTCTGATAAGGGCTCTTTTGAAATCGATACCTTATTATTCTTAGTGCCTCAAATTAGATCATGTTCAGACACATTTTAACAAGTTTATTATGATGCAAAAAATGTATTTAAACCCATGCATAATATTTTCACCTTACACATTTTCCCTGAACTTTTAGAAGACCCCTCAAATGGTAGCAATTTGATTTGTTATTCTTTTGCATATCTTAAGTTATTTTTTAGTCTTAATATTTGGAAAATTATATATTCTTTATCTTATTCTAATTTGCTTTTCATTAATTTTCTTTGTGCTATGGATCCTTTTATTTATGTATTTTATTTTGGGTCAGAGGCAGTTTATTTTAAATGTGACTTCATTTACATTTATAAGCAACTTTAAAATTATATTTTTGCCATTCAGCATCTCAGTTATTATTTCATAAGTGTTTATTTCATTAATAGTAGTAGCTTCTTAGTGCTTTACAGACTGTTATGTTTTTACTCAGCATAGCTACTTTGTTGTTGTTAAATGCCATGGAGTTGGTTCTGACTCATAGTGACCCTGCATAGGGCTTCTGAGGTGTGGCTCATGGTTTTGAGCTGGTGGTTTTGTGATTCAACACTATAGCATAGTGGTTACAAATCAGGCTGCAAACCTTAAGATCAGCAGTTCGAAACTACCAGCTGTACTGCAGGAGAAAGAGGAGGCTTTCTGCTCCCGTAAAGATTTACAGCCTCAGAAACCTTGTATAGGGTCGCTGTGAGTCAGAACCGACTCCAAGGCACAAAACAACACAACAACAGGACTCCATAGCTACTTGATGTGATAATTACTGCTATTATCCCTGTCTTATAGATGAATGAGCACAGAGAATATAAGTAACTTGCTTAATGAGGTCACATAGCTAGCAAGTGTGGTGGTGGTGGTGTGCCTTGGAGTTGGTACTGACTCATAGGAACCTTGCATAAGGTTTCTGAAGCTGTAAATCTTTACAGGAGCAGAAAGTCTCATCTTTCTCCCACAGAACACGTAGTAGTTTCTGACTGCTGAGTTTGAGGCTAACAAAAACCCAGGCCCTGGGTTATACTTTCTGTCTGCTCTGTCTTAGCCTTCTGAAGATACTATTTGTTTCCTGTTACTAGTTCTTCTTTATGTTCATTTTGATGCTTAACTTTCATGATGATTTTCTCAGATGGTTTGACTTTTGGATGTGTACAAAAGCTTACAAAGTTTGAGTCTAGTCATTTTTGGGGAGAGGATCAAGGTTTGTTGAATTTCCTATTCTTCATTTGTGTGGTTCCCATTGTTTGACTTCTATGTGCTGTGCTTCTACCACAGGCTGATATCTCTGATACCCACATTCCTGCTTGACAAAAGTAAGAGAAGGATATCTGCCTGCCTGGGTGGTCCTGACCACTCTCAGAATTGCTCCTGGGGTCCCTCCTGCTGTTTCCATCTCACCCCCCTCCCCAAAGCTTCTTTTTACTAAACATGGGCTGTCTTGAACTGTGGTTTCTTATGTATCATTTCTTCTCTAGTTTGTCTTCTTTCAGGGATTAAGTATAATTCTTACTAAGGTCATGTTCTTATTTTACAATGCTTACGATCTCTTTCTGTGTTTTGTTTTAAAGTAGTATTGTAATTTTATTCATTATCTGGTGACTTTTGGGCTTTGAAGATTGAAGTTGATTATGTAAAGTGTGCTCCTATTTTAATGTCTTCTTCAGTGGCTGTTTATGTTTTGAAAATCATGGACTTGTTTCACCTTTTCATGAATTCTGTGGATCTTGATCTTCTTTCATATCCAGATTTATAGCCATCTCTCATGGACCATAAGAGATGGATAAATGTTAATTTGAGCATTACTGGTTTTGAAGGTGTGGGTTTTCTTTTAGAAGTTGGGGACTTTGTTTTATTTTTAATTATGTTAACGGTGTAAGCATATTCCTGTAAAAATAATCAAGTTTGAGAAAAGTTGCTGTAAGATATATGTAGCCATAGTTATATCATTTAACACAAATGTAAAGATAGTGCTATATCTTTCTATAAGCATTTTTTTTTTTAACATTCCTTTTTTCTCTCTTTTTCTAGGTTTAACTATAGATCGACACATCATCTTGCTTCTCATGGGTTCTATGAGTTTTTAAATTGGTTTGATGAAAGAGCATGGTATCCACTAGGAAGAATAGTAGGTGGTACTGTAAGTATATTAGTAATTTTTTATGTTAATCAGACAACACTGTAGTTATTTGATTAAGTCATTAACTGCTAAGGTAATGTTGGGGATTCTTGAAAGTTCTGACCCATAGTGACCCTGTGTAGGGTTTCCGAGGAGCGGATGGTGATCTTGAACTGCCAGCCTTGCTGCCCAGTCCAACTTTGCAGTTTAGCACAGTAACCCACAGTGCAGCATTTGGGGATTTCTTAATTATATGTATATATGTATCCTTCTGAGTTATTATAGTGAGAGAACATATTTTATACGTTTCAATTCTTTGAAATTTATTGAGACTCGATTTGTAATGTAGGATGACCAGATCTGTAATTATTCCTTTTGTTTGGAAGCAACGTGTTTCTTATTGGTAAAGTGTTGCCTTTTGTGGAATCTTATCTTTGATATAAATAGAGATTAAAGGCAAAATGAGAGTAGTCCTTATGGTCTTTATGTGCATATAAAGTTAGAGAGTATCTTGGTATTGAAAGGCAGGTATCTTGTTGTTGTGTACCCTGGAGTCAGTTCCGACTCATAGTGACCCTGTACAGGGTTTCCAAGGCTGTAAATCTTTACGGGAGCAGAAAGCCTTATCTTCCTATTGCGGAACAGCTGGTAGTTTCAAACTGCTGACCTTGAGGTTAGCAGCCCGATTCGATTCTTAACCACTATGCTACCAGAGCTCCTGGCACTACAATTTTTGATTATGTGAGAAATAACTCTTGTGAGAGTGGTCCATCTTCAAATTCATGGGATTGTTAGGCCTGACTAACAGATTGTTGATTTACATACAGGGATGGAATTGTAACCTGGCTGTTTGTTCTCGGACTAGGAAATTTAAATAAGAATACAGCCATTAAGACAATGAACAAGCCATTTTGGCTTCTCTGGGGGGAGGGAAAATGGGACATGCCATAGAAATGTATATGGGGAACTGGAACTGGAGGAGGGGCTTTTGGGAGACAAGTATAAAAACATTTGTGGCAGGCCATGTGGCATGTCTGCCCTTGTCTACAGGGCTGGACGCCGGATTTTGCAAAATCAAAGAAAACCTCACTCTGGCTAAAATGAGTTTACTTGAGCATTTGTCAGTATAGGCAACATTTCTCACATATGTGGTTATAGTTTGTGTGCAGGGTTTCTAACTTTCTGTCTTTAATTCATCCCCACTGGAAGCTTGTTTTCTCTGAGATTCCTGGTGCCCTGGGATTTGGGACCATTGATGTAACAGTCTTTCTCATTTGCCTTTGCTGGGACTGTTAGGAATTTAGAACTGATTTCTTATCTTGAGGTATCTTACACCTAACTTTCCCCTACCAAAAAGGCAAATTCAAACTCAAATGAAATTCTCCAAATGCCAAAAATGAAGAGGAAATTCAGATTGGTATTGGTGCCATGGGAACCTAAAGAAAAAGGAAAAAGAGTAAAATCAGACCTAGTATATAGGCTTTAGGAACTAAAGACTGGGGAGTTAACCACCCAACATAGGATCAGAGAGAAAATATAGTTCCCAGCAGCAGGTGAGATGTGAAAAGAATGTCTTGGTTTACAAAATTTACGTTAGACATACTCTACTCATCCACCAAGATTAGAAATGAGTAGAAACAAAATTGTTTTGGTTAAGTGCTGTTGAATCAGTTTTGACTCATAGCGAACCCTGTATAGGGTGTCTGAAGAGCAGCTGGTGGGTTTGAACTTCCGACCTTTTGGTTCGCTGTCCAGTGTGTATCCTAGTGCTACACCAGGAGCCCAGAACCAGAACACTACAGGAGAAATAAGAACCCATTCACATATGTGACTGTGGTTTTCTTAGTTATAACAATGGACTTAGAGAGAAGACGTATTTATAAATATCACGTATTTCATTTTTCCGACTAAGTTTGCTTAGTCTTTCCTTTTCTCCATATCTTTTATACATACAACTGTGGATGAAATTGGAATGTATTAAAACCCCAATTTTAAGAGAAAAGTAGACTAAGACCCTGTTTTAGAGTGAAGGAAAAGAAAAGTAATTAGCAGCATCAGTAGGAAAGTTATAATTCAGTAGATTAATTATCTACAACTTTTCATTATTACACATTTTCAGTTTTAATCTTTCCTCCGTATTTTACTTTTCTTTTTTGTTCATATATGTATCCCTATGTTGTAGTTGTTAAGTGCCTTCGAGTCAGTTCCAACTCATAGCGACCCTGTATAGAGTTTCTGAGGAGTGACTGGTGAGCTTAAACTGCTGATCTTCCAATATATATTGGTTTAAACCAGTGTATATTTAAGCAATTTCTTAGTATCCAATCCAAAATGAATATTTTGTAGTATACAAAGAACAGACAGTTCTGAAGTCTTTCTCAGACTTACTCTAAAGACTGTGAAGAATAGAGAATAAAGAAGAGAACCTTTTATTAGTATTTTCAGATATTTCTTTCAACATACAATGGTTAAATGGGTCCTTTTTTTTCTTTCTAGGTTTATCCAGGATTGATGATAACAGCTGGCCTTATTCATTGGATTTTAAATACATTGAACATTACAGTTCATATAAGAGATGTATGTGTGTTCCTTGCACCAACTTTCAGCGGCCTTACATCTATATCTACTTTCCTACTTACAAGAGAACTTTGGAACCAAGGAGCAGGACTTTTAGCTGCTTGTTTTATTGCTATTGTGCCAGGTTACATATCTCGGTCAGTAGCTGGATCTTTTGATAATGAAGGCATCGCTATTTTTGCACTTCAGTTCACCTACTACTTATGGGTAAGTAACAATTTATTTAAGTCGTTAATAATCAAGACGTTTCTGCTGAAATACTCTAGGTTTGAACCTTAGATATTGAAGTGAAAACTTTACCCCGCATTTGTCTTTAATCAATTATAGTTGCGTAGAGAGTATGTCTAATAAATTTAATAATTGATAACATTAAAACATATATATCAAGCATTGGTTTTTCCCTTCTCTCTTTAGTTTTATATACATATATATACATGTACAGATGTATGTCTATGTTATAATTTTCATGAAAATCCTTTGCAGTATATATTATTATGCCACTTTTATAGACCATGATATATGTCCTTTTTTAAACATTATAATCCAGAAATGCGCTATCAAAAGAAAAGCTGTTGATTTGTTTTAGGGGGAAAGGGTATGAAATAATTACTTGGAAAAGTTGAAATGTGGTCAGTGGTTTGGTATTAAAAATTTTTTCCCAAACTGGCATTACTAATGATTTTGCCTTTACCACGTTATTTACTTGGAAAATGATGCTATTTATTGCTGGATTGCATTAATTCATTCATCCATTGGAACTTTCATTTATATTCATACTTCAACAGGGTAGAAATTGTCCAAAAATTGTTTATGTTTATACTTTTTAATATATTTAATTACTTTTTAGGGAGCTAGTTGAATGGCAGCTTGATTATCTTAACAAATGTTTTAAAACTACTTTACTAGTGAATGTTTTTGCTTGGCAAGGAATCTTAGAGGCGAATGCTGTGGTCACTAAGAAAAGAAAATTGCTTAATCTTGAGTTTTAAAGAAATGCCAGGAAAAAAAGCACATATGGAGATGAAGACGGCAGGCAGCAGCAGGATGTTGCTAATGCTGGTAAATTCATCAACAACTTAGTAAAAACAACTTTAGCTGAGAAAAGCTAAAATTTGGGACTTCAGTCATTCATAATGCCTTTTTAAATGATAAATTTTCTTGTTATAAAAATGATAGGTGTAGTTGTTGTTATGTGCCTTGGAGTCGGTTCCGACTCATAGCAATCCTGTACAGGGTTTCTGAGGCTGTAAATCTTTACGGGAACAGAAAGCGTCATCTTCCTCCTGTGGAACAGCTGGTGTAGGGGGAGTAGTTATTCTTATAGTCCAGAAACAGAGGATGCTAGGAGGAATGCTGGACCTTATCTGGAGAAGCAGTACCCCAGAGATGGGAACATGGAGAAAGCGGGAACAGCTGAGGACTCTAGACTGATGAAAAGAGAGGGACTGAGAGGTGGCAACCAGGAGGCAGACTTGCAGAAATGTGCCTTTTGGTGTTTCAAATTATTGCATATGCCTGAGTGTTCTTAAAAAGAAAGCTAAAATGAATAGAGAGAAATATTATTAATTTATGGTACGTGGAGGGGGGATTATAGTCATTGTAATGAAACAAAGTATATGATTTGTTGAATGTAAAACTGATGATCTGCCCTGTAAAACTTTCACTCAATTCACAGTTAAAACTTAAAAAGAAAAGAAAAAGGTGTAAATGTGGATAGATCATGACAGTATTATAATGTAAAACAGAAAAATAAGTTGCCTTAGAATACATGCCGTATGATATCACTTATTTAAAATTTCAACAGTTACAATGATTAAACATACATTATTTGTTTATACATGTTTATAATGAAATTTTAAAAATAGAGTGTATATATGCTTCATGATAGTGATTCTTCCTGAGGATGAGTGCTCTGTATTGAGCTATATTGACACAGCAGTATGAATAAAGCTTTTTAATCAGTAAAAGCTATTTTCATAAAACTATCTTGATGCAAGTATGATAATAGCATTTGTAGGTCTGTCTGGGTGACAGAGCTTATGACTGAGTGAAATTATTCTCTTTTTTCCTCCATATATTTGAAAAGTTTTGTAATAAAATTTTTAAATAGTATTAGTTGAAAATTTAAATAATATACAAAAATACATATAAAGGATGGGAAAATAGACCTGGCAACGTGCTCCCCTAAAGAGGAAAGCCTAGAAAACCCTCTGGGACAGATCTTCCCTGTCACATGAAGTCATCCTGAGTCTGAATCAACTTGGCACCAAACAGCAGTGTGAATTTCATCTCAATTTAAAAAGCATATAAAGGAAGGAAATCACCCAATTAACTACTTTTCACTTTTTAACATATTTCTAAACTTTTTTTGTGTTTTGAAGAACCAAAGATACTGTTGTGCTGTCCATATGGTTTTATAGTCTTTATTTTATCATACCGTGAATTTGAACCATTTCAGTAGTGTCATAACTGCTAGCTTCATTACCATCTAACACTTTTTTTATGCTTAATTTTTTTAAATTGAGACAAAATTCACATAACATAAAGATCATTATTTTTTACAGTGTGCAGCTGATTGGCTTTTAGTATATTTGCAGTGCTGTATAATTATTGTCACTAATTCCAGAATGTTTCCTTCACCCCCTTATCTTCTGATTCAACCCATTCTTTCATCCTCTGGTTACCACTATCTTTCTGTCTATGAATTTGCCTGTTCTGGACATTTTGTGTAATTAGAATCATATAGTATGTTTTCCCTTTGTGACTGTTTATTTTACTTAGCCACGATTTTACGGTTTATAGTGTTGTGACTTGGATCAGTGATTTCATTCAGTTCATGTCTGAATGATATTTCACTGTATGGACACATAGCACTTTTGGTTTATCCATTTATCAAATGATGAACATTTGGATTGCCTTCACTTTTGAGCTATTGTGGATAATCGTACTACTAACATTTACATACATGTCTTTATGTAAACATATAATTCTCTTGAATAAGTACTAGGAGTGGAATTTCTGGGTCATATCCTGGTGTGGGTGAGCACTGGTTGCTAACCCTAAGGTCAGTGGTTCAAACCCTTCAGTCACTCTTTGGAAACCCTTATATGGAGTTGCTGTGAGTTGGAATCAACTTACTGGCGCTTCATAACAAAAACAACCGGCACCATTTTGCATTTCCACCAGCACTGTTTGAGTATTTTAATTTCTCCATCAAATATTTTCTGTGTAGTGTTTTCTTTCTTTCTTTCGTGTTTTAAAATTAAAAGATCCTCGAGAATATGAAGTAATAGCTCATTGTTCCAACAGATCATGGGAACACTGAATTGTTTAAAATTAAGCTGTGAGCAAATAATCCAAGAAACTGGGTTACATGAATAAAAATGCGGCATCAGGATTGGAGGAAGAATCATTAACAACCTGC
>NW_006408548.1:4799348-4804287 GCF_000296735.1 Chrysochloris asiatica | reverse complement strand
GTGGACCTGTAGAGGGTTTCTTTGAGCAGATCGTGGGCTGGAACTGTCAGCCGTATGATTAGCAACCAGTGCTTATTGTTACTACTGCTGATTGTTAAAGCTAAAGACTGGTCTTCAGTCTCTGTCTAGTTTTTAAGAGTTACGGTTGTTAGTGCCGTTGAGTCGGTTCTAACCCCTAGGGAATCTGTATAGGGTTTCTGAGGGGTGACTGGTAAGTTTGAACTACTTTGTATTTCAAACTGACTCTGTAGTCTAGTGCATTAACTCACAGCGCCACACCAGGACTCCACAGAGGTTACAGTTAGGTTTATTTAGATTGATTTTATTTTCTTTGAGGCGCTCTGGTAGCATCGTGGTTACGAATTGGGCTGCTTTAATCTCATTCTGTACAAAACTACTATACTACTTCCAAGGGAGAAAGATGAGGCTTTCTGCTTCTTTAAAGATTTATAGCCTTGGAAACCCATAATTCAAGCACCACAGCAGCACTCACAGGGTCACTGTGAGTCCAGTGGACTCCATAGCACACCTCACCATCATTTGAATATTCTATAACTTTTTTTTCTCTTCTGTTTACTTTATGGGTTTTTGTTGTTAAAACTCTGTCTCTGGTTTTCTGTTTTCAGTCTTAATAGGTTTCTTTTACTTTGCATACTTTGCATATCTGGGTTGAATCTAGGTGATATTGTCATGTATGTTAATCTCTGGTTGTTTGCTGTTGTCTCTCTGTCCAAAGAGCTCCCTTTAGTAATTTTTAGTAAATTTTGTAATTTTTGTTCTGGCTTTTACAAATTCTTATAATTTCTGTTTGTGTGAAAATGACCCAGTTTTGCTGTCATATTTGAGGAACAGTTTTGCAGAGTATATATAATGCTTGTTTGACAGTTTTTTTCTTTCAGACTTTTAAATATGTAATTCTATTGTTGTCTTGCCCACATGGTTTCTGCTGAAAAACAAGAGCTTAGTCTTACTCTTACTAGTTCTACTTTGTGGTAACTTTTTGTTTTCCCTTGAGCTACTTTGATTTTCTCCTTTTGAATTTGAAAAGTTTGATTATAATGTGCGTTGGTATTTTTCTGTTGGAGTCTATCCTGTTTAGAGTTTGTTCAGCTTCTTGAATGGCTATCATCTTCAGGGTATTAGGAAAGTTCCTTCTTTTTTCTTTATTGTCTCTTCCTGTTCTATACTCCTATCATACGTAAATTATTCCTGTTTATAGTGACCCATATAAATCTCAGCAGACAGATACTGAGATATTTTACTTCAAGCTCTGTAGTTTGGCTTTCCACTGATTTCATTTCTGTTTCTTTGCCCTTTCAGTGTACTATCTATTTCTTAAGTCTTAGTGTTAATCTTCTGGCTTTCTAATTGCTGTTTTTGTATGATTCCTTTATCAGTTTATTTCCTGAAATTTTCCACTGTTTGTTTTCCTTGATTTCATCAGTAGTTTTCTCCATCTCTCACAGTCAATTGAAGTTGTCTAACAATCATTTAAATTCCTTATCAGGTAGTTCTTATGCCATCTCTAATGTTATATTTTCTAACTCTGTATTTTAGTCACCTTTGAGGCATTCTGTCTTGTTTCTTGTAAGCTGAGATTATTTTTTCTGAAACATTGTGGTGTCATATTTATATTTAGTTGATGGTTGTATATTGGTGTATTCCCAGGCACTCAATACCTGCCTCCTGATAGATGTGGTAGAGACTGAATGTATGAATTCAGTTACTTATGTTCACAGTTTGAATAGTTTAGTTCAGGACAGATTTATGTACCTCCACAAACAGGGGCGCTATGCCTAATAGCTGACTTAGTAAGAGCTAAAGCTGAGTAGAAAGGGATGCCACTAGACTGGTGAGGGCAGGGATTGGCCATGCCCCTGCTTAATAAGAGGGTTCAGCAGCAAGGAAGAATGACACCCCCTTGCCACCAGCCTGCAGCCGTGTATTATACCTAGATGCTACTGTATTTAACAGCTACTGCATGCCAGCCCACAATCAGCTTGTTTTGCTTTCTCACTGCTCTGTTCAGCTTCCTTTTCCATTCAGCACTCAGTCCACCTCTCTGCCCTAACGTCTGATGCTCAGAGTTCCAGGATCACCATCTATATCGTTCACTTCATCTCCCATGTCTTTGTTGCAGAGGGCTGGTTCTACTTATTCTGCCATCTTGCCACAGGCTCACCTACTGGTATTTTAAACCACCAGCAAGAACACCCATGGTAGACAGATTTCAGCAGAGCTTCCAAACTAAGACAGCAGCCTGAGTAGGTTAAGATAGAACACTTGTGAATGGTTAGCCATTACAAACCTTAGGAGTCACATCAGAACATTGTATGATTAAGTGCCAGAAGATGAGCGCCTTAGTTGGAAAGACACTCAGAATATGACTGGGAAGAACTGCTTCCTCAAAGTAGAGTTGACATTAATGATGTGGATGGTGCCAAGATTTCGAGACTTGTATTTGCTGATGGGGTATATGTATAACTCAAAATGAGAAAAAAAAAAAAAAAAAACAGTTGCAAATATTCATTAATAATTGGAACGTGGAATATATAAAGTATGAATCTTGAAAAATTGGAAGTCATCAATAAAAGAAATGGAATGTATAAAGATCGATGAAAAATGTTTGTTGTTAAGTGCCATCGAGTCGATTCCTACCCATACTGACCCTGAATAGGGTTTCCGAGGAGCAGCTGGTGAGCTTGAACCGCTGACCTTGCAGTTCAAATGGCTTTGCAGTCTGGCACATTAACCCATAGGCGCCACACCAGGATGTGAAATGTACTGTTATTGGTAATTTTTGAATCAGACAATCATGGTTTACTCTGCTGAGAACAACAAAGTATCACATTCATAATCAAAAAGAGCATTGCGAGATTAATTTTGAATATAGCACTGTCTGTGATAGGATAATATCCATATGCCATCAAGGAAGACCAGTCAGTTAATAAGGCTTTTACTCATCCACTTAAGCCAGTGTTGGTGAAATTGAAGAATTCTTTCAACTTTTTAAGTCTGAAATTGGTCAAACATGCAATCAAGATGTATTATCATTACTGGTGATTAAAATGCAAAAGGTGGAAATAGGGAATGATTGGTAGTTGGGAAATAATGGACTTGATGATAGAAACAATGCTGGAGACCACATGATAAATTTTTGCAAGACCAATGACTACCTCATTATAAATGTTTCTTTCAACAGCATTAAACTACGACCATACACATGGACCTCACCAGATAGAATACCCAGGAATCAAATTAACTACATCTGTGAGAAGAGCTAATAGAGAAACTCAGTATCATCAGTCAAAAAAGGCCAGGGCCAATTCAGGCAGATATATAGTAGTATGGGGGAACATAGTAAGTGATAAGCACATTTCTGTTACTCACTTTGCTGTTCAGTGCTATTGAGTTCTCTCCAACTCACTGATCTCATGGTTCAAACCAACCCTTGTGGTCCCATGCTTATCTTGTAGTGCCATACCAGTACTCCTCACCTCAACACTGGACTACATGATTTTGAAAAGTATCTAATGCAGTTAAAAGAGTATTTGGGACATTATCATATTATCAGTAGCTTATCGTATAGCCAGCCTCAGATTTTTTTTTTTTGAAGTATAATTTACATATAATAAAATTCACCCTTTTAAAAGGTATACGTTAATGTTACATCAAGTTGGTTGTTGATGCCATGGTTAAAGCCCCACTATATATGATGAATTACCTGTTTCTACTTTCAATGCCATTAGTTTCTGCTGTGCATTTTAAGGATCTGTGTTTTAATCTTTAGTAATGTTTCTTATTTTAAAATCTGTTTTGCTTAACACTAAGTCACTGTATCTCACTTGATTCCTGTTTGCTTGGTACATCTTTTTCTATCCTTTGATTTCATACCATTTGTATCTTAGATGTATCACAAGTGTTGTAAAGGTATATCTTGTAGTCTGGGAATAATTGGATCTTGTTTTATAAAGATAATTTTTCTGTTTGTTTTTTTAATCCAGCCTAACCAGAACCACCCCAAGCAATATTTCATTTTGTTGTGCATAGGATTACTGTGAGTCAGAACTGGTTCAGTGGCACCTATTTAAAAGAGTTATCTTTATCTTTTGATTGTGGGGAGAGTCCAGTGATGTTTAATTCAGGTTTTTAAATATGATTGGATTACTAGGTCATTTTGTATTTTTCTCCCTTTTTGTTCCTCTCTCTCTTATTGCCTTCTTTTGTTTTTGAGTGTGCCATTTGAATTCCTTAGATTTAAAAAAAAGTTGGCTTTTATATTTTTAATAGAAATTAAGAAAAGAAAAAAGATTTAGATAATCTTATGTTCATCCAGGAATCCTGCAAAGCCATTTGAACAACAAAGTTGGCAGTAAAAACTCACCAGCTGTTCCTTGGGAACTCTATACAGGGTCGCCATGGGTCAGAACCAACTCAATGGCACTTAACAACAATAACAACAACATATTTATTCATATTCACCATTTCCAGTGCATTTCCTTACTTCCCAGGGATCCAAGTTTTTATATAGCGTTATTTTCTTTCCGGCTAAAGAACTTCTCTTAGGGAGCATAGAAAACTTCCTAATACATTTTATGAAGCAAGCATAACCCTCTTACCAAAACCAGGGAAGGACACCACTAAGAAAGAAAACTATGGACCAATATCCCTCATGAACATAGATGCAAAAATTCTCAACAAAATACTTGCCAACAGACTCCGGCAACACATCAAAAAGATAATACATCATGATCAAATGGGAGTCATATCAGGGATGCAAGGATGGTTCAACATTATAACCACCATATAACGTCATCCACCATATAAATAAAAAAAAAGAAAAGAACCACATGATCATATCGATTGATGCAGAAAAGCCATTTGACAAAATCCAACATCCATTCCTGATAAAAACACTCAACAAAATAGGAATTGAAGG
>NW_006408548.1:4748168-4796069 GCF_000296735.1 Chrysochloris asiatica | reverse complement strand
AGGACTGATTGTGAGGGTCAGAAATGTAAAGGTAGACGTTTTATAGCAAGGAGGGGAGTGATTAACTTTTCAGTCTAGGAGCGGAGGTCCCTAGGACCCTACCCAGAGAAGCAGTGATGCCTGAAATGGAGCCAGACATGATGACATGGAGCGATGGAGCAACTGGAGACTTTAGATCCAGAGAGGGAGAGCGACTGTGTCCTGAAGACCTGGGGGGTATGGGGGAAGGATTGCATGGAGGGAATTGTAACCTTGGCAGTGAAATGATATAGGATAGAATGAATGTAAAACTAATGTTCTCCCATGTAAACTATCACATAATTTATAATAAAACATTTAAGAAAAAAAAAAAACTTCTCTTAGTACTTTTGGTAGGACAAGGCTGATAGTAATGGATTCTCACAATTTTGCCTTCAGTTTGAAAAGATAGTGTCAGTGGACAGGGAATTCTTAGTTGATAATTTTTCTTTCTTCTAGCCTGTGTTCCCCCACCACCACCACCATGGCACCCCAGTGAGAAATTAGACATTGTTCCTCTATGCTGTTGTTTCCTTTTCTCATTTTCATCCAGTTTTTGTCTTTGTGCCTTTAACAGTTTGATTATGAGTTTTTATGTGTTTCTCTCTCTGGGTATATTATACTTGGATTTCCTTGACTTCCTGGATTCATTTAGATTGATATTTCCCATCAAGTTCGGTAAGTTTTCAGTTACTGTGTCTGTAAGTCTTTTTCTGTCCCTTCTATGTTGCTGCTGTTTGTTAGGTACTGTTGAGTCGGTTCCAACTCATATCAGCTCAAGTACAACAGAATAAAACACTGCCTGGTCCAGCTTCATCCTGAAAATTATTGCTTGAGCCCATTGTAGTTGCTTTGTCAAACCCCAGTTCATTGAGAGTATCCCTCATTTTTACTGACACTACCAAAGAGCCCTAGTGGCACAGTTGGTTAAGTGTTGGGTTGCTAACCAAAAAGGTCAGTGTTTTAAACACACCAATCGCTCCATGATAGAAAGATGAGACAGTCGATTTCCCTAAAGATTCATAGCTTTGGAAACCTTATGGAGCTCTTCTACTCTGTCCTATAGGGTTTCTCTGAGTCGGAATCAACTCGAGGGCAGTGGGTTTCAACTTTACCAAGCATGATGTCCTCCTCCAGGGACTGATCCCACCTGATAACATGTCCAAAGTACGTGAGACAAAGTTTTACCATTCTTGTTTTTCCAGAAGCATTCTGGTTGCACTTCGTCCAAGACTGATTTGTTCGTTCTTCTGGCAGTCCATGGCACATTCACTATTCTTTGTTAACACCATAATTCAAAAGCCCTTTTATATAGACTTTCCTTTTGGGGCTTCTATTTTTTTTTCTGTGTTGTTTTGATTGTTCAATTTTTAATTGCCGTATCTTCATGTTTACTCATTCTTCTGCCATTCAGATTTGCTATTAACCTAGTTAATGAATTTTTAAATTTGGTTATTGAACTTTTCGGTGTAGAATTTTGTTTGTGCTTATTTTATTTATACACACACACATTTACAAGAAGGCTTAAAAACATTTATGGAAACATTCCATTATCTTTCTATTCCATTTTTTAAATGAACTTTTTGAAGCCCCATTTTATATAATCATGCCTTTGTATAATTGTTGTTGTTAAGTGCTGTCGAGTCACAGTGACCTTGGATAGGGTTTCCAAGGCTGTACAACTTCGCAGAAGCAGAAGGCCTCTTCTTTCTCATGTGGAGTGAATGGTGGACTTGAACTGCCAACCTTGTAATTGCAGTCCGTTGTTGATTATAACAAGACCACTGTACTCCCTCCAGTGTATATGCATGTACATGCATCTCTTTAATCCTGATTGCATTCTTCTGTCATGTCATCACATTTTATTTTCATTTCTTGAACATTCCTTATTGGATGCTGTCAAGTCATTTCTGATAGTGTATTTTTAATTCTTTATTTAGAAAAGGAGCGCTGGTAGTGTAGTGTTACCAGTCGGGCTGCCAGTCTCAGGGTCAGCAGTTTGAAATTGCTAGTGGTTCCACAGGAGAAAGATGAGGCTTTATGTGCCTGTAAAGACGTACAGCCTCAGAAACTATATATAGGGTTGCTTTGAGTCGGAATTGACAATAGGGCACACCACCACCACCGTGTTGTTGTTGTTGTTAAAGTGCCTTTGAGTTGATTCCAACCCATAGCGACCCTGCATAGGGTTTCTAAGGAGTAGCTGGTGAGCTTCAACCATCAACCTTGCAGTTTAAAATGACTTTGCAGTCTGACACATTAGCCCACAGCGCCATACTAGGACACCAGCACCACACCAGGACTCTACAACCATACATTTATAAAATTAGCTGCATAATCTTTCAAACTCACTGTCTGGGCACATTCATTTATGTTGATTGCTCCCACCCACACCCCCACTATGGATCATGCTTGCCAGTTTCTTTTCATGTCTTGTAGTTTTTTGATGGAGCTGGACATTTTGATAATATATAGAAACCTCTGAGACTTAGAGCTAAATGAACCTTGATTTTTCTTTCCATCTTTAACTGGGTATAGACTTATTTTCCTTTGCTCCTTTTAGTGGAAAATATTTGCATTTTCCTATTGGATAGGTTTCCACCTACACAGATTCTGACTTTCTTAGGCTTTACTGTGCATATTAACGCTGCATTCACTTTCATTTTTCTGAAGTTTGCAGGTTTGTTTTAGTAACTTGCTTGGATTTAAACATCAGAATTTGTCTTTCTCATGATGCATAGCCATTTAAGTTTCTGTTAGTTAATTTTAATTCTTAGTTTTATATTTTAACTTGCTTCCCAAGCACAACCCCTATGTCTACATAGATTATAGGTAAACCAAAGATATGGACGAAGTTTGTGCTCAAATATCTTGAGCTCACAAATCTTCTACTCTGTTAATTAGTTGGTTTGAGGATTCATGAATGCATTCCGACTTCCAGCCAGTTCTCTTCTCATTGGCTTTTGTTTTGGATCATGCTTTGCACATAGTTTACCAGTCTTTTTGGTGATGTGTGAGGAGCTTATCTTTTGTGACTTTTTCATTTCCAATATTTCCCTTACTTGGTATCTGACTAGCTCACCACTGGTCCTAACTAGTATCACAGCTTTGGGCTAGCAAAGTTATGGAATTTTCCTATTTGTTCCTGAGCTTATCACTCTTAGCTGGAAAAGCTTTATGTCTTCATTTTCTTTAATTCTACCCTGCATCCTATCTGGCTCCTAAGACAGCAAAACTACTAATTTTCTTGCCCAGTCTTAGGTTTATTAAGCTACCATATTAGACAATAATCCTGAGTGGGGGAAGAAAAGTGCTTTGGAAGTGAAGCTTCTGTTCGTACTTACTTTTCCTCTGAAGCCTCCATTCTGGACTTCCTATTACCTGTAAATGAAGTCCAAATTCTGAGCATTACTTATAAATTCCCAATTTAACTTCTTAAGCATCATCTCCTAAAGTGTATTTCCAGTTCCTTTTTAGTACTTGAAGCTGCTGTTCTCTGCCTTTGCCTTGCCCATTTATCCTTATCTCTCAAGGCTCGCCTTTTTGAAACCATGACCATTCTCTCAGATTGACTTTGCTACTCTCATATCTGTTTTCATTGCACTTAGTTTATATTACCGACCAGTATTGGGAGTGCTGTGGCTCTTTAGGATAAGCATTGGATTGCTAACCACAAGGTTGGTGGTTTCAGCCCACTGACTGCTCCTAAGGAGAAACTGAGGCTTTCTGTTCCCACAAAGATGTATGACCTCAAAAACCCTTTACCAAATCAGAACTGACTTGACAGCACTTAACAACAACCACCTTTGTTATAGAAGTTGAAATATACTATGATGCATTAGTTCTGAGAAGTACATTTTTTAAAAATAACATTTTAGCATCTCTGAAATTAGAGTATGTGTTATAAGTGATTTTATGAAATAGATTTTAATTTTATTCTAGTCAGAAGGGCTATCTTTTGCCTCTAAGCTCTTTCAGCATTTGGGATCTGTATGGACCTTTTGACACTCAGAGTGTGTAATCACAAGTTCATTGGTATTGTATAGTGCCTTTAGGTCTTCTGTCTCCAGTTGGGGTAGGATTGAATGTGGGTCTGTCTAACTCACACATTCATAGCAAAATACTGAGAAATATGTTTGATTTACAGCACATACCCTTTTCTCACCCATCTAAGTCCATAAAAATGGCTTTTAAGTGTGAGGAAATTTCAGGGTCTAAACTCTGTTTACAAGAAAAATTTAGATAAATTTTATAACTATAATTAGATTGTAGTATTTTGGGTCCAGTCAAGAGCTAGAAATGACACAGTAGGTTCAGTAGATATTTTATATAAAAAGATGTTGTTGTTGTTAAGTGCTGTAGAGTTGTTTGTAGCCCATAGCATCTCTGTATAGGGTTTCCAAGGAGTGGCTGGTGAATTCAAACTGCCAGCCTTGTGGTTGTAACTGACATTGCAGTCCAGTACATTAATCCACAGTGCTACACCAGGACTCAAAAAGGTATTAACTGTGATAAAAGAGTCCTGGTTTGGCACTGTGTGCTAATGCATCAGACTGCAAAGTCATTTGAACTGCCAGGCCGGTGGTTCAAGCTCACTAGCTGCTCCTTGGAAACCCTATACAGGGTTGCTTTGGGTTGGAATCGCCTCAATGGCACTTAACAACAACATGATAAAAGATAAATTATAAGATGATAAAGAACAACTGCATAGTATCATTGGGCTGAGAGGGAAGAACAAACTTGGAAGGGGTTGTAGATCTCAGTGGAGAGTAGGTGTGGTTCAGCACCCTGACAACAGAGAAATTCACTGGTTCTGTATCAAGCCAGTGGTGATCTGATGTGTGTGCATGGAGAGGCTGGCCATTGGTAATCTGTGGCATGGATGTGCAATGGGAGTCTGGGTTCCAGTGAGAACAGGAGACCTTCAGAGTGTATAGACTTACGATTACCATGTCAAGAGGACTACAGAAAAATTATCAACAGATTGAGGCTACAAGATCCCAGAGGGCTGGTTGTATTTGGGCTAGTGGCTGCTTTTGGCTCGACTAATTGTTCCCACACCGATGACTCCCAGTCTGCACCTGAAAAGGCAGGGAAACATGCTCTACTACACGGTTACTTTAGTGCCTTCTATTGAAAAAGCTTAACATCATGCTCACTTTAAAAGAGAAATATGTGGAAGAATTCTAAACATAAGTTGAAGGGCGCGTTCAGAACTGATAAGCAAAAATTGATAACTGATAGAGAGTTATGAAAGACTGAATGGTCAATTTCAGTCTTCCCTGACATTTTTCTTGTTTAGCTCCAGTCTACTATACGACTTACTATTATTCTTTCTGGGTTGAATTATTTCTAGGTATAGGTCTAAGTTGTACTAATTTCTTTCTTATTTATTCTAGTCCAGGTGTGGCATTGTAGGATAAATAACTAGACCGCAAGGTCAGTGGTTCGAACTCACAAGCCGCTCCTAGGAACCCTATACATGGTCACCATGAGTCAGAATTGACTTGATGGCACTTGAAAACACCAATAGCTTTGCCTACCCCTTTCTGTTTGGCTTCTAACCCATCTCAGCACCTCAGAACACTATTTCTTCACGTCTCACCGCTTAGAGTGGTGAGACTTTTGAAACATTCCTTTCCATTTTCTGAGTACATGTTCCCCTTACCAAAAACTATCTTTCCATCTCTCTTTACTATGGATGCAGTTTTGGCAATGTCACTTGTAACTAACGCCTTTCTTCAATCTCTGGAGACCAGGTATAATTATTGTTGTTGATAAATGCCATTGAGTCAGTTGTGACTCATAGCAACCCTGTATAGGGTTTCCAAGGAGCTGCTGGTGGGTTTGAACCACTGATACTGCTGTTATTAGTCCAGTGCTTATCCTAGAGCACTACACCAGGACTCCTCAGGTGTAATAAGAATAATCTTTAATAATCTGTGGGAAATTTTCTTAGTTAAAATTTACATTTTGCAGCATTTTAATAGATGTCCTTCAGAGTCCTGGTGTGGCGCTGTGGGCTAATGCATCAGACTGCAAAGTCAGTGGTTCAAGCTCACCAGCTGCTCCTTGGAAATCCTGTACAGGGTCGCTATGGGTTGGTATCAACTTGACAGCACTTAATAATAACAACAACAGCTTATACCTAACTGGTTATTTCATCCTGTCAAAGTTAGTTCCTAGCCCTGCTTTTCAAAATCAAGATTTTGTTTTGGGGTTTTTGGTTTTTTGGAGGAGAGGATATATTTTGTTAAACATATACTATGATACTGATTTCAAAGAAGACTTACTTTAGTTTAAAGGAAGTCAGCTTACTGCATTTTTTAAGTACTGTGAATGGAGTTGTAGTTTTGTTGTTTTTTTTTTCTCCTCTTCCTTTCTCTCTTCTTTTCATTGTTTTATAAGTATTTCTTCCCAAGAATTTTAATGTATTCCCTGCTGTTTGTTTTAATGGTATTATTCTATTAGAATCCCATTCTAAAAATACAGAAGTAACTTGAAATTAGCTATCTAAGACACTGTTAAATTAAAATTTGCCTATAAGGAACACTGGTGGCACTATAGTATAAGCACTAGACAGCTAACCACAAGGTCATCAATTTAAACTTACCAGGTGCTCCATGGGAGAAAGTTGAGGCTTTGGGTTCCTATAAATAAAGATTTACAGTTTTTCTGTAAGTCTGCATCAACTCGAAGGCAGTGATTTTAGTTTTTTAAATAATTACGTAGAGACAGCCATTGTCATGGAGTTGATTCTGACTCATAGCAACCCTGTAGGACCAAGTAGAACAGCCCCTTAAGGATTCCAAGGCTGTAAATCTTTACAGAAACAGGCTCATCTTTCTACCTCAGAGTGGCACTAGGCTCCTAAGCACATAGAAATGCATCTTTTAACACAGAATTACTTGTAGGAGGATTTATGTGTTCTGTTTCTTAAGGATCCTCATTTGATTACTCTAAAGGGGTTACCCTTTGCATTGACATAAGTATTTAGAACTGGAGTTTCTGAAATTTAAAATTCTGTTTTTTAAAACAACTGAGTGGAAGAAAGATCAGGATTTAAAGTCTTGGAAACCCTAGGGTTCCTATGAGTCCAAATTGACTTGTTGGCAGTGGGGTTTGGTTTGGGGAACAGCTAATATATTTTGCGTTTTATATATGAGCTTATTTGGAAAGTATTTGTTTCTTTTTTTTTAAGAAGTAGAAATTGGTCAGCTTATTTATTTTTATTTTTTGAAAACTTCCATTGAATACAAGTTGCTTTTATTTAGTTCAGAATAAATAGAGAATTTACTTAAATATCATCAGACTTTAGAGAAATTATTTTAGGAACATAAATCCATTTGAAACTCTTACAGCACCTGAAAATTTCTAACTGTAGTTGTTTCAAAAATGAATACTCAGAATTATGTATAGTCATATATGGTCAGATATTAAATCGAAAAGAATACATAAGGTGCCGTGTGTAAGTAACCAACAATATGTAAATGTAGATTTACTGAACACATGGATGATGGGGTATTTATTTACTTTCTCAAAGGTTTCACTGTGTTATTGTTAGGTGCCATCAAGTTGGTACCAACTCATAGTGACCTTATGCACAGCAGAACGAAACACTGCCTGATCCTGGGCCAACCTCACTCTTGTTGCCACAGTTGAGTCCATTGATGCTGCCACCTGGCCAGTCCATTTCGCGGGCAGTCTTGCTTTTCTGTAGGAGCCTCTAAATAATGTGTCGTCCTTAAAGCATTTTAACATACGATTTATGAAAACTCTTTCTGAATAACAGGAAGTCATGAAAATCCTGGAAATTCTGTAGTTGTCTTTTTGTTGATAGTAATCATTTTAAGATAAAAAATCTTGACAAGTGAAAAAAATGTAAGTTATTGCTATTATGATTCTTTTTATTAAAAACTAAGTAACAAAATAATTTTAAATGCCTGATCCCTGATCTATATTATATATCACTACGTTAAGTAAACTTTAGTAATATTTCATTGCAATATTTTTAAATAACTTTGACTTTGTATAACTCCAGCTTACTAAACTTCTAAATTCAGCAGGAACATTTACATATCAGTTTTATTTATTTCTGTTTTTAGGTTAAATCTGTAAAAACTGGGTCAGTGTTTTGGACAGTGTGCTGCTGCTTATCGTATTTCTACATGGTAAGATTTTATATTTGAAACTATATGAGGTCTAGCAGGTCTTTGGCATTGGCAATTAGACCATATATTTACTCTTCTTTTTTATTACTTTCTCATCCAGGGCTAGCTCACCACTTACTTTCTCCCAAAGTCTGTAGGATATTGATTTTGATTTTTGTGTTCTCTCTCATTATTATTATTACTCCCACCCCAGTTCTTCAAACTCGGGGGCCTATGTGGACTTTCGGGAAGAGATTTGGATGCTATAATACTGAATACTGAAATACAATATTTGAGTGAACCAAAAGGTTTTGTTTTCTAATGTTGAACGTTGTTAAGTGCTGACAAGTCTCCTCCGACACATAGTGACCCTGTATAGGGTTTCCAAGGAACAGCTGGTGGTCTTGAGCTGCTGACGTTATGATTCATAATCCAGTGCTGATCCTACAGTGCCATACCAGGTGTCCCTTTATTGTTTAGTCATGTTTAAATTTTTAACTTTTTTTCTATTGTTTTTAGCTACTATTTTTAATTATTCTGACAAGTAAAATATTTTCCAAATTTGATTGCAAACTTGTTGAAATCAGGAGATTTGGGTTGCCAAATCTTGAGTATAGAGCTGTATTTATAATAAATTAGTCTTTGCTTAACACTTAAATAATTGCTTGATGGTCTAATAATCTGTTTCCTTAAAAGACATCATACACTCAATTAAGTGAGGTGACTCTAGAACAAAAATTAAATCCCTTGAAAGTCTTAGTGAAAATGATAACACAAATAGACTGAAGAGATTGCGAGAATCAGAGAGAAAATTGTAGAAAGAATATCTTTCTTGTCCCTTTCTGTTCTCTCTCTATTCCTTAAAGTAAATGATGAAAAAACCCTGAAAATGAATTTGAGTAGACCAGTAGTTCCTGGATGATACAAAAGGGTTAGTGTGCTTGGTTGCTAGGTTCACTTCTACCCATAAATACCTTGGGGAAAAAATCTGGTAATGTACTTCAGAAACTAGTTATAGACCAGAAAATAAAGGGAATAAATAATACCATGTTGTAAAGGTCATACATAAGATCAGCAAGTACTTACCAAATTGCTTTCTTTTTTTCTTCTTCTCATACTTATGTGGAAAAAATAGAGAGGTAGCATTGAAATAATTTCTCGAATTTTTGAGTTCTAGCAGTTCTTTAGAGTTATTACCTACGGTAGTAGCCACATCCTCCAGGCTAATTTTTGAACTACCTACATGATTTTTCTTCAACAAATAATTGAAGATTGGATTCACTGTATCTCTTGGTTATCCTGCCTCTTTTCCACACTATGGTCTATATAGTAGTCTTGTGCTAAATAAATAAATGTCATAGAATTTATCTATCCAAATAATCTTCAGTCCTTTTGAAGTTTTTAGAGCCTGAGTCATATTCTGTATAATTGTACTCAGTAATGATAGACCTATTCTCTTAACAAGTTTAGACATAACATTTTGAATATAACTAGTTCTTTCATTAGCACTTTTACTCAGGATAATATTGGGTTTGGGTGAAAATAACATGATTAAAGCAATAAACTTACATTGGGGTTCTGAAACATTTTAGATAAGAGCAGCCGTGTTAGAGTATAGGAGTACAGTGTGTGGTGTACATATAGCTTCCGAAGATGGGTAGTTAATGATAGAAGTGATTCTTTCAAACTTGTAATTATGAGTACACCCAAAAACTTTGTTCTTGACAGAAGATCTTATTACCTCCCATAACCTTAGTTATTCTGATTCAATAGGATTGTTCTAATTTAGTAGTACAGCTAAACATTAAAATTAGGTCTTGCTTTGTAATATTTGTAGAAAATAAATGATAACCTAGTGTAGCTCCTTTTGAGAACTTCAAAACATACCCTGATCATTTGAACTGTTTTTGTTTTTTTTTTGGTTGTGCTAACATTGTTCTTACATGCTCAGTGAAGTTTCTTGCAGCATATTTATCAACAAAAATAGATGAATTAATAACCATTATTTTTCCTGAAAAGATTTTATAATATATATCCTAAAACTTTTTTCTTTGTGAGCTTTTTTTCATTGTCAGTTCACTAATTATGATTTTTATTTAGTGTTCTCATTAGAGTGAATCTAATTTGAAAATTTCTGCCTTTTATATAGATAGAAAACATTGGATGTATTTCTCAGTAGTCAGTAAAAACTAGAAGAATTAGGCTGTTAAAGAGATTATTAGTTTGTATTTAAGCACTTCTCAAAATTGATGAAAATCTTTTTTTGTATTGCTTGCTGTATGTTTAAATTGTGGTAACAAATCAAACAACTATTTTAAAAAGTAGGATTATAAACAATTTAACTTATCCTTTCCTTCCTCATAGGTCTCTGCTTGGGGTGGTTATGTGTTTATCATCAACCTTATCCCATTGCATGTATTTGTGTTGTTACTGATGCAGAGATACAGCAAAAGAGTCTACATAGGTAAGTGATCGGACCTTCAAAATCCCTAAGAAATGTATCATATCATTATTTTAATTTAACAGATGTTTCTGTTTGGCCAATATTACAAATGGAAAGATAAAAACAGTTGTCTTTTCTGTTTTTTTACTTGTAAGGATGGTAAGGCATTTTTACATTGTTTTGTTACCAACTTTTTCTTGATGAGTTTCTGTTTGTTATTGTAGCAATTGTTGTTGTTAAGTGCCGCCATCAAGTCAGTTCCAACCCATAGCAACCCTGTATAGGGTTTCCAAGGAGCAGCTGGTGAGCTTGAACCGCCTACTTTGCATTTCAAATGACTTTGCAGTGTGGTGCCTTAACCCGCAGAGCTACACCAGGACTCCTAGGTTTAATATTTGTTGGCCATTTTATTTTTGGGATTGGTTACTTTTATCATGAAAATCATTTGCATTTTTATATAAAAATCTGCTTAATCGCCATAAGAGATTGAGCATTCTTAAACATTTTGACAAACGTATAAAAGCCCAATTTTATATAATATACAAATTGATCGTTTCTTTTTTCTTTAGGAAGTCTGTACAAGTTTTTTGTAATAAGATGTTCTAGAGATGGTAATTCACCTTAGAACTCATTTTGTGTAATACACCAAAACCAAACTTTCTGCCCTCTAGTTGATTCTGACTAAATCTTTACGGGAGCAGACAGCCTCATCTTTTTCTCTCAGAGTGTGGTGGTCCTCAACTGCTGATCTTTGGGTTAATAGTCCAGTGCTTAACCCACAGCATGATAAGGCTCCTTCATTTTATGCCATATCCTCCAGCAGTTCTCCAAGAGAACTGAAAATTTATGTTCACACAAAAACTTTTGCATGAATGTTCATAGCAGCATTAGTCATTGTATCTAGAAAATGAAGACAAGCCGATGTCCATCAAATGATGAGTGGATAAACAAAATGTGGTATATCCGTACAATGGAATATTATTCAGCCATAAAAAGGAATGAAATATTGATACATGCTGTGAATCTTGAAAACATTATGGTAAGTGAAAAAGGCCACATATACTATGATTCCGTTTATATAAGGTATTCAAAAGAGGCAAATCCATAGAGACAATGTAGATTAGATGTTGTCAGGGAGTTGGAGAGGAGATTGGAAATAGAGGAATGGGAAGTGACTGCTAATGTGTTTGACTTTTCTTTATAAGTCAGTGATGGATTTAGGGTTTGTTTCTCTAGTCACTTTAGAAAAGCATGCAATTGGTACTGCTCTGGCTAATTCGTGAGAATGTTCTTTTTCTGAGGGAAGAGTAAGGAGATGATGGTTTAGGGGTATTGTGTGTTGTACCCTATTCTCTTTTACTGTTCCTTCGTGCAGCTATCTAGAAGTAGTTTGGGTGATTTTTATGCTGCTTTCATCGTGTTTACTTTAACATAGAAAGTGATAGTATAGAGCCAACAATTCTCTTTCTTTATCTTCAGTGTATCAGGACTTGTAATATTTAACTTAAGGAGCCCTGGTGGTGCTATAGGATATGCACTGGCCTGCTAATTTCAAGGCTGGCAGCTCAAATCCACCAGCCACTCAGTGGGAGACAGATGAGGCTCCCTGCTCCCATAAAGATTTACAGTTTTGGAAATACAACATAGGGTCATTATGAATTGGAATCAACTTGATAGCAGTGAGTTTGGCTTAATGGCTTAGTAAAATATGGAAGCACTGTAAAATGTTTTTATGATTTGTTCTTTGCTTTTAGATCATAGCATCCTTTGTCTGTAATTCTCCCTCCCCTTAAGCAGAAATACTTAGATGAAGAAATAAGGATTGCTAAGTGGTAAACACCCATAAAATTACGTAAACCACAGTGTGGTTGTGTTCCATAAATCAAATTTCATGAAATGAAGATTTATTATTTGAAATAATTATCAAAGTGGTTTCCCCTTTGAGTACATATTTGCATGTTTCCCTAGAATTGGTTCTTTAGCCAGAAAGAACTATTACAGTTGGTTGACCTGTAGAAAAAGAGACACATATAAGGTAATGTGGTAGGAGGATAGTGGTAGGAGTGAAGTGTCAATGAGAGTGGAGGCAAGTGTAAATTTGGAAATGTTTTGCGAAGATAAATACATAGAAATTGTTGAATTAACTTACAAATGAGGTTCTGATGTTTTAACAAGTATACCCAAACATTATTTTAACATTTATATGAAGACTGGTTTGCAGGTATTACTATGTAACTCTGATGAGTTATAAAATGATTTAACATTTCTCATTTGAAATAAAAAATGATTGCACTTTGCCTTGATGTCAGGGAGGTCCACTGTGGTGATATTTGTAATTGCAAAAACATGGAGCTAGCTTAAATGTCCAATAAGGAAATGATTGTTTAAATTTTAGTGTTGCTGTATCATATAATAAGGAGCTCTGGTAGCATAGTGATTACGAATTGGACTGTTAACCTCAAGGTCAGCAGTTCGAAACTACCAGCTATTCTGCAGAAGAAAGATGAGGCTTTCTGCTCTCATAAAGATTTACAGCTTTGGAAACCCTGGGCAGGGTCACCATGATTCAGAACCGACTCCATGGTATTTAACAACAACTATAATGCACCAGACTGCAAATCCATTTGAACTGCAAGGTCTCACAAGGTTTCACAAGCTGCTCCTTGGAAACCTTATACAGGGTCGCTGTAGCGTAATGGTTACAAATTGGGCTGCGAACCTTAAGGTCAGCAGTTCGAAACTACCAGCCGCTTCACGGAAGAAAGATGAGGCTTTCTACTTCCGTCAAGATTTACAGCCTTGGAAACCCTGTACAGGGTTGCTCTGGGCTGGAATCGACTCGACAGCACTTAACAACAACACTAATAATGTGCCAGACTGCAAATCCATTTGAACTGCAAGGTTGGCAGTTTAAGCTCACAAGCTGCTTCTTGGAAACCTGGCTTGCTATGGGTCGGAACTGACTCAGCGGCACTTCACAACAACCACATCAAATAATGGAGTCCTGGTACGGCACTGTGGGTTAATGCGTCAGACAGTAAATCTGTTTGAACTGCAAGGTCGGCAGTTCAAGCTCATCAGCTATTCCTCGGAAACTCTATGCAGGGTCGCTGTAGGTTGGAACCGACTAGATGGCACTTAACAGTAAAACAGCAACCAGAATTGAGAGGTTCCATAGCGTACTAATATAGAGCCAATCTACCAGGATTCAATTTCTGACCTACTAACTTACTAAATTTAACTTAGTAAGTTTGAGCAAATGATTTGATTTCTTTATGACTTACTATCCTCTTGGGTCTAATAGAGATAACATTTCCTACCTGATGTGGCTCTGTGAGTTAATGCACTGGATTACAGAGTCCGTTCGAACCACAAGGTCAGCAGTTCAATCTCACAATCTGCTCCTTGGAAATCCTGTACAGGGTCTCTATGGGTTGGAACCAATTCGACAGCACTTAGCAGTAACACCTGAAGAATAAGTTATGAAGATAAGTGACTTAATGTTTTGATAGATTCTTATGTTGATAAAAGGTATAGAGAATGGCCAGAAAAGTAGAGCGTGTGCCATAGGCTCAAAGGAGTTTTCAGTTTGCTCATGGTAAAATAAATATATGTAACATAAAGTTTACCATTTTAACTTTTTTTTTTTTTCATTTTAACTATCAGTTATTCACTGGTGTTAATTTCATTCATCATGTTGGTCAACTTTCACCAATATCTACTTTCAAAGCTTTATCATCATCCCAAATAGAAACTGTACTCAGTAAGCAATACTTCCCATCCTCCCCTTTCCCAACCCTTGGGAAATGTACTTTCAGACTTAGCAGTTTGTCTATTCTAGATGTAAATGGGATGATACAATATTTGTCCTTTTTTGTGGGGCTTATTTCACTTAGCATAATGTTTTCAAGACTCATCATAGCCAGTGTAAGAATTTCATTTTATAGGCAGTCTGTGAGTTGCAAACAAGGTCAATTCCTAAGCATGTTGTAGGCATGTCAGAACAAGTACATATGGTTCTTATTTAGCCTTACTTTAGGGGTAGGGAACCTTTTTTTTAATCAAAATTTATAACATCATTTGCAGGCCATACAAAATTATAAACTAAATAATTAGCCTGCTAGCTGTGGAATAATGCACTGGACTGCAAGGTGGGTTTGAACCACAAGTTCAGCACTTCAAACTCACCATTGGCTCCACAGAAACCCTTGAGGGCGCTTAGCAACAACAATGTGATGGGCTGGAACTGCGGTTGCCTCGATAGGGCCAGACCAAATTATTTCACTGTCCTTTTAGGGGCCAAGGACATTCCCCACCCCTGCTTTAGTGTAAGAAAAGGCTCAAAATGTTTTCATTGATTTCAATAAAAGTTACACCTGAAGCAAGTGAAGATGATTATGATTAATGAAGAGTTTGTTGTAGGTAGGGGTTGGTTTCATCATTTCAAAGGACAATTTTACATACCATTAAAATACAGACATGCATAACTTGGTGATTGCTTGCACTATTATCCATTCATTTGTCTGTTAATGGGAATTTGGATTGTTGCCACTTATGGGTATTACAAATAATTCTTCAGTGAACACTGGTCTGAATTCCTGCTTTCAGTTTTGTTTTTGTCTATATTGGTGGTTCAAGTTCACCAATTGCTCCTTGGAAACCCTCTATAGGGTTGTTATGGGTCGGAACCGAATCGACGGCACTTAACAACAGCAACATATAGCTAGGAGGAGAATTGCTGGGTCATATGAGAAATTCTGGTGTGGTGCTATAGGATAAAGCACAAGACTGCAAGGTCGGTCTGAATCACAAGGTTAGTGGTTCAAACACACGACCCTCCTCGGAAATGCTATACAAGGTTGCTATGAGTCAGAACCAACTCTGTGGCACTCAACAACGTAAGAATTCTGTGTTTAACTTTTTGAAGAACATCAAACTATTTTCCACAGCAACTAAGCCACATTCCACTAACAGTGCAAAAGGGTTTCAGTTTCTCCACATCCTTGTGAACAGTTGTGAACATTGATTTTTCTAATAGCCATTCTAAGTGATTGTGACTTGGTGTAACATGATTTTGGTTTGCATTTCCAACTAATGGTGACTGAGTGGCTGCTTATGTGCTTTTTTGGCCATTGGTATATCTTTTTTGGAGAAATAACTATTCTAATCTTTTTTTTTTAATTAAGTTTGTCTTTTCATTGTTGAATTGTAGGTGTTCATTATATATTCTGGATATTAAACCCTTGTCTGATTTATGATTAATGAATATTTTCTCCAGTTCTGTTGGTTGTCTCTTTTTCATGATAATACCCTTTAATTCACGGGTTTGAATTTTGTTATAGGCCAGTTTATTTGTTGTATTTGTTGCTGGTGCTTTTAGTCATATCTAAGAATTTGTCAGGAGCTCTGGTAGCGTAGTGGTTATGAATCGGGCTGCAAACCTTAAGGTCAGTGGTTCGAAACTACCAGCTGCTCCGTGGGAGAAAGATGAGGCTTTCTGCTCCCGTAAAGATTTACACCCTCGGAAACCCTGTACAGGGTCGCTATGGGTCGGAACCGACTCGACGGCACTTAACAACAACAACAACAACAAGAATTTGTCACCAACTCTTAAGATCATGAAGATTTCAACTGTTTCCATCTAAGAATGTTACACGGTTTTAGCGCTTATATGAGCGAGCTTCTAAAAATTTATGGAAGGAGAAAAGAGCAGGGAGGTCATGGATAAATGGAAATTAAAAGGTTTTCCATAAACTGCTTGAAACCCTATATTTAGGTTGTGTTACATTTTCAGTTAAATTTTATATGGTGTGGGGTCCAACTTTTTTGCTTACAGAATTTCATTTGTCCCTGCATCATTTGTTAGAGAGTCTTATTTACCCATTGAATATACTTGGCAGCCAGGTTGAAAATCAGTTGACTATAGATGTGTGGGATTACTTCTTTATTTTCAGTTCTATCCTATTGGTTTGTACACTTATCCTCATGCCAGTATCACACTGTTTTTGACTGCTATAAGTTATGTGTTGTTGTTGTTGTTGTCATGTGCCATGGAGTTGGTTCCGAATCATAGTGACCCTGCACAAGGTTTCCGGGGATGTAAATCTTTATGGGAGCGGAAAGTCTCATCTTTCTTCCGCGGAACAGCTGGTAGTTTCAAACCGCTGACCCTGAGGTTAGCAGCCCGATTCGTAACCACTTCTCTACCAGAGTAGTAAGTTTTTAAGTTGGGAGATGTGAGTTCTCTAACTTTGTTCTACTTTTTCTGTAGGTCGCAAAGGGTAGTACAGACATCTTAACAATACTGAGTTTTCAAATCCATGATCACAGGATATTTTTCCATTTAATTAGATTTTTACTTTGTTTCAGTACTGTTTTGCAGTTTTAAGTGTATAATCTTAACTCTCCCTGATTAAATTTAGTCCTAGGTATTCTTTTAGATACCAGTGTAAATGGAATTGTTTTTGTAATATCCTTTTCAGATCTTGCATTGCTGGTGTATAGAACACACTTGAGTTTTATTTGTTAACCTTGTATGCTCATGTTTGTTGAATGTGTTTATTAGCTCAAGTAGCTTCTTTTTTTGTTTGTTTTAGGTTTTCTCTATATAGGAAAGATTGTTTTACTTTTCCTTTCCAATTTTGATGTCTTTTTTTTTTTTTTTCCTTCCTTGATTGCCCTGTCTAGAATTTCCAGCTCAGTGTTGAATAGCAATGTGAAAGCAGGCATCATTGTCTCGTTCCAGATCTTACTGGTTACATTTTCTGTCATTCATCATTGAGTATGATATTGATGATGATGATATTAAGTGCTGAAGAGTTGGTTCCGACTCAAACAATCCTGTACAAGGTTTCCAAGGAGTGGATGGTGAGATTGAATCACTGACCTTGTGGTTCAAGCCAGCCTTACGGTTCAGTTCTTTATCCTACAGCCCGATACCAGGACTACAAGCTGCTGTGGGCTTTTCATAAATACCCTTTTCTGTTGAGGAATGTCCCTCCTATTCATAGCTTGTTGAATGAGTTTCTCATGAAAGGCTGTTGAATTTCATCGATTCCTTTTCTGCATCAGTTGAGACCATGTGTTACTTTTTCCTTCTGTGGTATGTTAAGCTGATTAATTTTCTTATGTTGGACCACCCTTGCATTCTAGGATAAATCACACTTGATGGGGTTATATAGTACTTACAGTGTGCTGTCAGATTCATTTTGCTAATATTTTATTGAGGAGTTTTTAATCTGTACACGTAAAAGGATTCAACAGTGAAGGCTTCTGGTCTTGGACTTGTTATGGTTTTGACTAATACAGTCTCTTAATGATCTGGCTAGAATTATTTTTTGTTGTAAGAAATGTAGTGGAGAAATAACATTGGTACAAAATAGCAACTGAATCATAACTTCTAAAAAATAAATTGGTATGCGATTTTTAGTTATAATTTCACATTTAACTTAAGATAATAAATGTATATAATTGAAAAAAGACACATATTACCTCAACGCTTATGACAGAATCAGCAGTCCATTTTTCATAATTCTAAAATTTTATCCCCAGAAGCAACCACCTTTTTAAAAAATTGTTTTTGTTTTCCCACTTTTGCTTGTTGTAGTGGAAAATACTTGAGTTTAATGATTTTGATCTAAGATATATACTAAGATAAAAGACTGTACAAATGACTATACAACTTTATATTTGTGACAGATAGTTTTACCAAAATGCAATTACCTTTAGAGCCCATAGACTAAACATACTATTTGTAGATACCGAATAGATGCTTATATATACATATAACATGAAAATGTAATTTTCTTTCACTACCTAGAATGTATGGAGCTCTGGTAGCATGTTGGGGTACTAACTGCAAGGAAAAGCAGTTCAAAATGACCAGCTGCTCCAGGGGAGAAAGATTAGGCTTTCTGCTCCTGTAAAGATTTATAGCCTCGGAAACCCACCCTGTACAGGGTCACTATGTGTCGGAACCGGCACCACGGCACATAACCACCACCACCTGGAATGTAAAATTTTATCAATGATACTCTGTAATGAATTCTTTGCTGTGCCTCTTCTTATTTATTATACCTTCATATGGAGTCCTGGTGTGGCTCTGTGGATTAATGTGCCAGAGTGCAAAACCATTTAAACTGCAAGGTTGGCAGTTCAAGCTCACCAGCTGCTCCTTGGAAACCCTATACAGGGTTACTATGGGTCGGAACAGATTTGATGGCACTTAACAATAACAACAGTGATATATAAGCCAAGAGCAAATAGGAAAACGGAACTGTGATAGTTGCTCCTCCCTTCCCCAAATCAGTGTTCTGGTTTTTTATTTAAACAGTAGTTGCACTATTGGTCATATAAAATGAATTTTCCAGATATATATCTCATAATAAAGGCGCTCTGGTACTGTAGTGGTTAGAGTAGGACTGTTAACCTCAATTCGAAACTACAAGCCATTCCACAGGAGAAAGATGTGGCTTCTTGTTGTTAAGTGCAATCAAGTCGATTCCGACCCATAGCGACCCTGTATAGGGTTTCCAAGAAGCAGCTGGTGAGCTTGAACCAACGATCTTGCAGTTCAAACAACTTTGCAGTCCGCTGCATTAGCCCACTGCCACATCAGGACTCCAGCTGTAGGATTTACAGCCTCGGAAACCTTATGCAGGTTCTCTATGAGTTGGAACTGACTTCATGGTGGCACACCGCCACCACCATCTTGTAGTAGGTAGGCATTAGAGGTAGTTGATGGAAGCAGAGGGGTTCCTTAGATTGGTTTATAATATCTATGAGTTCCTTTTACAGCTTTATCTTAGCCTTACCTTGCCATCAAGTTTATTTCAATTCATAGCAACCCTGGTTAGGGTTTTCAAGGTTATAAATCTTTACTGGAACAGGAAGTCTCAGTTTTCTCTTAAAAGAACAACTGGTAGGTTTAAACTGCCAGCCTTGTGATTAGCAGTCCCGGCTTTATCCAATAATGCCACCAGCACTTCTATGTCAGTTATATATTATATTATAAAGGTTATTTTGAGGAGGTAAATTTTATTTCAAGTATCTATACTTAAAGGATAAGGTGCCCTGGTAGCGTAGTGGCTACGAATCGGGCTGCGAACCGCAAGGTCAGCAGTTCGAAACTACCAGCTGCTCCGCGGGAGAAAGATGAGGCGTTCTGCTCCCGTAAAGATTAACAGCCTTGGAAACCCTGTGCAGGGTCGCTATGAGTTGGAACTGACCCCACAACACGTAACAACAACAATAATACTTAAAGGATAGATACTGTGGCTTCTGCCACCTAGACTTGTTAATATGGCTTATTATTTAGTTCTCAAAGGATTAGTCTTCTAAATAGCTTCTTGCTCTAAGACCGAGGTATTACAACAATGATCCCCAAATTGTGATTTAGCAGTAATCATTGGTTTAGATAATAAGGTTTTATCAGTGACTAGAAACATGCTCGACAAACTCAAAACAAATAGTGTTGCTTTGGAGTTGATTGTAACTCATAGTAGCCAGGTTCGAGGGTAGAACAGCCTCATAGGGTTTCCGAGACTGTAATTGTTATGGACTGGGATCCTGGTGTGGCACTGTGGGTTAATGCACTGGACTGCAAGGTTTGAAGTACAAGATTGGCAGTTCAAGCTTTATGGAAGCAGTTTGTCACATCTTTTTCTCACACGGCAGCTAGTGTGTTCGAACCACCAACCTTTTGGTTAGCAGCAAACAACTTGACTGATACACCACCAGGGCTGCTTTGTATAAACTGTACACATGTAATAAGTCATGTAAGCTCCTTAACTGGAAAAATAAACCTGAGTAAGATATTCTTTAATAGTTTGTTCTACTGAGAATTGTATCTGTTTCATAATTCAGATTTGCTTTTGTGTAGATGTTAATGGATTCTTAGTGGTGTTAGGTAAATGAATTTAGAAAGCCTACTTAAATAATTGTGGTGCCATAGGATAAGCACTGGACCTTAAGGTCAGTTTGAACTGCAAGATTGGCAATTAAGATTCACCTGTCGCTCCTCGAAAACCGCTTATTCTGGGTCTTTTATGATTTGGAACTGACTAGAAGGAGTTCAGCAATAACAACAGCTTAAACTAGTTGTTAGCGTTAGAATAAGGCCGTCATGTTAAGGACCTAAACAGATCATTTGCTGTTTTAGTCAGAACATAATTTGTGATTCCATGTAGTTTCCATTCTTTTTTATTTCGTGTTTGTTGTACTCCTAATGAAAGAAAGACATTTGCTATATTTGATGTATTACTGCTTTTTGATATATCAGATAAAATTTTGAGAAATAGTTCTAGAAACACAGCAAGGAACATTATCTAATATTTTTTCTATTTTATAAACCCATATCATTTTCTTCTGGATTTGTTTTGTCTTTCACTTCATTTTAGGTATCAATACAAAGATGTATTTGCTGCTTTAGAATGTTGTGATTTTAAATGTCTTTTTTCTACTCAAATATTTTGAACAAGTTATTCTTGATGCTTTTACAAACTGAGTTTGGTAAAATACCAGTTACAGTGACTCATTCTCTACCTACTTTATTCATAGCTACATACTTGGAAAAGATAAATTGTTTTTCTTGTAATGCCTGCCATTTTAAATTAATTCAACATTTCTGCTGATCAGTCAGAATTGGCTCTGAAAAACAAAACAAAACAAAAAAACCTTTCATCTTTGTAACCTTCTTACAGTTCTTCAACCTACTGATTAATCTAGATTCACAGTAATCAAAAGTGATCATGATTAAAGGACCAAACAATATTTCATTCTGCTGTATATAATGTTGCCCATGAGTGGACTCAGTGGTAATTATCTAGCTATCTTCTCTTTTCATAGCCAGGTAATAGGCCCTTGACAAAATTTTTGGGTTTTTTCTCTCTTCATGGGAGGTTGAATATCTGTGATAGGATGTCTTCAGTTGTCTTTATCTCAGTGCAGAAAGTATTTAGGTTCATTTCTTCAACAAAAATTCTATGTAACACCTCAGATCTAAGCAAGTGCATCTTACCTTTCTTTTATAAATTGGACAAATATTCTGAGAAGATTTATTTTAAAGTATTTCCCTTCTGTTTCTGTTGGTGTACCTTTCTCTTTGAGAGAGAAGTTAGATGACAAAAGGAGTGTTTTGTCTCCATTTCTATTTAAAATGAATCAGGAGATAAAGCAACTTAGAAATGCTAAAGTATGTTGAAAAGGCTCTGTTTAGAAGATTACTATTTGTCCTGAATGAGGTTTTCTTTGGTTGACAATAATTAAGTAGTACAATAGATGTTGTTTATATCTCTTTAATAGTATTTTTTTCTAGAATTTTTCTACCACATTCTAAGTATGATCTGTTGTGATGAATGTCAGTAACTGTGCATCCACAGGGTGGCAGTGTGGTAACATTTTCATGATGTAATGAATGATTTACAACTTTACTGGTGGTGTAAATTTTCATAGAACTCATCACTTTGATAGAAAGCCTTAGTCCTTTGTTTTAAAGGCTGTGAGAAGTAACTTAACATAGGTGGTTAGAAAGTTATAATAGATGTAGATAGTTTTGCCAGGGTTACTAGAGACTTCATAAGAAGGCAAATGAATGAAGGATGCTTGTTGTGGGTTTGTGTTGAGGTGTTTGAGAACATTAGAGTCTTACAGATGGTCTTGTTTTGTTTTTTTTTAATCTTCTGTGCTCATGCCAGGAAGAGATTGCTTCCACTTACAGAGCCATGTGATTTTGTTTGCTTGTTTTGATTTATTGGATGTCACATGTCCTTTTTGCCAAATGGAAAGGAGGGTTTGCTGCCTGTCACTGTAGTCAATCACAGAGATGGGAAGAGATCCAATCCAAATTTTATTAGCAGAAAGCAAGCAGTCTGGAGGACGGAGGGAATAATATCTCAAGACCATCCTGTCTTTCACAAAGAACAGGCACATTTATAGGGTAAGTTACATGTGGATGTACACTTAATCTATTTTAACATCAAGATAGCATTCTTTGGAAAAAGAAACAATAAACTAACAAACTTCCTCAAATATTCTACTTGTATAGGGTCTCAGCTGCTTAGTTCCTGAGATAACTATCTAGGTGGGTTTAAGCATGTGTTATTCTCCTTCTAGGACCAGAAGGTCATCTTAACTAAATTTGAAACTTGTTTAGGTCAGTAGATCCATGTTGTCATACTTGGGTAAATTATGTATTTGGGTTATTTGTGTACATCGCTGATTTTCCCAACTAGTTGTCTAGCTCTTAGATGGTTAGATTGATCGTAAGAGGATTTTCTATTTTTAGAATGTCTTGATCATAATAGACATAGAGTTAATGTTTACATGAATAAGTTAATGAGGTAATTTTGAACATGCTACTCGATGCTTTAAGGAGCTCTGGTAGTGTAGTGGTTACGAATTGGGCTGCAAGCCACAAGGTCAGCAGTTCGAAACTACCAGCTGTTCCACGGGAGAAAGATGAAGCCTTCTGCTTCCGTAAAGGTTTACAGCCTCAGAAACCCTGTGCAGGGTTGCTATGAGTCAGAACCGACTCCATGGCACATAACAACAACAACTCGATGCTTTCGTATAAAGTCCAGAGAAACAGGTTTTCATTTTGCAGTTGAGATTTGAGTTTATATTATGGATTGAAAGTTAACTTCACTATTTTTACTTAAATATCTCCTCATTCTTTATTTCCTGTGTTATAACATTGGGTTCTTTAATGGGATTTAAATTGAGATTATGTGAACTTTTACAAATTCTGTCTGTTAAAGTATGCAATGAGATAGAAAACATAATACCCAGTGTAAACATCTCAAGATCGGCTCTCTAAAAATATATAAGTAAAAATAGATAAAATGTGGATCTACTTCCTGTCTTTAAAAGAAAATGAATTACCTTTGGAAGATTGCAGGCATAATACTTACCATATAAGTATTTTTAGTATGTTGTTGTTGTTGTTATGTGCCGTGGAGTCGGTTCTGTCTCATAGCGACCCTGTATAGGGCTTCCCAGTCTGTAAATCTTTACGGGAGCAGAAAGCCTCATCTTTCTCCAGCAGAACTGCTGATAGTTTTGAACTGCTGACCGTGAGATTAGCAGCCTGATTGGTAACCACTGTACTACCAGAGTATATGAGGCTAATTTGGGTAAAAGACATTTCATGAGAACGTGTTTCTTTCAGCTTTGTCATTAACTTGGTTTACAAAAATTAGACAAAGTGCCACCTAATTAATCTTTTGCTTTACATTGTTGCTAAGTGTTGTCAAGTTGGTTCCCGCTCATAGTGACCGTGTATAGGATTTCCGAGGAGTGGCTAGTGGGTTTGAACCACCAATTTTATGGTTAGCAGTTCAGTGCTTTCCCAAGGAAGGGTCAAAGGAAAAATCTCCATTATCTTACTCCGTTTTTTCCATGAATCTTTGAAGCCCTCTCATACTCATTTCCTGAGACTTGGTTTCCTTTTCTTGAACTCATCACCATCATTGTTACTAATTTGGACCCTAGTACATCTGCTTCTGTATACAGTGTTATATACTTTACTAATGACATTAAAAGCCTCTGAGGTTGCATAAAACAAGTGACTCAATATTATTTATCAGGTTCGCTCTTCTTAATAATTTTGGAAATGAACAAAATGATAAAGAGGAAACTTCACCTGTAGTTACAAGAAAGTGTTGAAACATCTGTGTTGCCATGTATAATAGGGTTGTGGTTTGAGACTGGAATAAGCATGAGTGAGTGAATGTGTATGTGTTTATATGTATACTTCCACTGATTATTGCTGGAGATATGATTTTTGAGGAAAGAGAATATACAGGGTGGTGGAGACTTTCCGTTTTTACTGTGATGGAGGGGGCTTCAAAAAGTTTGTGGAAGAAATGCATGATCTTTCATTCTCTTCTCCGTTTAGATTTTTTTTAAACATTTAGTGCTAATTATTTACAATTAAAAACAAACTAGTAATCCATACAGGCAGACTGGTAGTTGCCAGAGGTTGAGAGAATAAGAGAGTAGGGAGCAATTGCTTACTGGGTAGAGTCTTATTTTGAAGTGATAAAAATCTTTTGTACCAAGACAAAGTTGCAGAAAATTGTGAGTGTACTATATAAATGCCACTGAATTTTAAATTGTTTAAGGTGGTTGATTTTATGTTACGTAAATTTCACCTCAAAAAAACCGCTGCCACCACCACAACAAAAAAAACTGTTAACGTTTACCTTTTCATTCAGCATATTCAATAATATTCTGTCCTATTTAGACTGGTGTTCGTTCTTATACAGGAAAGAGAAGTCCAACCTCAGAGGTGTTTGTGGTCTTTGGAGTAAGGAAATTTAACTGTAACTTTGTTATCTGTTAGATGAATAGAACTGCCCCACATAGGATTTCCAAGATTGTGATATTTACAGTCAAATTGCCTTTCTTATGTGGAGAAACTTTTGGTAGGCAGTTGGCATTTAAACACTGTTCCACCAGGACTGTAATTATTGTTGTTAGGTGCTATTGAGTCATTTCCAACTCTTAACAACCATATGCACAGCATAACAAAAATCTTCAGGGCCTACACCATCTTCGCAATTGTTAATGTTTGAGCCCATTGCTGCTGCCACTGTGCTAATCTATCTTGTTGGGAGTCTTCTTTTTCACAGAGCCTCTGCTTTACCAAGCATAATGTCCTTCTCCAGGGATGGACTAGTCCCTCCTGATAACATGTCTGAAAAGTATGAAGGATGAAGTATTGCCATCCTGGCTTCTAAGGAACATTCTGGCTATACTACTTCCAACACAGATTTGTTTGTTCTGGCAGTCCTTGGTACTTTTCAATGTTCTTCTCTTAACACCATAACTCAAAGCATCAATTTTTCTGTGGTCTTCCTTATATATTATCCAACTTTCACATGCACATGAGGCTATTGAAAATACTATGAATTGAGTCAAGCGCACCTTAGTCCTCAAACTGACATCTTTGCTCTTTAACACTTTAAAGACGTGTATTGAAGCAGATTTGCCTAATGCAGTACGGTCATTTGATTTCTTGACTGCTGCTTCCATGTGTGTTGATAGTGGATCCAAGCAAAATGAAGTCTTAGGTCCTTCAGTCTATTCTCCATTGATCATGGTGTTATTTATTGGTGCACAAGTAAGGAGGATTTTTGTTTACATTAAAGTGCAATCCATTCTGAAGGCTGTAGTATAATCTTCATCAGTATGTATTTTAAGTCCTGTTTGCATCCAGCAAGCAAGGTTGTATCATCTCATATTGTAGGTTGTTAATGAGTCTTCCTTTAGCCCTGATGCTGCCACATTCTTCATCATATCATCCAACTTCTTGGATTATTTACTTAGCATATAGATTGAATAAGTATAATGAAGGACTATAGCCTTGGCACCCACCCACCTTTCCTGGTTTTAAACCATTCATTGTCCCATTGTTCTGTTGGAGCAGCTGCCTCTTTGTCTATGTGCATATTCCTCATAAGCACAACTTAGTGTTGTAGAATAACCATTCTTTGCAGTGTTACAGCCATAGTTTATCATGATCCACACAGTCAAAAGTCTTTGCATAGTCAATAAAACACAAGTGAAAGGACTATAATAAAACCATATAAATTTTATAGGGTTTTCTAAGATTTGGTCTTTCATATTGTGCTTTAATGTACTTCTAGGTGAGCTCTGGTAGCGTAGTGGTTACGAATTGGTCTGCGAACCTCAGGGTCAGCAGTTCAAAACTGCCAGCTGTTCTGCGGGATGAAAATGAGGCTTTCTGCTCCCGTAAAGATTTACAGTCTCAGAAACCCTGTACAGGGTCGCTATGAGTTGGAACTGACTCCCCGGGACACAACAACAACAATTTGTCTAAGGTTTTGACTGTTCAGCTCTGAAATGTCTAAGTTGCCTTATTGTTGTTAGGTGCCATTGAGTCAGTTACAACTCATAGGGACCATATGCACAACAGAACAAAACACTGCCGATCCAGGGCCATCCAAGGATGCTGCCACTTTGCATCTCGCAGGGGGTCTTCCTCTTTTTCTTTGACCCTCCACCTTACCAAACATGATATCCATCTCCAGTGACTGGTCCTTCCTGACAATATGTCCGAAGTATGAGAGATGAGGGATATTGTTGGCGATGTCCAATGAATCTTGGCTGAAAGCAGAGAATATCAGAAAGATGTTTAACTGTGCTTTATTGACTACGCGATGGCTTTCAATTGTGTAGATCATGACAAGCTATGGACAATTTTGCAAAGTATGAGTATTCCTGAACACTTAATAGTGCTCATGAGGAATCTGTACATTGACCAAGAGGCAGTTGTTCGAACGCAACATGGGAATGCTGAATGGTTTCAAATTAAGAAAGGTGTGCAACAGGGTTATATTCTTATCAGTGGAGAAAAGATAGAAGTTGTCAAGGACTTCATTCTTCTTGGATCAACTATCAACACTCATGGAAGCAGCAGTCAGGAAATCAAATGACATACTGCATTAGGCAAATCTGTTGCACAAGACCTTTTTAAAGTGTTGAAGAGCAAAGATGTCAGCTTGAGGACTAAGATGCTCCTGACCCACGCCATGGTATTTTCAGTAACCTCATATGCATGAGAAAGCTGGACAGTGAATAAGGAAGACCGTAGAAGAATTGATGCTTCTGAGTTATGGTGTTGGAGGAGAATAATGAGAGTGCCGTGGGCTGCCAAAAGAACCAACAGATCTGTGTGGGAAGAAGTGCTGCCAGAGTGCTCCTTGGAAAACCGGATGGCCAAACTTCGTCTCTCATACCTCGGATATACTGTCAGGAGGGACCAGTCCCTGGAGAAGGATATCATGTTTGGTAAGGTGGAGGGTCAGAGAAAAAGAGGAAGACCCCCAGTGAGATGGATCAGCAAAGTGGCAGCATCAATGGGCTCAAGCATGGCAACAATACTGAGTTTGACCCAGGACCGGGCAGTGTTTTGTTCTGCTGTGCATAAGGTCGCTATGAGTCGGTATCGACTCAATGGCACCTAACAACAACAATGTAAGAGACAAAGTTTATTGTTTATTGGTCCAGTGATGAGAATTTTTGTTTTCTTTACATTGAGTTGCAATCCATACCAAAGGCTGTGGTCTTTGATATTCATCAGTAAATATTTTAAGTCCACTTCACTTTCAGCAAGTAAGGTTGTATTGTCTGCATATTGCAGGTTGTTATGAGTCTTCCTCCAATCCTGATGCCATGTTTTTCTTCATATAACCCAGCTTCTTGGATTGTTTGCTCAGCATACAGGTTGAAGAAGACAATAGAAAAGGAAAAGGTCAAAATGGATGTCAGAAGAGACACTGAAACTTACTTTCCAGCGTAGAGATGCTAAAGCAAATGGAAGAAATGAGGAGGTCCAAGAACTGAACAGAAAATTTCAAAGATCAGCTCAAGAAGATAAAGTCAAATATGTGCAAAGATCTGGAGTCAGAAAACCAAAAAGGAAGAACATGCTCAGCCTCAGCATTTCTCAAGCTGGGGGAACTGAAGAAAAAATGCAAGCCTTGACTTTCATTATTGAAGGATTCTCTGGGCAAATTGTTGAATGATGCAGAAAGAATCAAAAGAAGATGGAAGGAATACACAGAGTCATTGTACCAAAAGGAAATGGTTGATATCAGCCGTTTCAAGAGAGCATATGATCAGAGCCAATGATACTGAAGGAGGAAGCCCAAGGTGCATTGAAGGAGTTGGCAAAGATCAAGACACCAGGAATTGATGGAATAAAAATTGAAATATTTCAAGAAAGTGAGGTGGCAGAGAAGGCACTCATGCCTTTATGCCAAGAAATTTGGAAGTCAAGTGTCTGGCCAACTGATTGGAAGAGATCCGTATTTGTGCCCATTCCAAAGAGAGGTGACCCAGTGGAATGTGGAAATCATTAGACAATAATTTGATATCCCATGCAAGTGAAGTTTTACTTAAAGGTAATACAGAAACAGCTGCAATCATACATTGACAGAGAACTTCCAGAGGTTCAAGCCGGATTCAAAAGAGGCATGGAATGAGGGATATCATTGCTGATGTCTGATGGATCTTGGTGAAAAGCAGAGAATATCAGAAAGATGTTTACCTGTGCTTCAACTATGCAAAGGCTTTCGATTGTGTAGATCATACATGACAAGCTATGGACAACATTGCGAAGTATGAGTATTCCGGAACACTTAATTGTGCTCATAAGGGATCTGTCTGTACATGGATCAAGAGGCAGTTATGGGAACGTGGAATGGTTTAAAATTAAGAAAGGTGTGCGACAGGGTTGTATCTTTCACCATACTAAATTGCCTAGTGATCTTATATTCTTAGCCAAGAGATCTTTAAATTTTTTGATCCAAAACCCTTATTGTGTTATGGGGAAATGAAAGCTTTTGTTAAGTACTTGTTCAAGGTTACATACTGACTTAGTTTCTTTTTTTATTCTCCTGATTGTGCCTGTATGATTTTACTTTATCAGAACCGTAACATAAGACTAATTTTTAAGAAAATATATTGAAAATAGGAGATCCATCAATCATATTAGTTAGCATTACAAATTGTGTGACTAAGTACCTGTTGGAGTCTTGGTGTGGCTCTGGATTTAAAGTCGGTTTGAACTGTAAGGTCTGCGCTTCAAACTCACCAGCCGCTCCTTGGAAACCCTATGTACATGGTGGCTATGGGCAGGAACTGACTCTATAGCACTTAACAATAACAACTGGAGTTCTGGTGTGGCTCTGTGGACTAATGAGTCAGACTGCAAAGTCGTTTGAAATGCAAAGTAGTTGGTTCCAGCTCACCACCTGTGCCTTGGAAAAACCTGCACAAGGTTGCTATGGGTCGGAATCGACTTGACGGCACGTAACAACAACATGGATATAATCATTCTTATTTACTTCTTTAATTGCATTTGAATTCTCCTACTTGATTGAAGGTAGTTCCATTCCAACACAAATGTGCCTAATAAAAGTACATTATTACTTGGATTATTATAGCAGTCGCCTATGTAGCCTTAGCCTACCTTAGCTTGAGCTCTTTGGTAACTTAATCAAAAACATTGGTCTTTCCTGTTAAATTTATTTGTGCTTTCCATCCTTTACCAAAACAGTATCTTCAGTTAACTCTTGTCAACTGTCTTGGGAATCAGTTTAACATTTAAAGTTATCACTCATAATTTACCTCCTATAAATTAGTTTCTTTAAAAAGCAAATAAACATTCTTTCGTATCTAAGATGAGTGAAGGGAGAAGTATTATGCTGTGTTATTATTGTTCAGTGACGTATAGTCTGTTGTCACCCATAGCGACCCTGTGTTGGGTTTCCAAGGAGTGGCTGGTGGGTTTCAACTGTGAATCTTGTGATTTGCTGTCCAGTGCTTATCTCACAACACCACAGCTGGCTTTGTTTTTAATAGATTTGCTTATTTGTCAACAACTATTTATATTATTCTATGTGGTGCTGTGGGCTAATGCGCCAGACTGCAAAGCCATTTGAACTGCAAGGTTGACGCTTCAAACTCACCAGCATCTCCCTGGAAACCCTATACAGGATCGCTATGGGTCGGAACCGACTCGAAGGCACTTAACAACAACATAAGTAGAATAATTTTCACATTAACTTGTTTATAATCTTTATCTTAATTTCTAGTTAATTTGTCATTGTGGTTCCTAATAATAACGTACTTTGTAGTCAACTTCCTAATAGTGAGCCATGAGGAATTAGTAAAACAATTCAAGAAACTCTTAGTACACAAATGTAACCCTTCTGTATTTTGCGTATACATTTAGATGGACATAAATGAGAATATTATACTCAGTGCCAAAAGCAAACAGGTTTCCTTTTTTTAGAATCTAAATCCAGTAACAGAGCTATTTTATGACTTGATGTCTATGCACTCCTTTTCTTTAATCACAAAAAACTTAACTGGACATAGATGTTTAAAATTTCTTATTTATGGTAGAGTAGTGGGTTACATGTTGTGGGCTGCTAACCTTTAGGTCAGCGTTTCGAATCCACCAGCTGCTCTGCGGAGAAAGATGAGGCTTTCTGCTCCAGTAAAGATTTATAACCTGGGAAACCCTATATAGGGTTGCTGTGAATCAGAACTGACTTGACAGCCATCAACCACCACTACCACCAATAAGTAGTGTATTGTGCAAAGAGAATGAGATTGTTTTTTTAAAAAATACTGGAGAGCTTTTTCTAAGACAGTAGTTACTCATATATTCTGATGATAAGTATCTATTAACATACATATTTTGAGTTAAAAATGAGAATGGTATTTGTTTCATGTGTATGTGGCATATACCAATGATTATTAATGGTGAATTAAAATAATTCAATTTGGAGAAGTGACGCAAACAATGTTCTACAAAATAAAATATTTTGAATTGAGAATTTTCATATAATGTGGGATTTTCCATCAGATACATGAATCAAATAGAAGATATTTCTAGGTTATATACTTAAATTTTGTTATAACTTCTGTTAAAAAGATAAGATGCTTATATACATTTATATTTTGAATATTAAATAGTAATGGTAAATTGTTCTGTTTCCCTGTTTTGTCTTTATAGCATATAGCACTTTCTACATTGTGGGTTTAATATTATCCATGCAGATACCCTTTGTGGGATTCCAACCAATCAGAACAAGTGAACACATGGCAGCTGCAGGTATGAAAAAAATGTTAATTTTCCTTCTTCTAAAGAATATTTAAATGTGTGATTAGCCAATCTTCTCAGGGAATGAACAGGTTTTGTCATGCTGATTTTAAAACATCACCACTTTAAATTATGACTATCATAAAATTTTATTCAGAATTTCTGTGTGACAAATTGTGTGTATATTCAGTCACAACTGTTTGTAAAAAGGTAAAAGCTTCTCTTCGCATAATTCATCCATGTTATTTGCAAGCACTAATTTTAGTTTTGTATAACCAAAATTTAGTATATGTCTGCTCTTGGTGTGGTGCTGTGTATTAATAACGCTAGACTGCATAGTTGGTTTGAACCTGCAAGGTTGGTGATTCAAGCTTACCAGCTGCTCCTCAGAAGCCACCCTGTACAGGGTCAGGGTAGCTATGTGTCAGAACCAATTCGATGGCACACAGCAACAACAAAAACACATGTCTGCTTTACTATACCATTGAGCTTGCAATTCCGCAAATTTAGATGAAATGTTTCATTTTTATGTTTGTTGCATCTCACTAAAATTAACCTTAGCTACTAAGTGTAATTATTGGCTTTTATATTGATTACAGAATCTTTTTTTAATAATTATCCACCGTAACATAAATAGTACTTTGCTGTTAGTAATCTGAATCACAATTAGCAAGATATAATGGGAGATCTGTGAGTAAACTTTGTCAGATTCTCACCCTGAGTTCCATGACTCAAAAAAAGGCTGTGGATAGTTACTTTATTTGTGACATTTTAATATTATGTTGCTAATGTGCTATGGAGTTGGTTCGGACCCATAGCGACCCTGTACAGGGTTTCCAAGACTGCATATCTTTACGGGAGCAAAGAACCTCATATTTGTCCCGCGAAACATCTGGTAGTTTCGAATTGCTGACCTTGAGGGTCACAGCCTGATTGATAACCACTACGCTACCAGAGCTTCTTTTTTAATATTGTAAGTATAGGTATATATGTAACTTTATGCATGAAGTTCCATAAGTTTTATTCTTGTATTAAGCTGCTCCAAAAAATAAAGAACTTTTCTTTACTGATGTGTAGAATTTAAAAATCGATGAAATATTTTCATTTCTGATTTGCTGTTATTTATCAGTTTCCCAGGTGTTGATTTGAAACATAGATAAATTCATTTGTAATTTTGAATATGCAATCATGTAGAACAAATGTAAAGCAGTGTTTACTTGACTCATAATCACCTGACTTTTACTTTATTATATTTCATGAAATCTAGATTTTTAAATATTTTTTAAGCATTTTGAAATGAAATTTATTTAGGGAAAAAATAAATTTAGATCATCTTTCCAAATGAGTTAGGGTGTCCTTCTTTAAAGTTATACCTCTCCTGCTTTTTATCATGTTTTTTGCATTTTGGCAATTACATACTTTGCCCTATTACTACTTTAATTTTGTATATCTTAACATATACTCTTGTGCTAATTTAGAATTTTACCTAATTTTGTGATTAAGGTCACATCTTATTACTCTACCATATGTAGTGCTTGTTATTAAGTGCCATCAATATAGTGGCTCTTTATAGGGTTTCCCATGAGCCACTGGTGGGTTTGAACCACTGACCTTGCGTTTAGCAGTACAGTGCTTAAACTACAGTGCCACGTGTATCAGAATTTTCCAGTCAAATCACTTTCATCCTTTGGCAAACCAAATCCTAGGATTTTTTTCTTACAATGTCTTTATTACTTTTCCCCCATTATTAAACATGTTACTAAAATATGAGTTAAGGGAGAATTCAAAAAGGCTATAAGTAGAGGATAGTGGAGGATTGGGGCATTTTAATGGTTTTTGTTTTTTTTTTACCTTATGGTCCATGGTAGGAACCCTGGTGATAATCGTTAAAGTGCTAGACTGCTTACCAAAAGGTAGCAAGTTTTAACCCACTGTTTCTGTAAAGGTTACACCCCAGAAACTCTATGAGGCAGTTCTCTGTTTTATAGGATAATTATGAGTCTGTATCAACTTGAACATAGTGAGTATTGTTTTGGCTTGGTGTTGCATGTATTGAGACTATAACTGAGTGCGGGGAGGCAAGGGGAAGGAGCGTGTAACCATATTTTAAAAATATATTTAATTGGTTAGCTGTCATTTGATAAAGGAAATTTTGACCAGATAAATTGATTAGTGTTTTATATGAATTGGAGAGAGTATTCTAATAAGCATTTATAAATAACCTTGGTTTATTTATGTGACTCTTTTCTTTAATTAGGTGTCTTTGCACTGTTGCAAGCTTATGCTTTCTTGCAGTATTTGAGAGACCGATTAACAAAACAAGAGTTCCAGACCCTTTTCTTTTTGGGTGTATCATTAGCAGCAGGTGCTGTGTTCCTTAGTGTCATCTATTTAACTTACACAGGTAGGTGTTCACTACCTGTAGGATGCGAATCTTGTCTTTGTACTGTTATTCTAAAGAGGTTATTCTTTTGCAAAAATCTGCAGGTTCCATTTATACTAGTATGTCAAATAACTGATTGCATTTTTTATTGGTTTCCAAGGAGCAGCTGGTGAGTTTAAACCAGTTACCTTGTAGTTCAAACTGACTTTGAAGTCCAGTAACAAAGAAAATTAGCCAACGATTCTAAAATCTGAACAGTATTATTAATTATAAATAGCAAACTCTTTAGAATATATAATTATTATCTTTCGTAAAATACATTTCATGCGTTTTTTTATATTCATGTTTATTCATGTTTTCCTAAAAGTAAACAAAATTTCTGGGGACGTTTATGATGTTACTATTTCTTACAACAATAATTACACAGGTTCCCCCTGTCCCAATCTTTCTGTCTTCTCAGATAATGCAGTGGGAACCAAATTTATAAGCTTGATCAAAGGAGTTTACACTGTAGGAGAGGAATCCTGAAAATACAATCTGGGAGCTTATCTATACATTGCCCATTTCTGTTAATGAAAGAAGGAGAGAAAAGTTATCTTTATAGTGTAAACAAATTCTTCTTTGGAAGACAAAGAAAAGAACTAGATTCTGACTTGTCATGTTTCTGGGTTTTGTCTTCTTTTGCAATTTTTCCACATAACTCTGGATTCTTTCAATCTGTGGAATTCTCATGAGCACTCTGGAATTCTTATGATCTACCCAGTCAACATTCAACTTTGAAGACTGTTTTTTAATTTAGGTCCCAAGTTTCAGTAAATGTTTTCTATATAATCCCACAACATTATGTAACTTCTCAGTATTATAATATATTTTGTCATGTTTAAACTGACCTGTTAATGTCAAGGTTTTGTCAAATCACCAAACAAAAAAAGGACTTTTTATTTTATTTAAATTTATAGCTAGTAATGGAATTTACGAAGATTGTACAGTTACATAATTGTACTGCTTCATGCTCTGATAAATCTACTTTCAAGCTTACTTCTCTTGCTGAATAAGAGACCTGAACTATAAAATTCAAAGCTACAGATTAACCTATTTCTTGTGTACCTTCCCTGGTCTGCACATTCTCTGTTACTTTGGTAGAAGGCTTATAAAGCAGTTGATCTGGAATCTGTATACTAATTTCATAGAGTTTCTTTTTAAGAAATGTAATGGTTGTTGTATGTGTAGTTGAAATTTCTAATTATGTAATAGCATAGAAATATATAAACAGTCAACCAAGTGAGTTTCAGTTTGCTTCTAAATTCTAAATTACTTTCTAATCCTGTTCCTGGAAACAAGGCAAATTTTTCTAAACATATTCCATCTGTCAAATTAATGTACCATCCTAGTTCATAAAATCTTGAGGGACTAATTGACAGGAGTAAAAGACATGAATGTTTAAAATTACCTTTGTAACTACCAAGGAGTCCTGGTGCTGACGTGGTTAAAGCCTGTGTTGCCTAACCAAAAGGTTTACAGTTTGAACCGCTAACCTCTGTGGGAGAAAAATGGAGACATTTCTGCTTTGTCCTTATAGGATTACTGTGAGTTGGAGTCAACTTGATGGCAGTGTGTTTGGTTTTTTCTGGAAGTGCCTTCACTGTGGATATTTATTTTTATTTGATCATTAACCTTATTTTATCAGACTTTCAGCTGTCAGAAATATGTTGATATATGCAAAAGAAAATCTGTAATTACTTGAATTTTAGTTTAAACTCATCTGTAGTAAAACTTTTTAAGGAAAGATTCATTTCCTCTATATTTTTCCTTTCAAGGTTACATTGCACCGTGGAGTGGCAGGTTTTATTCACTGTGGGACACTGGGTAAGTGTAAATACATTATTTGCCCACTTATTACAAATAGTCCCCAAGTTATGATGGTTCTGTTCCAGCAACTCCATAAATCGGTTCTGGCCTCAAATCAAATGCCTCTTTTTTTTTTTCCCTTACCCCACATTTTTATTATTATTGCCCTTTATATTATCATTGTCTTTATAAATCCATTCTTCGTCTTTGGACAACTGCAAGTGAACACTTGAGAAATGATAACATCAGCAAATTTCTTTGTTGTTTTTACTTGCCATCCAGTCAATCCTGACTGATAATGACTGTGAACAACAGAACAGCACTATCCTTTTTATGTTTGAGCTCGTTGTTGTTGCCACTCTGTCAGTCCACCCCATCAAGGGTCTTCCTTTTTTTTTTTTGCTAATGTTTCATTTTTCCTGTTATGATGTCCTTGTCAAGTAAGTGATCTCTCCTAATAATGTGCTCTAAGTATGAGAGACCAAGTCTCACTATCCTTGCTTCTAAGGAGCATTCTGGCTGTACTTCTTTTAAGACAAATTTGTTTCTTATTCTAGCAGTCATGGTACTTTCCGTATTCTTTGCTCACATTATAACTGAAATACATAAAGTCTTCCTTACTAATTTCCAATTTTCAGATGTATATGAGGCGGTTAAAGATAGCATGGCTTGGATGAGGCACAGTTTACTACTCAAAGTGGCTTCTTCTTTAACAATTTAAGAGATCTTTTGCAGATTAGTTGCGTAATGCAGTACTTCAGCCAATTACACGCTCCAGTACTGTATGTAGTACCTACTGCTAATGATAAAATGGAGGTGGGTGGACAGGGACAGCAACCTTCAGATTTCTTGTAACTTAAATACATTGTAAATTGGGAACTACTTGTTTATTAAGATACCCTTTATCGCTTCTTATATGGCCAGTATCTTAACCGCTGCTTGGGCAACATTTCTAAAATTACTTTGCATATTCTAGTTTAGTCATTGTTAATTTCTTTTGATTTTTTTTTTTCCCCCTAGTAGTAATACCTGGTATAGTGCTGTAGGATAAGTACTTGACTGTTATCCCTAAAGTTGGAAGTATAAATCCACTACCTGTGTCTTGGAAACCCTGTACAGGGTCACTATGGGTTGGAATCTACTTGACACTTAAACAATAATGACAACAAGAACGCTTGTTTGAATGCACTTTTTGTATAACACTTAAGTCATCCATATCTGTTTCATTCGGGGCAACATCTTTTTTTACTTTTGTTTGTCAGAACATCCAGGTAATATTTTCTGTTTTAATAGATAATTTTTGTTTTTTTCTCATCTATTCAAAGTTTTTTAAACCCCTGCTATAAAATTGATTCCAGCTCATAGCGACCCTGTACAGGGTTTTCAACACTAAATCTTTACAGAAGCAAACTCACATCTTTTTTTGTAGTACAGCTGCTGGTTTTGAACTGCTCACCTTATGATGGGCAGCTTTTAGTTGTTAAATATAAGTTGTACGTTATAAATACTTATACCATAGATATGAAGAAAGTTCAATATCTTTTCTAATACCACAAGATCTAAATTTTATTAGCTGTTTTCGTCTGTTAAATTAGAGGGTATTTGTTGTGTCTTACAGTACTTGTTGTTTTATAGAGTGCTAGAGCCCAGGTTTGGCTTTTTATCACTAGCTGCTCCTCGGAATCCCTATGCAGAATCACTATGAGTCAGAACTGACTTGACAGCACTTAACAACAATGTATAATGAATAATATTTAGAATAATAAATGGAGTCTGGTATGGCGCTATAGGATAAGCACTAGACTGTTTGCCACAAGGTTGGCAGATCGAAGCCTTCAGCCCCCTTTGGAAACCCTAAACAGGGTCACTATGAGTCAGAACCAACCAGACAGCACTTTAAAACAATAATAAATGGGATTTGATTTTGAATTTGATTATTGAGGAAAATTCTTTTTGCATCTGAAATGTTTTCCCTAGGATAAGAGAGTATCTGAAGATGAATTACTTCTCTCCCTTATTCCTGTTTTTTTTGTTCTCTGTTACTCACTTGTTAAGTGTCTTCCAGTTGATTCCTATCATAGTGACCTGTATAGAGTTTCCAAGGACCGACTGGTGAGCTTGAAATGCTGACCTTGAAATTCAACTGACCTTGCAATCCATCACATATACCCAGAGTGTCATACCAGGACTCCCTAAGCGGCCCAATAATAAAACCTACCACAATTTATTTTACTGTACCTTTTCATAAAGGATGGAGACTTGGTGGTGCAGAGGTTATAGCAGTCAACTAGTAGCCCACCTAAAGCTCTAAGGGAGAAAGGTGTGGTAGTCTGCTTCCATAAAGATTGACATCTTTGGAAACCCTATGGGAGCTCTCCTCTGTCCTCTTGGGTCTCAAGGGTTTGGAATCAATTCAGTAGCAATCGGTTTATGGGTTGTTGTTTTTTGTTGTTGTTATTTTTTTTTTTAAATAAGGAAATCCTGGTGATGCAGTGGTTACATACACAACTGCTAACTAAAAGGTTGGCAATTCAAACCTACCCAGTGGCTCCAAGGCAGTCTGCTCCTGTAAAGATATCATAGAAAACTCTGTCGGGCAGTTCTTCTCTGTCACATGAGATCACTTTGAGTCTAAATTGACTCGACTGCACCTAACAACCACCTTTTTTTTTTTTTTTAACAACCACCTTTTGAATGCTATATCAAAAGTGCCTGTGACCAGATAAAATTAAGTTACACACTTTGAGAGAGCAACCCCAGAGATCACTAAAGGTTGAGTATAATCCCATTTGTAGACATTTATTCTGATGATGTTAGATTATTAAGTCATACTTATTCTTGCTTTCCAAACTTTTTATTAACTAAATTGGAATTACAGGGTATCTCAGAAATAATATGTCTGATCCATTTTATTTCGTAACCTACTTCCATACTGTCTCCTTACCAAACAAATAATTGCGTCAGTATGGTATCTTACTGGGTTAGGTATTTCTGCCGGAAAAGTAGTGAAGCTTGATGAAACTTGCGAGGTGCTGAATTTAGAATAAACTGCAGAACAAAGTTTTCTTTGGTATTCTTTTTAGAAGTCAGAGCTAGGAATTTTATAATTGACTGAAGATTGTTCTCCTGATTTTATAGAGGACATCATAGTTTCACTTTTACCAGTGCAGACCAAAGAGATTTATTTCCAGTAATACCTGGTTATGTTGGAATATACATGTAGAAAGCGAGAAGGAATGGAGAATTATAACTTTCTAATTTTGTTAGCACTCCTATTTTATCATTTGAAATAATACTGATTTTTTTATTGCCAGGTATGCAAAAATACACATTCCAATTATTGCATCAGTGTCTGAACATCAACCTACAACATGGGTGTCTTTCTTCTTTGATCTACATATTCTTGTTTGTACATTCCCAGCGGGCCTATGGTTCTGCATCAAAAATATCAATGATGAAAGAGTATTTGGTAAGAAAAACTTAAAAAGATTTGAAAGCACTGTTGATGTTCCATATTTATATTATTAATTCACTGTAGTGTTTTGCTTTACTTTGTTTGACTAAATATATATTAAGGTAAATTTTCTCTCGTTTCATTTATTGTAGTTTCTGACTTGTTAATGCTATTATAGCCTGAGTGTGAAAATTAGGAATTACAGCATTATTGACAATATAATCTTCATTTTCCAAATTACTCTTGATTTAGGTAGGAAGAAGTTTGCAAGGTATCCAAACTATCATCCAAGTTTCAGGGTAAATAACATTACATAAAAGTTCCACTCTGTAAGAATTACCTTTAATTAAGTATCATCTTCATTGATAGATTTTTATATATTTCAAATGAGATTTTAAATACATAATGTTTTATTTAAAAGCCAGGTCTTTGGTTTTGACATTCAAATTAAAAATGGACAAAATGACTAGACACCAAAGACTCGAAATGATTTAATCATGCTAAGAAATATGCAGTGACTATTATACGTGTGATAAAGCTTAATAATGTGGACAGCATCAGACAAGCCTATAAGTGGTAGAACCACAACTTGAACAGCTAGTATTGGGCCTTGGGATCATGAGTGACATTACTTTATTGGTAATAAGAGTTTTACTATTCTAGAAGGAAGTCAGATAAGGAGAGCACTTGCTTGAGTTTTGACTAAAAGGTAGAAACACTCATTCTTTGTTAGTGTATCTCAATTGTTGTTGTAGAGTGCTGTTAAGTTTGTTCCGACTCATAGTGACCCTGTAAGGGATTTCCAAAGAGGTACCTAGTGAGTTTGAACCGCTGACCTTACAGTACAAACCAACCTTGAGGTTGAGTGCTTATCCTATGGCACCAAAAATGGCCTTTATATCTAACCATGTTGATAATGCATTGTTTTAAAAGATTTAATGTAAACTTACGCCTACTTCATAACCAAGCAGTTTTACTCTGAGATAAAGACAGTGCACATAACCACCAAAGAATGTATTTAAGAATGCCCATGGCATCTTTATTCGTAATAGCCCCCAATTAGAATGTTCCTAATGTCATCAGGACTACTTTTCTAAGATGGCGGATGGGATAGACAGGCAGTGAGGAGTTCGGTCACCAACAACACAGGATACCGGACCAAGCAGGCTCAGGGGATGGTGCTAGAACTCTGAACCACATATAAAGGAATATTTAGAAGCTTGGAAGGCTTCCAGCCAGGGGGATTTGTAGCAGAATCAAGAAATCCATTGTTTTCTAATTCAAGACACTAAGCTTCTCCCGGAACCGCCATCTTGAGAGACCAAGTGAGGGAAGGATCAAAACAGCCACGAACGCCTGACAGAACCGTGGACATACAGAGGTGTGGACATTGTTGTTTTGGTATCTGTTCATTGGGCTCTTGTGGTCTGCGCACCTCCATTCTGGTGACCAGAGGAGATGCCTGAGCGAATGGACACCCCACCAGACCCCTGGAGGCTTCTATTATGCATGTGCACAGATCGCCTCGAAATTTAAAGTGACAGTTTCCACTTAAAACGAAACAGCCACCATTCGTCTGTCAATTTGTCTTGCTGTGGTGGCTTGGAGTTGCTGTGATTCTGAAAGCTATGCCATGGGTATTTTAAATACTAGCAGGGTCACCCATGGTGGACAGGTTTCAGATGAGCTTCCAGACAAAGACAGACTAGGAAGTAAGAGTGACAAACTACTTCTGAATATTTAGTCACTGAAAACCTTATGAATAGCAGAGAAACACTGTCAGATACAGTGCCAGAAAATGAACCCCTCAAGCTGGAAAGCACTCAAAATGCTCCTGGGAAAGAGCTGCCTCCTCAAAGTAGAGTTGACTGTAATAACGCGAATGGAGTAAAGGTAGTGGGAGAAAAGCCCATGGGACCTTCATTTGCTGCCTGGAAACAACTCAAAATGAAGAGAAACAACTGTAAATATCCACTGAAAATCAGAACATGGAATGTATGAAGTATAAATCGGGAAAATTGGAAGTTGTCAAAAATGAAATGGAACGCATAAACATCGATATCTTAGGGATTAGTGAGCTGAAATGGACTGGTATTGGCCATTTGGAATCTGACAACCACATGTTTTACTATGCTGGGAATGACAAATTGAAGAGGAATGGAGTTGCATTCATCGTCAAAAAGAACATATTCAGATCAGTCATGAGGTACAACAATGTCTGTGATAGGATAATATCCATGAGCCTACAGGGAAGCTCAGTTAATGCCATGGATTCAAGCGTGGTAACAGTACTGAGGTTGGCTCAGGATCGCTATGAGTCGGTACCAACTCGAAGGCACCTAACAACAACAACAAATAGCATCAGTCATCAGCACTTCGAAACTACCAAGCCTCGGAAACCCTGTACAGGGTCGCTATGAGTCAGAACGGACTCCACAGCACATAACAACAACAGTGTCATAAAAAATAAATTTTGATATGTTTATACAGTGGAATACAATATAGCACTTAATAAAAGAGCAGCTTGGGTAAATAAAAGAAGCCCATATAAAGTAGAACATTTTTATATGATTTTATTACCATGAAATTTAAGTATAAGAAAATTAAATTATGGTAGCAGAAGACTAGAATCCTGGTGTAGCACTGCAGGATAAGTACTTGACTGTTAACGTCTAGGTCAGCAGTTCAAACCCACCAGCCACTCCTTAGAAACTCTATGCATAGTTTTTATGAGTTAGAATGTAACAACAATAAGCGCAGTAGAAGACTAAATAATGGTTGATTAACTTTTTTATGGGGTAGAGGGTAAGTTATTGATTAGGAAGAGACGAAAAATCCTTCTGGTTAACAATAAAAATGTTCTGTATTTTGATGTTAGTGGTAATTTAATAAGTTTGCACATGTATAGATCCTACACAGGGTCACTGTGAGTTAGATCCTACACAGGGTCACTGTGAGTCAGAAGTGACTTGATGACACTTAACAACAGGTTAAACTGTATACTTCCCTGTGGTATCATAAATACATTCTGTGTTTCAGAAATACAATTTTTAAAAAATACCTTACGATAGTAAGTCTTTGTCCAGAAATGTCAAGAGTCTTTATCTGTGGTTAGCACATACACAGAAAGTTGTGTTTATTAGATATTTGCTTCCTTTTTTTTTTTTTTTTTTAAAAAAAAGCCTTTTGTGAGTAATTTTACAAGTTCTTAAAGTAGGATTTGTGCTAGATTTTGGTACTGTGTTTTCCTGTTTGGATTTGTAAAAACTTAACTGTTTTCGTCTGTTAAGTGTGGATTTTTTTTTATATTGACAGATAATGAATGAAATTTGTTTTTCCTTGAAGAACTATAATTATATTTCAGTCTTGATAACATTTCTATAAACTGTTGTTGACATGTAGTTTTTATGTAGTCACACTAGTTATTTCTGAGTGTAACTATTAATCACATGCAAAGATATTATCAATTTTAAAGCAGTTAGATCTTTGTGAAACATTTTTCTATTTTTCAGTGTACTTTATGTGGCATTAACGCTCTCGTTTAGTGTCCTGTGAACACTTTTTCCCTAAGTCTTACAAGAGAACTTGTCTTTGCAGTTGCTCTGTATGCCATCAGTGCTGTCTACTTTGCTGGGGTGATGGTGCGTCTGATGTTGACTTTGACTCCAGTCGTCTGTATGCTGTCTGCAATTGCCTTCTCAAATGTTTTTGAGCACTATCTGGGGGATGACATGAAAAGGGAAAACCCACCTGTGGAGGATAGCAGTGATGAGGATGACAAAAGAAATCCAGGAAATTTGTATGATAAGGTGGGGAATCTAAAGTAAGGCCTTTGAAAATATTATGTGCTTTTTTTTTTATCCTTCTACACAGCAAGAACGAAACGTGTTAAGAAATGTAATTGAACGAGGATTTAGACAAGCTGTGTCTTCTTTGGTTGTGGTCTCTACTGTTTGTTTCAAATTTTGAATATTGATGTGTCATTTCTCTCAGAGTACAAAAACAGTATGTAATCAGAGAAGAAATCATTATTTTTTTGTGGTGAGGTGTCTCCTAAATACTTGAGGCTTATTAATACTCTTCCAGTTTTTAGAGTAAAAACCTAGTTCTCTACTAAATAACATAAAAAATGGCGATATAAACCATGTGTACAAGGGTTTATCGCTTGAGGTTTGTATACAATATAGTTTGTTTGCTGTCGTTATTATTGTTTTTAATGTTTTATTGTGAATTTTGTGATAGTTTACATGGAAGAACATTAGCTTTACATTCATTCTATCGTATATCGTTTCATTGCCCTGGATACAATCCCCTCCATGCAGCATCAACCAAACAAAGGGTATACCCTGCAAGCCTGCCCCCCAGTTGTCAGTACACAGCCCCTCTCTGTCTCTGGGTCTAGAGTCCTCAGCCGCACCATCTCTCCACGTCGTCTCTGCCTCCATCTCTGGCAACACTGTTTCTCTGGGTAGGGTCCCGCACTCCACTCTTCGCCCTTGGTGATCCTCTGCTCCTGGACTGTAAAGTCAATCAGTCTCCTCCTTTTCCTACAGAACGTCTACTTTTACATTTCCATCCTTCACAGTCAGGCCTGATAACAATTATCCATCTCCATTCATCAGCCCCACCCAGTCAGATTGGATACTACTCAGTGGAAACTTTTCCTTCCTCCGTACCCTCTGGATCTAGGCTCCCTCTTGAAAGCTTGTAAGCCAGTCACTTCTTGACTTTGTAGGCGGCCCCCCCCCACCCCTCCATTTTGGTTAGTCAGTGCCCAAGTTTCCCATCCCTGTTCTACTCTGTGTATGGAAAAGGTGGGAATCATCCTTGATATAAAGATTAGTTCCTTCTTTTGAGCTACTGCATCCATAGGTGTAGGTCACGTTCATCAAATTGTATCAGATTACTCTTTTTTCCCTCTTCTTTGTTTTTTTAGTTGAGCTCTGATCATCCAGTCATTGAAGCCCCGTCAAGTGGGTAGTATCTCCAAGTGTGGCTATTCTTAATGCTTATGCCCTCTCTTCTTATCAGTTAGATGCTCAATATAGTATTTTTTTTTTAATGCTATTTTGAAAGATGTTTGAAAATGTTGGTTGATTGGATGATAAAATTAAAGACATAAAGTGACTTAAAAATGTCCATTTGGATAGCAATAGATCACTGGTGCATATAATGTAATTCCACTTGAACTTAGTTTCTCATGTAACAAAGCAGGATTATATTTGGTGCAAATGTATAAATGACAAAAGTTAAAGTGCTTGCCTTTGATGAAATTAACTGTTTTGCAATTGTTTTATCTTTGCCTATACAAAAGTCCTCCAAGTTTCTGGACTATTGCTGGACATTGCCATTTTCAAGTGGCAAATATTGCTGAATTAGAATTTTTATAAGCCAGAATAGAGCCGTTTCGTTGTCTCCCTTTTAATTTAAATAAATTGGTAGGCTACTAGACTTAGAAGCAGTGTTTTTCTAGAGATACTATTTATTCTATGGTTAATGCCTGTTCTAGGCATACAAGGAGATTTCAAAGAGTTTGTCCAAAAATTTCATGTTTTTTCCACAAACTTTTGAAGCTTCCTCATATGGTCCCCCAACGAAGTTGTCTCGTTTGACTTTAGAGTCTTTGTTGATGATTTTTAGAAAATGCTGTGTCACCTACCTAGAATATCTCTCAGTCTTAGCATTAAACTAATAATATTCTCCTAATAATTGTGTTATTGAAATAAGTCCAGTGATCAAATTCTCTAACCAGTTATTTTGTATCTTTAGGCAGGTAAAGTGAGGAAACATGTAACTGAACAGGAAAAAACTGAAGAAGGATTAGGTCCTAATATAAAAAGCATTGTCACCATGTTGATGCTGATGCTATTGATGATGTTTGCAGTCCATTGTACTTGGGTCACAAGCAATGCCTATTCCAGTCCAAGTGTGGTACTAGCCTCTTATAATCATGATGGGTAAGAAAATATCTTGGCTATAAAAACTTCTTAGAATCTGCCTTTTTAATTTTTTGGTTCCCACCCCCTTTTTGGGGTCTTGTTGTTATGTGCCATCGAGTCGGTTCCGACCCATAGCGACCCTGTACTAATGATTATTATTTCATGCTTTCTTCTAGAATATCCCTACAAATCAAAACATGGTCCTTGGACTCTGCATTACCAGGAAGCCTTTTAGAAATGCACATTCTTAATCCCACCCCAAATCTGCTAAATCATTGGACAATTTTAATAAGCCCTCTAGATGATCTGATACAGCTGAAATTTAAGAACTTAATTTACATATTCTGTTTTACTTGGGTGCTTATTAGACATGCAGAATATCAGCCCCCACCCTAACTATGGGTTCACAAAACAGCTTTTTTCCAACATGCTCAGATTGTTTGTATACACATGAACATTTGAGAAGCGCTAGTCTAGTTAGTACTTATTGTTTATTCGTTCTATTAGTTGAGGCCTTTGACCACCACCGTCCTTAAAATACGAAATTATTTAATAGTTAGTACCTCAAGACATTAAATTATCCTCTTTACATTTATAAGACCTCATTTAACAAAATATTGTGATTCTTTTCAGCACAAGAAATATTTTAGATGATTTTAGAGAAGCTTACTTTTGGCTAAGGCAAAATACGGATGAACATGCCCGCGTGATGTCTTGGTGGGATTATGGCTATCAGATAGCTGGAATGGCTAATAGAACTACTTTGGTGGACAATAACACATGGAATAACAGCCACATTGCACTGGTAAGAGTTTGAAAAACAAAAAATCAAACATACCAAATTCTTATAGCAGTCAGGCTTCACTTATGATTAAGGAACAATGCTATGAAAGTATTCTTAGCTTGCTGAATTCTCAAAATATTCCTTTACCTATGTATTTAATTAAGTGAGCGATGGTGTTCACTGACTTCATGACTTCAAGTGTCCTCCATGATTGTAGGTTAATATCTGGCAGATTTTGTGATTATATTTAGTTCATTGGAAAATTGGGCAAAATTTGAAACTTTTTAAATAGTTGTCTATGTTTGACTTGTATCCAGTTAATAAATTTGGCAAATTATTTCCAGGTCTGTAGAGCAAATCTGCTGTATTTTATAGGTAGGCAAATTCTATTCACTCTATTAAATAACAAATATGCATAAATTAATTACATTTCCATAAATGAATTTGGATAAACCTACCTAACCAAATGAATCCCTTTGTTGTAGCTAGCTTACCATCAATGAGACTGGGGATAGAAAGGTTACTAACCAGTCTTGGCATGAGGTCATGAGAAATTTTGTTTCCTGTAAGACCTCCTGCTTTCATTTTTAAATGTTAATTTCATGAAATTTAATTACTTTCAAAACACTAGAACATGTACTTTGATTTTGACATGTCTGCTGTTAATTGGTTACTGTAGATGAGATATTCTCAAGTCTAGTAAATTTACTTTATGGGAAATCATAGCTACAAAACAAATTCCTTATAAATCAAATTGCTGAGAAACATTCATCTTATGCTTAAAATGTATATATTTGTATTTATTGTTAGCACATTCTTGATTTTAGTGCACACATTCTCATTTTCTTTTTCTTTTTTAAATTCTGTAGGTGGGAAAAGCTATGTCTTCGAATGAAACAGCAGCCTATAAAATTATGAGGACTCTGGATGTAGATTATGTTTTAGTTATTTTTGGAGGCGTTATTGGTTACTCTGGTGATGATATCAACAAGTTTCTTTGGATGGTTAGGATAGCTGAAGGGGAACATCCAAAAGACATCCGGGTAAGGAAAAAAAAAATTGTTTGAAAAATAACTGACAGTAGCCAAGTAATTCTCTTATTTTGCTAATTACACTGTATTTGTTGTCCTGCCCTGATGTTAACATTTTAAACATACTTTGCTTTATTTCCTACAATGTAATCAATCCCTAGACAGAATGTCACTTTTATTTCTTCGTAGCCTCTCACTTGTACCCCTTTATGTTTCCTTTGCTTCTCTTTCCAGTGCTAACCCTTAAGGTTTTAAACACTGTCTTTGCCTCAATTTGGTCCCTTTTTCAATCTAATATTACATTGTGCACTGTCCTGTTTAAAGGCCTTTGATAGATTTTAGAAAAGGGTCTTGAAGGTGGACAGACTTGAGTTAGAACTAAAGGCTCTGCGTCTGTCAGTTTGGTGCTGTAGGCAAGTAACTTTTGGTTAAGTCAGCCTATATGCTTTGAGCACTGGAATCCTATTCTAGTTCCTAGAGCTATAATGGTGATTAAGGCAGATTATGTTAGCAATCTACAGGGGGGAGGGGTGTTGTAAGGGATAACTAATTTGTAATGCTATTATGAGAATGTATAATAAATAAATTTAAAAAATGACGCCTCTGCCTAATGACTAGTATGAAATAGTCTTGGTAATGAAGTATTACTGCAAAGTCCTTATCTTGGAATTAAATTCTTTTCATAATTTTTCTCCTTTTCTATTCATAATAACTGCTTTTTGCCAGCCAGCCAGTTCATTCTACTCCCTGAAACTGACCTGCCTTGTGGTTTTATTTCCTTGACTCACCTGACACATGTTTTCCTACTCCTTTCTCTAATGCAAACTTAACAACTCTCCAGATGCCCTACTCTAGTGCACCTGTGTCTGGACTTGTCCTCATGTCACATAGAACCTGCTTTATAGTTATATCCTATCTTTATCCCATTTTATTCTGAGCTCTTCGAAGATGGGAACCCAGTATTATTATGCTTTATGTGATGAACATATAAAATACGAGAGAAAGATGCCCCACTGATCAGAATAAAAGGCTCTCTGGGGAAAATATATGCATGAAGTAGAGGAAAGCTCCCACATTTCCTGGTCAAATGTAAATGCTATGACATTTGCTATGATAAATGTTTATTTCCTTGTATTAAGTTAATTTCTAAAATTTAATTTTCCCAATTTGTGATTTTTGTTTGTTTGTGGGTTTGCTTTGTTGTTGTTGTTAA
>NW_006408548.1:4732795-4748068 GCF_000296735.1 Chrysochloris asiatica | reverse complement strand
GGGAGTAGAAAGCCTCATCTTTCTCCCGCGGAGCGGCTGGTAGTTTCGAACGGCTGACCTTAAGGTTCACAGCCCGATTCGTAACCACTACGCTACCATACTAGTATGGTACATACTAGTATGTGTGTGAATCATACGTAATCTATTTATTATCTGTTTTGCTAAATTGTCCCTCTTAAAGAAATAATTACAGGAGTTTTCTAAACACATTCCTCCCCACCTTCAACTACAAAAGCTGTTTTTGAGTTCATATGAAAAAATAAAGAATGATGATTTTAGGGGAAATTTCTGAAAGTGAACCATAGAGGTAAGGAGGGGGCAGTTGGAGAGATCCCCCTTTACCTAATATTGGTGTCATTCTTTTTATAATTACTGAGGTTTTATAGCATGCTTTAAAATAGAATGGAATTAATTGCTCTTTTAGACCTGGTAGAGGATAAGCACTGAACTGGTAACCAGCAGGTTGGCAGTTCAAACCCACCACCTGCTTTTGGAAACCCTATGAATCAGAACCAACTTGACAGCACCCAACAACATACTACTTTAACAAACACTATCAACCTCGGAAACCCTGTACAGGGTCGCTATGGGTCGGAACCGACTCAACGGCACGTAACAACAACAACAATCATTCTTTTACTGTGGTTTCTTAGATACTTGTCTTAAGTGATCTCTAGAATTAGCTTTTAAAACACCAGTGTTTTTTTGTTTTTGTTTTTTAAGGAATTACATTAAGCTTTCATTTTCAACGTAGTGTCATTATGAAGATACCTCACAAGTTGATTCCTAAGGGAAAGTGCAAAGGAGAAGCTGCAGCTTTTGAAATTTTCATTGGACTGACGTAAAAACTTTTTCTTTCAGGAAAGTGACTATTTCACACCACAGGGAGAGTTCCGTGTAGACAAAGCAGGATCCCCCACTTTGTTGAATTGCCTTATGTATAAAATGTCATACTACAGATTTGGAGAAATGCAGGTTAGTTAAATCTGGTTTTTGTGTGTTTTATTGTAATAAATATTCAGAAGAGTATTTTAAAAATCTTGTTTGCCACTAAAAAATACAGGGCAGTGATGTTTTTAACTGTGTTGTCTAGAGAAAAGTGCTCATTTGAAGATTATTGTTGTATTTCATTAAATTTACATCTCTAAAACTTTTGTGTGAACAATTAAGGAATAAAAATGAACTCTTAAATGCTTCTTTCCAAAATATTAGGCTAAAATTCTATCTTTGCTTACCATCCTCTTTAGTGTTTCCCATGTTTATTCATATGGATGTTAGACTAATGACTGGATTTCTAAGATTCTATCTCTTAGATTCTATGACACTTCGATTATATTGCACAGTCGTATTATTATGTTTTATGAAAACTACAAAATTTTTAAAATTTTTTCTAGTTATCCTAAAAGCCAGTGTAAGCATTGCTGGTTTACTTTTATACCATCACTGGAGATTAGATAACTGTCCAGACTTAGAGGTTTTGTTTGAGCCTCATTTTATCTTTTTGTAGAATACAATCATGGTGGCTGATAAGGGCTAAAACATTCCATTGGTTTCATTCTCTTCATTTTGAGTTGTGCCCCATCAACAAATGAAGGTCCCACAGGCTTTACTCCATTTGCATCATCACAATCAACTCTACTTTGAGGAGGCAGCTCTTCCCAATCACATTTTGAGTGCCTGCCAACCTGACAGGCTCATTTTCTGGCACTATTATCTGACAGTGTTTCTCTGTTATTCATAAAGTTTTCAGTGACTTAATATTCAGAAGTAGTTCGTCGCTCTTCCTAGTCTGTCTTTGTCTGGAAGCTCATCTGAAACCTGTCCACTATGGGTGACCCTGCTGGTATTTAAATACCGGTGACATAGTTTTCAGAATCACAGCAACTCACAAGCCATCACAGTAAGACAAACTGACAGACGAGTGGTGGAAGTGATTGGAAGAGATCCGTATTTGTGCCCATTCCAAAGAGAGGTGACCCAATGAAATGCGGAAATCATTGCACAATCTCTCTGATATCCCATGCAAGTAAAGTTGTACTAAAGTTAATACAGAAACGGCTGCAAGCATACATTGACAGAGAACTAAGCTGGATTTAGAAGAGGCCATGGAACGTGGGATATCATTGCTGATGTCCAGTGGATCTTGGTTGAAAGCAGAGAATATCAGAAAAATGTTTACCTGTGCTTTATTGACTACGCATAGGCTTTCGATTGTGTGGATCATGACAAGCTATGGACAATGTTGCAAAGTATGAATATTCCTGAACACTTAATTGTGCTCATGAGGAATCTGTACCTGGATCAAGAGACAGTTGTTTGAACAGAACATGGGGAAACTGAATGATTTAAAATTAAGAAAGGTGTGCGACAAGGTTGTATTCTTTCACCATTCTTATTCAACCTGTAGGCTGAGCAAATAATCCGAGAAGCTAGGTTCTATGAAGAAAAACATGGCATCAGGATTGGAGGAAGACTCATTAACAACCTGCGATATGCAGATGATTCGACCTTGCTTGTTGAAAGTGAAGAGGACTTAAAACATTTACTGATGAGAATGAAAGAGCACAGCCTTCAGTATGGATTACATCTCAATGTAAAGAAAACAAAAATCCTCACCACTAGACCAATAAACAACATTATCAACGGAGAAAATATTGAAGTTGTCAAGGACTTCATTCTTCTTGGATCAACTATCAGCACTAACGGAAGCAGCAGTCAAGAAATCAAATAACATATTGCGTTAGGCAAATCTGCTGCACAAGACCTTTTTAAAGTTGAAGTGCAAAGATGTCAGCTTGAAGACTTAAGGTGTGCCTGACCCAAGCCATGGTGTTTTCAGTAACCTCATATGTATGCGAAAGCTGGACAGTGTTTAAGGAAGACCGTAGAAGAATTGATGCTTTTGAGTTATAGTGTTGGAGGAGAATATTTAAAGTGCCATCGGCTGCCAAAATAACCAATAGATCCGTTTTGGAAGCATTGCATCCAGAGTGCTCCTTGGAGTCCAGGATGGCCAAACTTTGTCTCTCATACTTTGGACATATTGTCAGGAGGGAGCAGTCACTGGAATAAAAGCTTAAACAAACAAAAATAACTCTATGGAGCAGAGTTCTAGTCTGAAACATGGGGTCACCATTATTTAGAATCAATTCAGTGACAACTGTTTTTATTAGCAGTTTGTAAGAACCATTTGTGCTAGTTTAGTGACAGAGGGTTAGCATTTACTACCTTTCAATGCTGAATGTTTTCTGATGTACTTCTAATTCTAATCTCACTTTTGCAGCTGGATTTTCGCACACCCCCAGGTTTTGACCGAACACGTAATGCTGAGATTGGAAACAAGGACATTAAATTCAAGCATTTGGAGGAAGCCTTTACATCAGAACATTGGCTTGTTAGAATATATAAAGTGAAACCACCTGATAACAGGGAGGCATTAGACCACAAACCTAGAGTTACTAACATTATCCCAAAACAGAAGTATTTGTCAAAGAAGGTGAGTGCCAAGTGAAGTCTTTTCTATAAAGGGGTGAAATCAATGTTGGTTTGTTCATGTGAAAAATTATTATTAAAATTTTTTAATAGATTTTAATTTGCCAGATTCATAAGACTATGACTCAACAACACATAACAAGGCCTATATGGAATCGTGGTATGGTGCTATAGGATAAGCACTGGACTACTAACTAGAAGGTCAACAGTTCAAGCCCACCATCCATTCCTTGGAAACTGTACACAGGGTTGTTAGGAGTTAGAATCGACTTCATGGCACTTACCAACAAGTCCTCTATACAAAGTAGATAACGGAGTATTTCATATATCCCAAGATGCAGATTTTTCTGGATAGCCTAATGGCTATCAGTGAAGTAAACATTTTCTAAGATAAGCTCTACGGAAAAATTTAGGCTTTTGGTGTGTGCCATTTTCATTATCAAGACTCATTCCTAAAGTACGATATATCTGGCATCACTTTCTGAACCTCGTGAAAATAAAAATGTCTAATATTTCAGTAATAGAATTGTGTTTGATTCTCTCATCTTTTCTGTCCAAGCATGTATATTTTCCATTTCCCAGTTCCCGTCTTAGCAGAATGTTACTGTATTATTTCTTGAGTAGAGATTAGGTTTAAGTCGAGTGAGTCCTTTTGAAGCCCTCAGGATTATCATTTTTAAAAGTAATTACCATGATAAAAATTGTAGGTTGGAATTATAATTGATGAGACTATTGCAGTTCTTTTGTAATAAGTATTTAATATTGAAATATTTTATTGATGTCATAATTGCTCACTTTAATAGATGCTATAAAAACTGCTGAAAAGACATGTTTATATAGATTGTCCATTTGTGGAAGATGGTAATCAATTAGCATTCAGTTGACGTATTAAGGTTGTATCATATAAGGTCCTATCCATTGAAGGACTGATTTTAGGTTTGAAAGAGTTTAAAATTAGTGTCTTAGTTTCTTTATGCTTTTGTAGCAAACACTACAAGTGTACATCTTTAATGAACAGAATTTTTTTTTTACAGACTAGGTGGCTTGGAGTCCAAATTCAGTGCACTGTCTCTAAGGGAAACCTTTCTCTTTCTGTAGGTTTTAGAAGAAATCCTGGTCTTGACTTCTGTAGCTCCATTGTTACTCGGTTCCTTGGCAGTCGCCACTCCGCATCCCTTTCCCCCATTTGTGCCTTCCTTCTCTCTGTATCTAATCTGCTCTTTTATATCTCAGAATTAAGTTGGAGGCATACTTACACTGACATGTCCTCATTAATATAACACAGAAACACTTATTTCCAAATGCGATTATACCCCTAGTTTTCGGGATTAGGATTCCAGCGCATATTTTGGAAAGACACAATACAGTCCATAATACTTAGGTCTATATAGTATGGATCAGTTATTTTAAATCATTGAAGTAATTGTCCTTTTGTGTTATTTAAAATATGTTTCAGATATGTTCAGAATACAGATATTGTTCATTTGTACTATGTTAGGGAACATTGGTAGAGTAGTGGATTATTCATTGGTCTGCTGTCTGCTATCTGAAAGATCAGTAGTTCGAATCTACCAGCCCTTTGTAGGAAAAGGATGAGGCTTTTTGCTCCCATAAAGATTTACAGCCTCGGAAACCCTATACAGGGTTACTATGAGTTGGAACCGACTCATCAGCACTTAACAGCAACAATTATACAATAGTGTGAACATTAGCTGTGTCAACAGAAACTATTTTTAAATGAATACCTTCTATGCCAGTTACTGTTATTGTGTCTATTGGAAGCTATTCACAGGTGTCACATAGAGTTGATGCTCACTATGTTGTTATTGTCATTTCCAGCTTATCATAATCCTGTATAGGGTTTCTGAGGATCTAAATCTTTGCAGGAGCAGAAAGCTTCATCTTTCTCACATGAAATGACTGCTGGGCTCAATACTTCTGACCTTATGGCCTATAGTCCAGTGCTTATCCTACAGAGCCACCACACTCCTAGTCACTGTGTTAGTCATATCAAGACTGGGTATTTTTGAATGAAGACTTATTTTTGATTCAAATACTTGTTTCAGAATCACTTAGTTTTTATATCAGCTAAATTAAGGTGGTGTCTCATAGGCATATGGTAAACAATGGTAGACATCAACGCAGAAGTCAAAGCAAATGCTGCTAGTTTTAAATAGTTTTCTAGTGCAGCTATAAGAGAAATCTACAAGTGGATGATTCTAAGCTAAAATCTAGTCTCTCACAATTTATTTGGATAGAAGTGTGAATTCAGGATACCATTTCCAGAGGAAGACTTTTTCTTTCTGAGACTGTTCTGGGGGAAAGGTCCTTGGCATCAATCTTTCCCTACAACTAGGAACTTCCCAGTTCAGGGATCCTGGGTCCCCAAAGTACTGTAAAAGATTATGCAGGCCACGCTCCAGGGAAATGCACCTTAGATCAGATCAGGGTTGACAGCATCATTTGGTTTGACTACATCATCACATAACTGCCACACCACTGAGAATCATGGCCCACCTATGCTGACATAGCCAAATTGAATGTCCTAAGACATTCAAGCCGAGTTAACATCTTTTTTTAACTTTTAAAAGGTTTTTTAAACCTTTTAAAAAAAAAAAAAAAATGGGACTTTTAGAGTTTACAAAGAACTGATCCAGAGATTCCAGAGGCAATAAATTTTCTTAATTTGAACTTTTTTCTCTTCCCATTTTTTCCCCAGATAAAAAAATGAATGGAAAAATAAAAATTAGTGTCTTCTGTACCTCATATATTCTAGCTAATAACGAACGTGACTTCTGAACTTCTGTATCCCTGAGTATATATTCCATTTATACTAGCAGTAAAAAAAATAACTTTTTTGTTGTTGTTTACTTTCATCCTCCATGTCAATATTGAATTTAGGGGAATGGGAGGAGCACAGCAGTCATTTTGAGAGTTTTCTGTTTACACTGTAGAGGAGCTAGGATTGATAGTTTGGGGCTGCAGAAAAGACATACTGGCAAGACTCACCACTAATACTCTTCCAGAACTCAGACAGACATATAAGGGGACTTCAAAAAGTTCATGGAAAAATGGAATTAAAAGACATGGATTTTTTCCAAAAACTTTAAGCCCCTTCATACTTCAGAACACTGAAGTTCTGTAACTGTATGCATTAATATAATACTGAGCTAATAAGGTAACATACTATAGTTAATAAATTAGCTGTAACTGATCTGTTAAATTCAGGAAATGTTGCTTGGGTTTTTCCTTTTTTAATGTAATCATTTGAAGTACTATTTTCTTACCCAAAAGATCATTATTGGTGAATGTGCCAAGTAATTTTACTTCTCTTTCAGTACTTCTCTTTCAGTCTGTCATCCTCATTTTACAGATAGGGGTACTGGGACTCCAGAAGTGATGAAGTTAACTTATGTTTCTGACACAGAGTTCCTTGGAAGCTGAATCAGGAGCAGCTTTATGTTTTCATTCTAATTCCTCAGTCTAGTGTTATATTCTGTTGAGCCTAGAAATCTGAGTTCTTATTGTTGTTAAGTGCTGTCGAGTCAATTCTGACCCATAGCGACCTTGTATAGGGCTTTAAAGGAGCGAGTGGTGAGCTTGAACTGCCAACCTTGTAATCCAAACGACTTTGCAGTCTGAGTTCTTATTACAACTAATCATTTAGTGGTTAAGGGGAAATGTAGACTTCATTGGCTTGATGATAAGGAACTTAATGATATGCATTTGTGGAATGCTCTAGTAGTTCTTTCGTCTTTTTAATCTGTAAGAAAGCTAGCTGCATTAATGTCATGTCTTCTGTTTTCTTTTTAGACGACCAAAAGGAAGCGTGGCTACATTAAAAATAAGCTAACGTTTAAGAAAGGCAAGAAAATATCCAAGAAGACTGTTTAAATACACTGTTCTGGTTCCTAACTTGAAGCAGTTGTCCTTGTAAGAACCGGTCTTTGCCTTTAGCTCATGTCATGTTTCACAGCAACAGAGGGTACAGAACCATCACTGGTCCAGGTTAATGTACAAATTTTTTCTGACAATGCCTAATTTTAAAAAATAAAATTGGCTTATTGAGAACAGCTGTTTTCTGATTTGTAATGTGAAGCAAGACAGAGCACTGCTGTAAATGTCTAGCAGCAGATTTTTTTTATTGGTACATATTATCCTTCAAATATGAGAATTTGGACTAATTGCACCAAAGAACCCTCTAATTTGGTCCCCTGGCACATGCATACTTGTCAATGTTTTTATTCGTTCACAAGACCTGCATTTCATTTGAATTACCCGAATAGCAATATGTAAATTAAAAATGACAGCGTATGATGAGAACTTCTTGAACCAGTAAACTAGGACAGGCCTGAGAAAAGAGGTATTAGAAAAATAATTATACTTCCTTGAAATATATTTATTTTCATGTTTCTCCAGTGCAAAGAATGTTTCATCAAATACACATTTTCTGTTACTTATTTTGACTCTGTCTGAAATGAAGCTGCTGTTTCAAAGATGGACCTCTGAGTATCTTATTAATTCAAATAGTATTTTTATGTTGACACATTGTTGCTGCTGTTAGCAGTTGTTTTCACCAGGTACTTAACAGAGCAGATGTCATTCATTGTTCATTCAAGGGCTAAATTTATATCCTTTGAAAATCATGGCACCAGAACAGAATGTTGCTTACCAGGATGGAGTTCTATATCTTCATACTGAGTTTAGCACTATGTTTACATGTAAAAGTTTTAAAGAGAAACCCTTAAAGTTGACAGGTATCCAAAGTTCATTTTCTGTGACTCTTCAACATGACAAAGGATTTCTTTCATGTTTTAAAAAGTTTTATCCATCACAATGATTTTGTTCTCTGCTCCATGTTTTTTAATCCCTTAAACATTTGATGAAACACTCTTTAGAGCTATATGCATTTTCTTACTTTTATTAAAGGTGTGACAATTGTCCAAAAAAATGCACTAAAATATAAATGGAGGTTGAACATGTTCACTTTCCAACTTATAGGGAACTTTATACAGACTTGAAATTTTTCTCCAGTTGTTTAGTAAAAGTGAAAGAGAAAGGGTTTTTCCTGCTGCAGGATATAACTTTTTTTTTATATATATAATAAGCATAACTTACACCACTGCTTTTGGTGGAGAAGTGCAGAATAGTATGTACCTTTTATGAAGAAAAATGTAATTTACAATGTTCCGTGAGAATGTTACTGCTGATTTTCTTTTCCAAGGTGTAGAATATTCTTTGATTTATAAAATTCATTTTTGACCCAGATGATGGTTCTTTACAGACCATTAAAATGGCTGTAACATTTTCACAAATAAAGTGTAACTAAATCTGGATTTCTGATACCTTGTCATGAGGGAGGGAGGGGGATTCTATTTTACTTTGTTGCTTTAAAATTCAATGCAGAGAAGTTGTTGACTGTAGGGGAAATAAAGTTAATTCAAATTTTGTGTTAAGTGTTGTCTTTTATAAATCATTTTGTGTTTAAAAGGAGTTATGGGGGGCTGAAAATGTGCCCTCCTCCTTTGTTCACTTTTACAGAAGTTTTTGAGTATATACAGAAAAAAGAAATGTTGAATTAATTCAATTCGAACCAGCTATTTTGCCATTTTAATCTGAGTATGAACATTTTCTTTTGATTTTTTTTTTCTTGGAAGGAAGATTTTATCTCCTAAATTTCAGTGAGAATAATAGGAATCAAACAGCCCTGCTCCTTAAAGTTCTTGTACTAATCGGTATTAAAAATTTCTCAGTATGAGCAGGAAGAATCTCCTTGCCTTTTTAGTTTCAGGAAATACCATTTTACTTCAAAGGATTTTAGCAGTAAAAATATTGTAGCTGTTCAAGTATTTGTAGTTGAATTGTAGCAGAAAATAAAATTATAGTAGTTTGAATACTTGCGATAGACTCACAATATTCTGTAGATCACTATAAATTCTATTTTATGTGATAAGTTAACCCTGTACATCACAGAGTTTAAAAATCATAACTTTAAAATTGTATACTGTAAAACAGCTTTTGTTTTTATTCTGTACTTTAGAATATAGTGCTTTGTAGTATAAATTAAGCAGCTGGGGCAGGAAGTCCAATGCCAAAATGAAGTTTTCAGGTTTATATTGTTGCCTACTTGAGTTTATGGTTGTAGAGTTTAAATTCCTTTTAGTCCCCAAGTCCCAAAGGGCTAGATTGTATACAGGTATTCTATAGAGTGTTACTGTTTAAACCATAAAATCATGGAATTTGGGGTTGCTGCTTTTTGGTGGGAGTCTTTGGGGTAGTGCAAATAATTAACTTAGTCGACTGCTAAATAAAATGTTGTAAGTTTGCATCCACTCAGGCTCCTCAGGAAAAAGAGTTGGCAATCTTCCCCCCAAAAAATAGACCATTAAAAACTAAGTACAGTTCTGCTGTGAGCATATGGATCGTCATGAGTCTGAATCAACTCAGCAGCAGTTGGGTTTGGTTTGGCTTATCTTGGTTTCTTGATGTCGGCTTTATTTTCAGAAATCTGCCATACTGTCTACAACCCTTGAGATAGAATGAGACAATAGATAATAGAAAGTAACTGATAATGAAATGGTCATGCTGTTTAAGCCCTTTTTATTATGAGTGTAACAGAAGAAACTAAAATTGTACAGTGTAGTGAATTTTACCACAAATCAAGCAACTTTATAGCCACAAACCAAGGAAAAAACAGTGCCAGCACCCCACATATCCTTCGTGCCCTTCCTAACCCCATCACTGTCCTCTCCACCCCCCATCACTGTCCTCTCCTACTTTCCCCTCTAAACATCTTTAGTAGTTGCTTACATTTGTTTTATCACCTTAGTATTTCTCCCTAAATGCTTTAATTACACTTAGTCTTTGTATTTTATATAAATAGAATCAGAGTATATAGTCTTCTGTATGTAGTTTCTTGTGCTCAGTATTCTATTTGTGAAATGCAGCCAGATTGCTGGTTCACATTCATTGATCTGTACTATTCTCTTAAATATGTATGTATGCATTCTATTGTTGACATTCTTCTTTGTTTCTAGTTAGAGCATATTAGGAAGAGTGCTGTACGAAATATTTTCTTCTGTCTTGGTTCTTTCACACAAGCATTTTTGTAGATATTTGAATGTGGAATTGCTGAGTGGGATATAAAAGTTTTTGTAGTGGTGGTGGTTGTGTGCTGTTGAGTCGATTCCATCTCATAGCGGCCATGTATTGGGTTTTGAAGACTGTAAATCTTTACAGGAGCAGAAAACCTCTTTTTTTTTTTTTTTGATGGTTCTAACCCATTTTCTAATCAGATTTTGTCAGTCTCTTACTTAGCCTTTCTATTTAGCTGCTCCTCAGAAACCCTATACGGGGTTATTATGAGTTAGAACTGACTTGGCAATACTTAATAACAACTGTGAAAGTCCTGATGTGGCTCTGTAGGATAAGAACTAGACAACAGGTCGGATTAAACCACAGTGTTGGCAGTTCAAACCCATCAATCTCTCCTCAGGAACCGTGTACAGAGTTGCTAAGAGTTGGAACCAACTAGAAGGCATTTAACAACAAAAACTGGGTGGAAATTAATATCTCATTGTTAAATTTGTTTTACTCTGCCATCTTGCCCGGGACTTCAACACATTCTTTACACATTTTTATTGGTCTGTTTTTAGTTAAGTACCATTCACTGGATTGCAACTAATAGTGACCCAGTATTGAGTTTTTAAGGAGCAGCTGGTGGGTTTGAACCACTGATTTTGCAGTTAGCAGTCCATTGCTGTTCTACAGCTCCACACCAGGACTTTGTGAGTTGCATAGAGATTCGTCATTTTGATGTAGACATTTTTCAATCTGTAGTAAGTCTGAAGGTATTTGTTGCAATCTTGGCTTCCCCCAAGACACCCTCAATTCCTACCTGTTTAGGAATTCATGGTTTCCTACTACCTCCTCAGGATCCCCACTCTAAAATTCTAAGTCCCTTATTAGCCTTTTCTATGACCTGCTGGCTACTTATTCAGGGATTCCCATTGTATGACCTGCTGCCTACTTATTCAGGGATTCCCACTGCCTACTTGATTTCCTAATTTGAACATTTTAGAACTCAGGAAAGCACTGTGTTTAGTGAGTTTTAATGTTAAGAGTTACAAATAGGGCTGCCAACTTCAGGGTCAGCAGTACGAAACTACCAGCTGTTCCGCAGGAGAAAGATGAGGTTTTCTGCTCCCGTAAAGATTTACAGCCTCGGAAACCCTGTACCAGGGTTGCTATGAGTCGGAACCGACTCCACGGCACATAACAAATGTAGTATAAAGAATTTACCAACCTACATTTCAACAATCAGAAAGTACCCTGAGTTTTGGTGTAAAATTTTTATTGGTGCTTTATTACATTAGCATGATTAACTCATTACCCTTACTCTGATTTGGCTTAATCTCCTCACTCCCCAGCAGCAACCTGGGGCTGTTGTCACCTGGTGGGTATTTCTAGCCTAGCCAAACCCCACCAAGAGTCACTTAATTAACACCCTGTCAGTTAAATCTGGTCTGACGCGCCTCTAAGTATACAACAAAAGATCCTTTTCTCTATCTAATAGACACTTTTTGATATTTCACCTTCAGGTAATATTTGCTGTAGATATTTACATATCTTTGAATCATATTAAGGACATTTTAAGTTTTCTAAGCTTTTTTTGTGTGTGTGAATGGATTTCATCAAATGTTTTCTCTTCAGTTACTTATATTTTAACAGTGTTGATTAATTTTTTCTTCAGGGTGTTCATTTTGTCTCAATTTCAGATTATTTAAAATGTCTAATGTTTTCATTCCCGAGATTGTCTCTGTTCTTTATGATCTTCTTCCTCCTCCCTTAGCAATTTTGTTCATTTTTATAAAACTAGCTCTCTTGATATTCTTTAGTTCTGCGTATGTGTTTTGGGGAATGGGCTGTTTCTCTTAGTGTGTTGATTTCTTTCCTAATGTGTTAAAGTTAAATATACATGGTTTTGATGGCAGATTAGGGAGAAGGGCTGTGCAGAGCACCGCAGGTAATAACACACTATACCAGATGAAACAGGTTCAAAGGAACATCCTAGAACTGAGAACTCCATATAAAGGAATGATCAGAAGGATCCAAGGTTACTACAAATGAAGCAAAAGCAAAAAAAGTGGTGTTTTGTGATTTGTGGCAGCCACCGAGTCCCGGCACAGCCATTTTGAGCAGGACTGAGCAGATACAAGATCAGGAGAGTACTCCCATCGCAGAAGTCTGACTGATCATCAGAGATAAAGGTGTGAACCTTCATTTATCTTTCTCTGTCTGCACACCTCCACTCTGGTGACTAGAGGGGGTGCCTGAGTGAGTAGATACACCCCCTCCTCTGGAAGGTACTACTAAGCATGCACATAGATCTACTTGGCAGAGATCACTGGGCACAGAATCAAGGAAGGTGGAGGATTCAACAGGAACAGCTTAAAACGGGATTAATGTTTTATTGTGAATTATGTGATCGTTTACATGGGAGAAAATTAGTTTTACATTCATCCTATCATATATAGTTTCATTGCCATGGTCACAATCCTCTCCATGCATCATCAACCAACCAAAGGGTATATCCTACAAGCCTGCCCCCCCACCCACTTCCATCTCCGATCATCAGCACACAGCCCCTCTCCCTCTCTCTGTCCCAAGTCCCCAGCTGCTCCATCTCTCCACATCATTGTCTCTGTCTCCATCTCAGGCATCACTGCTTCTTTGGGTAGAGTCCCACTCTCCGCTCTTCTCCCTTCATGGTCCCAGGGACCTCCGCTCCTAGACTGCAAAGTTAATCATTCCCTTTCTTGCTACAAAATGTTTACTTTTACATTTATAACCCTCATAATCAATCCTGATAACAATTATTCACCCTTGTATCACAAACCTATCCGCATTTCCTTTTATCAGCTCCCCCAGACAGATTGGATACTACTCACTGGAGATTCTACCTTCCTTCACGCCCTCTGGATCTAGGTTCCTTCTTGAAAGTTTGTAAGCCAGTCACGTCTAGTCTTTGTAGCCCCCCAGTTTGGGTAGCCAGTGTCCAAGTTGCCCATCCCTTTCTACTCTGTGTATGGAGTGGGGGTGGGAATGATCCTCGCTGTAAAGAATTGTACCCTCTTTCGAGCTACTACATCCATAGGTGTATGTCAAGTTCATCAAATTGTTATCAGATTACTCTTTTTTTCCTCTTCTTTCTTCTTCTAGTTGAGCTCTGATCATCCAGTCATTGAAGCCAGGTCAAGTGGGTATTCTCTGCAAGTGTGGGTGTTCTTGTGCATATGTCCTCTCTTCTTTCCAGCTGGACGCTTCACTCTCCACTCTAGTCTTCTGTGGCTGTGTCACTGACTCTGGGCCCAAGAGTCCCCAGGTCTTGCCACACTTCTGGCCTACCAGGTCTCCACCCGGGTTCACAGGAGTCTGTTGAATGTGGTAGGGCTTAGCTCGCAGCTTCATTGCTGTTTTTCCCTCACTTCCCCTTATTGGTGACGAATGTGGTCACCAATCAGAGGATGTATTCCCACTGAGTCTTCGTCTTGGAAAGGGGCTTACTCTGAGGGGACCCGACCACTTGTCTTGATGTCTCCTGGGTTAGCAACTTGCTTGTTCTGTAGTAATCAGTTGGACTGCCTATAATCTTTTGTATTTTTCCTGTCGATCTTTCTTTCAAGAAGTATCTTCTGTTCTTCTAGAAGCTCCAGGCTGGTCTGCTCATCAGTCAAGAGGAAATTTCCCACCTCTGAAGATTCTATATGCTGTTCAGGATTCCATGTATAGTCTTATGTAATGCAGAGGCTCCGCAGGAAGCTGCCTCCTCTGGGCACACTGTAACCCCATTTTAGGTATTCCAATCAGTTATAGGCAGAAGACAGATTTATAAGCTTGCTATGGTGATATTTCTGGCTATTCTTTCTCTCCCCTTCCAGTGTCTATTTTATAATGTAATGCAAAGAAAACCAAGATTCAAAAGAGCCAAGCATCTTAACATTATTTCCCCCCTTTTCTCCATTCCAACCATGTCTCAATCCCTGTGTCCCAGAGCCCTGTTGTTCCAAGGTTGTGCGTACATCATTCTTTACCTCTGTCCCACTTAGCCCATGCAAACCTGCCTAATTGTTCTCCCATCCTTTTTGTTCTTTCATTACCCTCTCCCTTCTTGTATATTGCCCTCCTCCCCAGTACCCAAACTATTCCCTGTCCTGTGCTCCACCTTCCCGTCCCTCCCCTCACTGTACCCCGCACATCCCAGCAACCAGCAAAGAATCCCTCCCCCCCTTTAGTAAGGGTTCTTGTTCTTAGTCTTTTACAGTAGTGTTCCTATACAATATTTCTCCCTTTGTAACAGATTAATTTCTCTCAACATAATGTCCTCAAGGTTCATCGATGTTATGTGGTGGCTTGCAGCTTCCTTGTTATTCTTCAAGGTAACATAATCCATTGTATGTATGTACCACAGTTTATTTATCCATTCAATTGATGAGCACTTTGGCTGCCTCCATCTTTTTGGTATTGTAAATAGTACTGCTATGAACATTGGTGTGCATATATCTACTTGTGTTACGGCTCATATTTCTAGTGGGTAAATGCCAAGTAGAGGAATTGCTAAATCATAAGGTATTTCTATTTCCAACCTTCTGAGGAAGCACCATACTGCTTTCCAGAGAGGTTGGACCATTTTGCAGTCCCACCAGCAATTCAAGAGTGTCCCAGTCTCTCCACATCCCTGCCAGCATTTATTGTCCTCTGCTTTTATGATCTTTGCTGTTA
>NW_006408548.1:4728608-4729943 GCF_000296735.1 Chrysochloris asiatica | reverse complement strand
TATGCTTTCTGATTGCCTCCAGGTAGATGTGATCAGGAAATGGGCTTCCCTTTTCACTCTTCTTGAGAAATTTCAAGATGCCACTGTTAGTCATTTTGATGTAACTTAGGATTTAATTTTCGGCTTCTTTCCTTTTTTGTCTGCTTGTTCCGCTCTACAATCCCCGTTAAGGCCTTTTTTCTAGTTATAAACAGTTCAGGGCTGGCTGTGGCCATTTGGTTTTAATTGGAAACTATCTCTTTAAATTTCAATGAGATCTGTGCGCATGCATAGTAAAACCCTCTGAGGCTGGGCCTGGGGTACCCACTAGCTTAGGCACCCCTATAGTCACCTGAATCGAGGTGCGCAGACAGCAAGGGACCAATGAGCAGCTACCAAAAGAGAAGAATGTCCACACCTTTATTTCTGCGGTTGTGCCAGGCGTCTGTGGCTGCTCCGATTCTTCCTCCGCTTGGTCTCACCCAAATTAGCGGCTCCTCGAGTAGCTGAGCATCTAGAATTAGAAAGCAATGGATTTCTTGCTTCTGCCACAGATTCCCCCAGCTGTAAGCCTTTCATCCGTCTAAATATTCCTTTATATGTGGTTCAGAGTTCTGGGACCATCCCCTGAGCCTGCTTGGTGGGGTATTCTGAGTGGTTGCTGGCGGAGCTCCTTTATTACACTTCTACCTGATCCCTCATCTTGTTTGTTCCTAGTCCATTTCCTATTTTGTCTACTTTTGGTTCTGTAATTTTCAAAATGTTTTGTAGTCTGTGTATTCCATGAATTAGTGCCCTCACATTTGTCCCAATTTTTTCATTGATGGCCTTCATAATTCTGGGATTCACATTTAGGTCTTATTCCATGTTGAGTTGTTTTTTGTATAAGGTGTGAGGTGAAGGTCGTGGTTCAGTCTTTTGCATATTGCTTTCCAATTCTGCCAGCACCGTCTGTTGAAGAGACTGTCACCTCCCCATGTGATATATTTACATGTTTTATCAAAAATCAGTTGGCTGTATGGGTTAATTTTCTGTATTATCGATTCTGATCCATTGATCTATGTATCTTTCATTATACTCATACCAGGCTGTTTTGACCACTGTAGCCGTGTAGTTAATTTTGAAGTCGGGGAGTGAGTGGTTTCCAGCTTTATTCTTCTTAAGCAGTGCTTTGCTTATCCTGGTTCTCTTTCCTTTCCATATAAAGTTTGTAATTGTTTTTTCCATCTCTTTGAAGAATGTTTTTGGAATCTGTATTGGGATTGCATTATGTGTGTAAATTGCTTTGAGCAGTAGTGACATTTTCACAATGGGAAGTCTTCCTATTCTGGAGCATGATACATTCTTCCATTTTTG
>NW_006408548.1:4725711-4727854 GCF_000296735.1 Chrysochloris asiatica | reverse complement strand
GGATTTTGTTGAGAATTTTTGCATCTATGTTCATGAGAGATATTAGTCTATAATTTTTTTCTTCCTTAGTTACGTCCTTACCTGGTTTTGGTATGAGGGTTATGCTTGCTTCATAAAATGTATTAGGAAGTTTTCCATCCTTTGTATATATTCTGGAATAATTTGAGTAGAATTGGTGACAGCTCTTCCATGAATGTTTGGTAGATCTCCCCACTGAAGCCATCAGGATATGGACTTTTTTTGGTTGGGAGTCTTTTGATACCCTGATCAGTTTCTTCTTTTGTTAATGGGTCTGTTCAGGTTTTCTACTTCACTGTGTGTAAGTTTAGGTTGCTCGTGTTTATCTAAAAATATATCCATCTCTTCAAATTTGTTGGAGTACAACTTTTCATAGTATTCTGGTTATTATCCTTTTGATTTCCTTTGGTTCCATTGTGACATCGCCATGTGGTTTCTAATGCATGTTGTTTGTGTCTTCTGCCTCTTTTCTTTTGTTAGGTTTGCCAGTGGTCTGTCAATTTTGTTAATCCTTTCAAAGAACCAGCTTCTTGTCATGTTGATTCTTTCTATAGTTTTTTTATTTTCTATCTCATTTCTTTCTGCTCTAAATCTTTATTATTTCTTTTCTTTTGGTGCCTGTAAGTTCCCTCTTTTGGTGTGTTTCTAATTGTTGTAGATGCTGTGTTAATGTGTTAATTTTGGTTCTTCTTTTTGGATGTGTGCGTACTGAACAGGCTTTTTAGGAGAGGTAAGATAGGCAAAAAAGAAAAAAGGCCAAAGTTCAATCTTGAGTTTCATCTTAAGGATCAATGATAACATTTTGAATTTCTCACTTCAAGGCAAGTAGCTGAAAAAGCAGTGTTTTAAGTCCCCATATTTTGATATATTGTTGGTTTCTGTGTGTGTTGATTATAGATTTAAGTGTCCAATCTATTTTTTTGGGTCTCGTTTTTACATTCAGGAGGACTCTTTCTCTCCCTGTTTTACCCTGGAAGAGACAGCAATTGCAGTCATACAACCAAGCTACAATCGCACCCTATAAAAAACCCACCATCAGGGCAAGAGTCATTACCAGGAGTACTGGTGTGGTGCTGTGGACTAATGCGTCAAACTGCAAAGTCATTTGAACTTCAAGGTCAGTGGTTCAGGCTTACCAGCTGCTCCTAGGAAACCCTAGACAGGGTCGCTATTGGTCAGAATTGACTCAACGGCGCTTAACAACAATAAACAGAGCAGTGAAAAGAGAAGCCCAGGAGGCAATCAGAAAGCATAACAACACACCAACATACATTCATCAAATTACTGAAAATACAACAGCACCACAATGTCTAAAAGCAACAGAAAATTTCTGCCCGTGTCCAGAAATAAGATAGATGAAACAAATGAGCTGCAGGTAGACCTAGAATTCCACTGGAAGTGGGGCAAGCTTTCGAACTGCCTGATAAGGAATTCAGGAGGTTGATACTAGGTGCATCCAAATGCTCCACAGGAAGGGGGGTGTTGAGAAAATAAGGAAAGTACTACAGGAACCATCAAATAAGATAGTAATAGCACTGGATACAATTCAAACCCTGCAAAAAGAGGTCCAAATGATTAATAATATCAGAATTAGAAAATATACTGAAAGGGCAAAGGAGAAGAATTGAAGGGATGGAAACTAGAATCAGTGAGGTTGGAGACAAATCTCAATGCTGCTCAGACATAAGAGCAAGCAGGAAAAAATCTGAAGTCTGATTCATGTAGGACAACATGAAGAATAACAACCTAAGGGCTATTGGCCACCACTCATCTGTCAGTTTATTGTACTGTGGTGGCTTGTGAGTTGCTGTGATTCTGAAAACTATGCCACCAGTATTTTAAATACCAGCAGGGTCACCCACGGTGGACAGGTTTCAGTGAACTTCCAGATGAGGACTAACTAGGAAGGAGTGATGAACTACTTCCGAATATTTAGTCACTGGAAACCTTATGAGTAGCAGAGAAACACTGTCAGATACAGTTCCAGAAAATGAGCCCCTCAGGTTGGAAGGCGCTCAAAATGCGACTGGGGGAAAAGCTGCCTCCTCAAAGTAGAGTTAACTATGATGACATTAATGGAGTAAAGCCCATGGGAGAATAGCCCACAGGACCTTCATTTGCTGAT
>NW_006408548.1:4715537-4724873 GCF_000296735.1 Chrysochloris asiatica | reverse complement strand
AGAAGTCATCTGAAGAACAGATGTGATACTAAAGACCAAAGACCAGAAGAGCAAAAAGTCATTAAGAAGACAAGAAAGAAGGAAAAGGTCAAAATGGATGTCAGAAGAGACACTGAAACTTGCTCTCCAACATAGAGATGCTAAACAAATGGAAGAAATGAAGAGATCCAAGAGCTGACAGTTTCAAAGATGAGCTCTAGAAGATAAAGACAAATATTACAACAAAATGTGCAAAGATCTTGAATCAGAAAACTGGAAAGCAAGAACACGCTCAGTATTTCTCAAGCTGGGGGAACTGAAGAAAAAATTCAAACCTCTACTTTCATTATTGAAAGATTATCTGGGCAAATTATTGAATGATGCAGAAAGCATCAAGAGAAGATGGAAGGAGGAATACACAGAGTCACTGTACCAAAAGGAAATAGTTACTGTTCAGCCATTTCAAGAGTTTGCTTATGATCAAGAGCCAATGATACTGAAGGAGGAAGTCCAAGGTGCATTGAAGGAATTGGCAAAGAACAAGGCACCAGGAATTGATGGAGTAAAAATGGAAGTGTTTCAAGAAAGTGAGGTCGCACAGGAGACACTCACTCATCTCTGCCAAGAATTTTGGAAGACAACTATCTGGCCGACTGACTGGAAGAGATCCGTACTTGTGCCCATTCCAAAGAGAGGTGATCCAATGGAATGCAGGTTTCCTAAGGCGTGGGGGAAGGTAGGATCCCCACCAAATACTATTCATCTTGTCTAGACAGGTCTGGTGAACAGAGATGTAGATAAAATTCTTATGATCCAATAATGAGTAATTGTTTTCATGACCAATTGCGACTGTCAAAATTGTAAAGGTAGAAGTTTTATAACAAAAAGTGCATAGTAGTTACTCTTACAGTCCCAGAAGAGACGACCCAAGGTCCATTAAGGGAAAAGAGCACGAGCAGAATACAGGACCTTATCCAGAGAAGCAGCAAACCAGAGATGGAGGCAGAGATAGGGACATGGAGAGAGGAAGCATCTGAGGACTCTAGATTCATGGGAAGAGAGGGACTAATAGCTGGTGCCCAGGAGGCAAGCTTGTATAATGTGACCTTTGGTGGTGTAAATTCTATATGCTGAGTGTTTAATAAAAAAGAAAAAAAAAATGGGGACTAAAGTGAATAAAAATATTTTTAAGTGATGATTCATAGAGGAGATTATTATCATAATGAAACAAGGTGTATGATTTGTTTAATGTAAAAACATCTGCCCTGTAAACTTTTACTCAATGCATAATAAAACCTTTTAAAAAAAAAAATGAGTGCCTCATATCTAACAACAACAAAGATTAACCACATAGGCAAGGAGCCAATGGGGAGACTTAAATAAAAACCGCTGGAAGAAAAAAGTGCAAATAAAGAATAGTTTACCCAGCAGAAGTGTCAAACACGATGGTATAATCAAAACATTCCAGGATGAACAGAAGCTAAGGGGACTTCTTTAAAGTCAACACAGTGCTTCCAAACATCTGAAAGAGTCATTTTGAGTAAGAATCTACAAGAACACAGATTGAAATATGTGGCAACACCATCAAGAACTCAATCAACAGATGGAAGAGTCCAGAACTGAACACAACACAACTAAAAGAACGATTTCAGAGGATCTGAGAGGTCAGTCTATGAGCAAAACAAATACAATGCAAAAGATGGTGAAAATATAGAAACAGAGATCCAGGTAGTGAGGAGGTCAGGTAGATTTCAGGATAAAATAGACTATAGGGTAAACTCAAAAGAATATTAATACTTAATATCAAGAAAACAAGTATCCAAGAAGAACATTAAAATTTAACGCATCACTTTTGAAAAAGGATAGAACCACCAGAAAGAAACTTGACAAAAACACATAGCAGCTAAACAACACAATCAGCCAACTTGACCTCATAGATAAGTACAGAGCATATTCTTTACCAGTACAGAGGCCCCAAAACAAGCCTCCATAAATTTTCAAACATCAAAATACTACATAGCATCTTCTCAGATCTCAATGCTATAAAATTAGAAATCAACAATAGAAAGATCAAAGAAATAAAGTCAGAAGACTAGAGCAGAAGTAAATTAGAGCAAACAGAAAAACTATAAAAAGAAATAACAGACAAGAAGCTGATTCTTCAAAAGGATTAATAAAAATTTCAAACTATAGGCGAACCTAACAAAATAGAAAACACAAGTAACATGCATAAGAAACCACATGGGTGATGTCAACAGTACCAGTGGAAATAAAATGGATAATAACAGAATACTGTGAAGGAGTTGTGCTCCAACAAATTTGAAAATCTAGACATGACCTACCTAAACTTACAGTAACTTGAACAGACCTATAACAAAAATCTTCAAAAAAAGTCCAGGTCCAGACGGCGTCGCTGGTGAGTTTTACCAAACTTCTTTCTCTGGAAGAAGAGCTGTCACCAATTGTACTCAAAAGTGTTTAAGAATATAGAAAAGGATGGAAAACTTCCTAATTTTATGAGAAATTAGTTTACCAAACTGAGTATTACTCAGTTTAATGCGTATTTTTAATTTCCCTTGTACCTTCTTTGAATTGTGGGTTATTTAGATAAACATTTGATTTCTACTTTTTTACGTTTTCATATTAATTATTTAAAGTTGACACTCTTCTGACCTGATCTAGGACTAATTTGTGTCCATGTGTGGGGCTGTAGGACCAGCACTGGACCAAAGGTCAGCTTTAACTGTAAGGTCAGTGGTTCAAACCCACCAGCTGCTCATTTGAAACCCTAGCAGGTTAATTATGAGTCAGAACGAACTTTACAGAACTTAATAACATCCTTTTTAAAGCAATGTGAATAGTTTTGGCAGTTTGTGATGGTTATTATTTTTGTATCTTGTGTAACTTTTTCTGTTTATTTACTAACAAGCATGTGAAATCTCAGATTGCTGATTTGTCTTTCTCATTGAATTGTAACTTTTCCTCCCCTTATTGAATCCATATGGTGTATGTTATTAAGGGCTCTCAAGTTAGTCCTCAAAGAGCCCCTACATAAGGTTTCCAGTGGTGTGTGGTGGCTCCATATGATAAGCACTGGACTGTGAGCCACAGATCTGCAGTTAGATCACAGCAACCACTCCATGGAGGAAAAATGAGGCTTTGAGGTCCCACAAAGATTTGAAAATCTAGAAATCTCAGAAAACTCTATATAGTGTTGCTAGGAGCCCTGGTATGGCGCTGTGGGTTAATGCACTGGACTGGAAGGTCAGTGGTTCAGATTCATCAACCACTCCTTGGAAAACCCTATACACGGTCAATATGAGTCGGGACCAACTCCACAGCACTTAATAACAAAATAGTTTCCAAGGAGCAGCTGGTGGGTCTGAATGGATGACGTGGTTAGCATACATATGTTTATCCTACAGTGCCCCACATTTAGAATTTGTATCTTAGGGGTAAACTGAACCTTCTGTTAGGAAATACCAAACTTCACTTTCAGTACTGTTACTTGTTAAGCCTATTTTGGACTCCTGGTGTGGTGTTGTAGGATAAGCACTGGACTATAAACCAAAAAGTTGGCAATTCAAACCCGCCTTGGAAATCTTGGACAGGGTCACTACGAGTCACAATCGACATGACAGCACTGAACAGCATTTTGTTGATTAGTGCTATACCAGTTTTCTTAATGGTGTTTCCGACTCAATAGTGACCCTGGGCAGAGTTTGCGAAGCTGTTAATCTCCCACAGAACGGCTGGTAGTTTCGAACAGCTGGCCCTGCGGTTAGCAGCCCAATTCGTAACCAGTACACTATATCCTATTTTAGATTTGTTGAGTTTTTAAACTTTCTGTCTTGTTTACAAAAAAACATGCAGTTTTTCTCAGCTTGTTTACTAGCCACTCCCTACCCTGGGGAAGTATTTTCATAAGAGCTGTTATACCAAGTTTTTTTTTTACACCTTTAAATTAACATTGTTGTTTAGGAAAAAAATAGCATGACACATTTAGAATAAACAAATGTAGGAGGTACTTGCTACTTGCACGGTTAAGTGCCTGGAGTCAATTCCAACTCACAGCCAACCTTTATAGAGTTTCTGAGGCTTTAAACTCATGGGAGCAGAAAGCTTCATCTTTCACCCACATTACTTGCATAAAACCCATGAAGTACACTTTTCATTTTCAGAATTTATCTTTACCCTCAACATGCTGTTTCCCTTTTATATGGTTTATAGCTAGTCCACTGAAATCCTATCTTGTCTTTTAGGGAACATTTTAAATTCTACTAGCTGTTCAGCGGGAGAAAGATGAGGCTTCTTTCTGCTCCTATAAAGATTTACAGCCTCGGAAACCCTGTACAGGGTGCTATGAATCGAAACTGACTCCACGGCACACAACAACAATCTGATAGTTCATTATGTACAGCTATCATGTGTCTTATTTCTGTTGTGTGCTCTTTGCTACTATTTGTTGTTGTATTGAAGTGCTGTGGAGTCAGTTTCGACTTATATCCAGCTTGTTCAGGGTTTTTGAGGAGCAGCTGGTAGACTTGAACTACTGACTTTGTGGTTCACAGTCCAGTGGCACACCAGGAGTCCTATACAAAAAAAATTTTTTTTGCCTCCTGCTATTTCTAGAGGTTGACACTCTTCACTCCTCACACAAGCAAATTTGAAAATAACATTTGGCCTCCTTCTACAAAGTTACTGAAAATGCTCTTCAGCTTCTGCCAGTTTCCCAGTGGTGGGAAATGATGCAAGTGCCAGGTTTACCTCTTAGGGTTTCTGTCTTCTTCTAAATTCTGATCTGGTAATATGACGATACACTATATTGTGTGTAGTATGTGTTGGCTTCAAGCAAGTGTTGTTCTCTATCCAGCTGCTCTGGTTTTCCTTAGCAAATGAGTCCGTGCACTCTTAGTCCATTGTCAGAAGTGAAACAGTAGAAACAAAAAATGGTCTGTATTTAAGTCTTTTGGATCTTATGTTTGCTACATGTTCACTTATCTGTTAGATAAGCTAGTCCTAATGTTGTCCCTTCCAGAGATACATGCAATCACAATCTTAATATTTAATTTGCTCAATAACGCATGTTCTATAGATCTCAAAAAAGGCATGGAGTCATTTTGATTAGATTGTCAAATATCTGTTTTCGTGAAACTGGCTTTAGTACAAACTGGAGACAGATTGGGTGAAAACTCCAGATCACATGCTCTTCACTGACTAGGACACGAAGAGTCTCTGAAAGTACAACACATGATCTTCATTATTCAAACAAGATAAACAGAAGAAACATCTGTTCCTCATTTCATAAAATTAGCTTAGTGTGTATCATTGCTCAAGCCTGCATCCTGCAGAAGGAAACATTAACAATAAAAAGAGGGGGTCTTATAGTCTTGTTTATTAATAAAAGGCTGCACTAAGAAACTTGCACAAGGTGGGTGTTAGCCAAGCTACTCTTTACTTCCTTTTCTCCTAAGGAACATAAAACTGATCTGCTCTATACACCTTCTCTCTCATACTCAACTCACAATAAAAAGTTGTATGTAACTGGGGAGGGAAAAACTTAAGGGTCAAATTGCTTCCTAAATAAGGGGTGTGCCTGTTTTTGTTGTATGTTTTGTTGTTGTGTAGCATATATTACTTATCAACACAGTATGGGGTGACAGGAGTCCTGGTGTGGCACTGTATGGTAAGCATTGGACTGCTAACTGCAAGGTCGGCAGTTCAAACCCAGCAGCCACTCCTTGGAAACCCTATACTACTGGGTCACTATGACTCAGAAGTGGTTTGACAGCACTTAACAACAACAACAACAACAACAACAACAACCGGTTAGTAAAAATTTCTTTGGTATTGTAGTGATTACAAATCGGGCTGTGAACCGCAAGGTCAGCAGTTCAAAACTACCAGCTGCTCCGCGGGAGAAAGATGAGGCTTTCTACTCCCATAAAGATTAGCCTCGGAAACCCTGTGCGGGGTCACTATGAGTCGGAACCGACTCCACGGCACATAACAACGTCAGTAGGTAAATTCAAGCATCCCACATAATTTGTTAAAAAGCAAGGCGAAGAAGGCAAGCTTTTTTTCAAGATTAACCCTTTGGCTAAAAATAAATCTGTTAGTGTCAACAAGTCAGTTTTGTCTCAGTGACACTCTAAGTGCTGGATAAAATTACAATCTTCAAGTTACCAAAAGGGCAGTTTATGTTCATGGAGAAAACTCAGGAGGATGAGAATGTACAACTCAGTGCAATCCGTATCACTGAATGTGCATGTTTTGCTGCATGTATTCTCAGCAAAATTAAAGGGTGGGCGGTCAAAATGTAACAAGATACAAGGAAATTATCAGGGCAAAATTAAGTGAATGATTGCAGATTTAGTCACTTTGACCATAGAAACATTTGGTGAATCTGGGCTTCCGTCTTCACAACCAGGTGAACGTAGGAGATAGACAAAATGTTAGGTCTGGGTCAAGACAATATAAAATAGAAGATCCTCTTCCACCCTAAGACTTTGGCAAGCAATGTGTCCATTGTAATTGTTAATAAAAAGTAAGTATGTCTCATCCTCCAAGAGCTTCGTGTAAAGTTGTAGAGGGAAGAGTGCTGGTGAAAAATTTCATCCCCAAGAGAGTTTTTATGACAGGAAGACTAGTGTGGACTTGCAGGTCAAATTCCCATTACCTGCATGGTCTATAAAACCAAGTCATAAGTTTAAAGTCGTTCTGCACTACAGTATCCTTGACAGTCTATGAAAATCCTCTTTAAACAAACCCTCAATAATACTGGTTCTGGAACAATTCTCATAAATCTTTTCCCAAGTAGTATGATCATCTCGGAATGAAAGATCCAAAAGCATTTAACACCAGGCAATAACTACCATTTAACCTGTGTGAAGAGATTTCCAATCATTTGAAATGATCAGTGAAGGAAAGTGATCACACCAAAACAGTAAGAGACCATTTTAAAATAAAATGTGCAATTGTTGAAACTAATAAGCTCCATGGAAGGAGGGGTGAACAAGACTGAATCTCCTGGAAGAGAGCAGACAACATTCCTGAATTGAGACACTGGGAGTTAGGAAAGCCAAAGTAGCTAGAGTTCACAGGGAAGAATAATGGAGAGATCTGCACAAAATTCTGGGATCTGCAAAAGGTGCCCTGTGATTCCAGTGTGTATGATGAAACAATCAGAGGCCAAGAGGAGAGCCACCTCAAGGGAGCAGAATGCAATCACTGGTAGTCAGATTAAGTGCTTTTGAATTGGTTCTAAATCAAGAGTTTCCTGAGGATTAACTATTGCATTTGAACTGCGGGATGTTTCAGTTAAGAGTCCAGTGCTTATCCTACAAAGCCACACAAAGCCTCCAGTAGTGATGTCATTAAGTGCCATACAGTAGTTTCTGAGGAGTGGCTGGTGGATTTGAACTGCTGACCTTTGAATTCAAACTGACTACAGCCCAGTGTATTATGCTGCAGCATGCCACGCCAGAATTCCCAGGTACTGACATAGGTATGTGAACTATTTAGAGGCCCTAACAATGAGAGTAGAAATCCTTAAGAGTGCCTTTCTGATAAGCCAACTGTTGTTAAGTCAGTTCTGATCCACAACGACCCTGTATACACAGGTTTCTGAGGAGTGGCTGTTGAACTTGAACCGTTAACTTTGCACTTCAAACAAACTGAGCAGTCCAGTGCATTAAACCACAGTGCCACACCAAGACTCCAATATTGGTCCTAAATTATTAAAGCCTACTGTGATCTTGCAAAGGAGCCCTGGTAGTTAGTGGAGTTACGAAATGAGCTCTTAGCCATTTTTCTCAATGTCAGCAGGTTGAATCTAGCAGCCACTCTGCAGGAAAAAGATGAAGGTTTCTGTTTCATAAAGATTTAATAGCCTCGGAAACCTTATACAAGGTTGCTTTGAGTTGGAACCGACTCAACAGCATGCAGCTGCAGCAACTAGTCTCAAAAGCAAAGCTTAAAAACAAAAAAAAGATTAAGTATTTTTATGTAATTTAATGGTGTCATAGTACAAAACTCAAGAATACAGGAATATAAATGCAACACCCAACAGGTAACATTTAAGATGTCTGGCACTCACTGGAAAGTGACAATGCAAAACACTGAAACAAGACCTTTACCTCACGCCTTATACAAAAACCAACACAGCATGGATTAAAGACCTAAATGTGAATCCCAGAATTATGAAGGCCATCAATGAAAAAATAGGGACAAATGTAAGGTTTCGGACAAATGTAAGGGCTCTAATTCAGGGAATACATAGACTACCAAACTTTTTTTAAATTACACAAAAGTAGACAAAATAGATGATTGGGCCATACTAAAAATTAAAAATTTATGTGTATCAAAAGAGTAAAAAGGGAACTCACCGAATGGGGAAAAAAATTCTTTTGAAATGACACATCGGACAAGAGACTAAATTCTAAAATATATATGAGACCAACACCTCTACAAGAAAAAGACAAACCCAATTAAAAAATGAGCACAGGACATGAACAGACACTTCACCAAGGAGGAGATCCAGGCAGCCAACCATCATATGAAGAAATGTTCACGATCACTAGCCATTAGAGAGATGCAAATCAAACCAACAATGAGATACCATCTCACACCAGCATTAACAGCAAAGATCAAAAAAGTACAGGGCAATTAATGCTGGTGAGGATGTGGAGACACTGGGACAGTCCTGCATTGCTGGTGGGATTGCAAAATGGTCCAGCTCCTCTGGAAAGGGTATGGCACTTCCTCAGAATGTTGTAAATAGAAATACCTTATGATCCAGCAATTCATCTACTTGGCATATACCCACAAGAAATAAGTCATAATACGAGTAGATATGTGCACACTAATGTTCATAGCAGCACTGTTTACAATAGCAAAAAGATGGAGACAGCCTAACTGCCCATCAATTGAATGGATAAACTGGTACAGACACACAATGGAATATTATGCTACCTTGAAGAATAACAAGGAAGCTACAAGCCACCACATAACATGGATGAAGCATGAGGACATTATGCTGAGTGAAATTAGTCACAAAAGGAGAAATAGTGCATAGGACCACTATTGTAAAAGACAAAGGAAAAGCTCAACAAGAAGAGGGAAAAAAGAGTAATCTGATACCATTTGATGAACTTGACCTACACCTATGGATACAGTAGCTCAAAAGAGGGAACAAATCTTTACAGCAAGGATCAGTCCCACCCCCTCTATACCCAGAGTAGACAGGGATGGGCAACTTGGACATTGGCTACCCACAATGGGGGGTGGGGAGCTACAAAGGCAAGAAGTGACTGGCTTACAAGCTTTCAAGAGGGAACCTAGATCCAGAGGGCATGG
>NW_006408548.1:4708837-4714772 GCF_000296735.1 Chrysochloris asiatica | reverse complement strand
AACCTTGGAACAACAGGGCTCTGGGATACAGGGCATGGTTTGAATGGACAAAAAAGGGGAAATAATGTTAAGATGCTTAGCTGTCTTTTGAATATTGGTTTCCCTTGCATATCACTGTAAAATAGACACTTGAGAGGGAGAGAAAGCAATAGCTAGAAACATCACCATAGAAAGCTTGTAAATCTGTCTTCTGCCTATAGCTGAATGGAATACCTAAAAGGGGACTACAACTTGCCCAGTGAAGGAGGCTTCCCTGCAGAGCCTCTGCACTACATAAGACCATAGGTGGAATCCTGAACCCCATCCAGAATCTTCTGAGGTGGTAAATCTCGACTTGAAAGGACAAACAGACCAGCCTGGAGCCGCTAGAAGAACAGAAGATACTTCTTGAAAGAAAGACCAATAGGAAAAATCGAAAACAAGAACGGCAGTTCGACTGATTACTACGAGAACAAGCAAGTTGCTCACCCAGGAGACATCAAGGCACGTGGTCAGGTCCCCTCGGGCAACCCCTCTTCCAAGACTAAGACTTAAGGAGAATGCACGAGCAGGAATGTGGTCGGACTGGTGGCTACATTGGTCACTAATAAAGGGAAGTGAGAGAAAAACAGCAATGAAGTTGTAAGCTAAGTCAGACCATGTTCAATAGACTCCTGTGAACTGGGTGGAGACCTGGTTGGCCAGCAGTGTGGCAAAACCTGGGGACTCCTGGGCCCAAAGACAGTGACATAGCCACAGAGGACTGGAGTGGAGACTGAAGTGTTCTGCTGATAAGAGAGGGCAGGGCATATGCACAAAAACACCCACACTTGCAAATAATACCCACTTGACCTGGCTTCAATGGCTGAATGATCAAAACTTGCCTAGAAAAAAGAAGAGGGAAAAAGAAAAATCATTTACAATTTGATGAACTTGACTTATACCTATGGATGCAGTCATTCAAAAGAGTGAGCAAATCTTTACAGCAAAGATCATTCCCACCACCTTGGTACACAGGGTAGACAGGGATAAGCAACTTAGATACTGGCTACCCAAAATGGTGGTGGTGGTGGGGGGCATTGCTTCAAAGGCAAGAAGTGACCTGCTTACAAGCTTTCAAAGTAGAGCCTAGAACCAGAGGGCGTGGAGGAAGGCAGAATCTCCGGGGAGTAGTATCCAATCTGTCTTGGTGGGGTTGATGAAAGGAGATGGGGATGGCTCTCATATGGCACAATAGTGAATAAATAATTGCTTTTAGGACTGACTGTGAGGGTTGGAAATGTAAAGGTAGACGTTTTGTGGCAAAAGGAAGGGAGTGGTTGAGTTTTCAGTCCAGGAACGGAGGTCCCTGAGGCCATCAAGGGAGAAGAGCAGAGTGAGGGACTCTACCCAGATAAGCAGTGACACCAGAGATGGAGCGGCTGGGAACTCTGGACCCAGAGAGGGAGAGGGGCTGTGTGCTGACGAACAGGGGGCAGGCTTGTGAGGTGTACCATGTAAACTATCACATAATTCACAATAAAAACTTTAACAAGGTAGAAGTTTTGTAACAAAAAAAAGGGGAGTGATTAATCTTACAGTCCAGAAACAGAGGACCCTAGGACCATCAAGAGAGGAACACACAAATAGAATGTGGGACCTTATCCAGAGAAGCAGCAGTACCAGAGATGGAGGTAGAGATGGGGGCATGGAGGACTCTAGATTCATCAACTAAGAAGAGAAGGACTAAGAACTGGTGGCCAGGAGCAGACTTGCAGAATGTTCCCTTTGGAGATGTGATTTATTATATATACCTGAGTGGGTTTTTTTGTTTGTGTGTTTTTTAAAAAAAAGCTAAAGTGGATAAAGAGAAATACTTTTAACTGATGGTATATGGAGGGGATTATAATCAATGTAATGAAACAAGTTATATGAATTGTTGAATGTGAAACTGATGATGTGCCCTGTAAACTTTCACTCAATCCACAATAAAAACCTTAAAAAAAAAAAAATAAAAAAATAAAAAAATGTCTGGCACTTAATTAAAAATTCCCAGCTGTGCAAAAAAGCAAGAAATCCTGGCCTCTAATAGAGTGTTGAATACATGGGTGTTTACTGCTGGGATTGTGTGTATCTTTTATAAATCTTGCTATATGATATTTCACCATTATTTAAAGGGCAAAATGTACCCTGCCCTGAAAAAAGAAAGGTGAACCATGTCCATGTTTTATTTGTGGGATGTGGGATGTGTTATGCTTTAGAGTAAGAGTGGGAAATCTAAGGACACCATCCCACAGTGCTGACTTTATAGTACTCTCTTCCACCCCCCCTCAAAATAGCCTCTCAGCAGAAATCACAAAGACAAAAAGGAATTGGGGAGACATACAAAACTCTGAAAGAAAGAAAAAAAAATTGATACCCAGGAAAAGCTGTCCCTCAAATATGTTGAAATTACTACATTTCCAGATAAACAGAAATTAAAGGAATATGTAATAACTAGACCAACTTTACAAAAAAATACTAAAAGGTGTTCTTTGCACTGAGAACTAACAACAGCAGACAACAGCCTGATATTAACATGCATGACACCACCACCCAGAACTCATCCAGATAGACAAGTATTTAAAACAAACTTCATGACTGAAAATAGGGAGACAGAGGTAACAATTTATAAGGAGGTCAAACTACAAGTCATTGTTATTGTTAGGTGCCATTGAGTCAGGTTTGACTCATAGCTATCTAATGCACAACAGAATGAAACTGTCTAGTCCTGAACCATCCTCACAAATGCTCGAGCCCATTGCTGCTGCCACTACCAATTTATCTTGTTTGGGGTTCTTCCGGTTTTTAGCTGACCCTCCACTTTACCAAGCATGATGTCCTTCTCCAGGGATTGGTCCCTCCTGATAATATGTCTTAAGTATGAGAGATGAAATTGTAAGAAACATTCTGGCTGTACTACCAAACTAGATTTGTTTGTTCTTCTGGAAATCCAAGATAACTTTTAATATTATTCTCCAGCAGTATAACGCAAATGCATCAATTCTTCTACCATCTTTCTTACTTGCTGTCCAATTTTCACATGCACGATGAGGTTATTGAAAATACAATGGTTGGGTCACATCAAACTGACATCTTTACTCTTCAACACTTTAAAGAGGTATTGTGGAGCCAATCTGCCTAATGCTAATAATATGTTCTTAAGTCCTCGTATGGCATTGTAGGATAAGCACTTGACTTCAAGGTCGGTGTGAACTACATTGATGGTTCAAATTCACCAGCTGCTCCTTGGAAACCCTATACAAGGTTGCTCTGAGTTGGAATATACTCTAAGGCACCTAACAATCATGTCATTTGATTTCTTGACTTCCATAGCGTTGATAGTGGATCCAAGCAAAATCAACTCTTAAGCCCTTTTCACTTTCTGCAAGCAAGGTTATATCACCTGCATTATCACAGGATGTTAGTCTTCCACCAATCCTGATGCCATGTTCTTCATATAATCCAGTTTCTCAGATTGTTTGCTCAGCATACAGACTGAGTTAAGTATGGTGAAAGAATACAACAATATTGTGCACACCTTTCCTGATTTTAAACCATTGTCTCCTTGTTCTGCCTCTGCCGCTGGATCTGTACAGATTCCTCATGAGCACAATTTAGTGTTCCAGAACACTCATTCTCTGCAATGTTGTCCACAGCTTGTCATGATCTGCACAACTGAAAACCTTTGCATAGTTAGTAAAACACAGATAAAGCTTTCAATCGAGATCCATCTGAAGTCAGCAGTGATCGTCCTCGTTTCCCTTTCCTGTGTGACTCAGGCTTGAACCTCTGGCAGTTCCCTGTGAATGTACTCTTGAAGTCTTTTTAAAATTATTGTTAGAAAAATTCATACCTACCGATAATACACTGAATGTCATGGATTAAATGTACCAGTCAGGAAACAGTATCAGAATAGATAAGAAAACAAGATCCTTCAATATTCTGTCTACAAGAGACATACCTTACAACCAAAAACAAAACTAAGCCAAAAATCAAGGGATGGAAAAAAACACACCAAGTTAATGATGATCAATGACAATATTGATCTATGATAAAACAGGCTTTAAGGCAAAACCCAGCGAGGAGACACAGACATATGTCAACAGAACAAGAGGACACAACCATAATATATATCCATGTACCCGCTGAAATAGCCTCAACATACATAAAAAACTGAAGAAACACACAACTCCACAATAATAGTTGTTAAATTAAGCCATTGAGTCAGTTCAACCCACAGTAACCCTATATAGATTTCTGTGGATCTACTGGTGAACTTAAACCACTGACCTTGCAGTTCAAAAGACTCTGCAGTCAGCGCATTACTAGATTTTAATACATTACTTTCCATGAAGGACAGAACTAGAAAGAAATTCAACAGACACAGAAGAACTAAACACAACTTGACCTCGTAAACATATATAAAGCATTCAACCCAATGCCAGCATAATACATTCCTTCTAATGCAAATGAAAAATTCTCCAGAATAGAGTATATGTTAAGTCATAATGCAAGCCTCAATAAACTTAAAAACATTAAAATACTACAAAGCATCTTTTCTGGTCATAACATTATCAAATTACAAATCAACAATAGGAAAATGAAGGAAAAAATATCAAATCCATGGAAAGTGAATTAACACTGCTTAAAAGTTACTGGGTAATAGAAAAATATTCATGAATCATACAAGAACGAAAACAACAAAAAAAATTTTTTTTCATTTCATGAATCATACAAGAATATAAACATTGGGTCACAGCAAAAGCAGTGCTCTGAGGGAAACAGCAATAAACACACACATCCAAAAAGATGAAAGAACCGCAAAATAAACCTACAATCACCAGAACAAAAGAAATAAGGTTAGAGCAGAAGTAAATGAAACAGGAAACAGAATAACAATAGAAAGAGTCAAACAAGAAAAGCTGATTCTTTGAAAGGATTAATAAAATTGATAAAATGATTGGCAAATCTAACAAAAGAAGTCGCAAATAACATGAATAAGATGTTATGGGTGGTGTCACAACAGAATCAATGGAAATAAAAAGAACAGTAACAGAGTACTATGAAGAATTGTGGCACTGTGGGTTAATGCGCTGAACTGCAAGGTTGGGTTGAACCACAAGGTTGGCAGTTCAAACCCACCAGCCGCTCCCTGGAAACCCTATACAGGGTTGCTATGAGTCAGAACCAATTCCACAGCTCTTAACACTAATGAAGAATTGAACTGTAACAAATGTGAAAATTTAAAAGACATGGACAGATTTCTAGAATTAAGACCTACCTCCTGGTGTGGCGCTATGGGTTAATGCACAAGACTGCAAACCCATTTGAACTGCAAGATTGGCAGTTCAAACTCACTAGCTGCTCCTCGGAAACCCTATATAGGATCGCTAAAGGTCGGAACTGACTCTATGGCACTTAACAACAACAACAAACTAATCCAAACTGAAATAGAAAGCTTGAACAGACCTACAGTGAAAGACGAAATTGATCAAGTTATTTTAAAACTCCCCTCAAAAAGTCCAGGCCCACGTGCCTTTACAGGTGAATGCTACCAAACACTTCAGAGAGGAGAGGGCACCAATTGTACTCAAATTATTCCAGAATATACAAGAGGGTAGAAACTGAATTCGTTTTATGAAGCCAGCATAACACCATAATACCCAAACCAGGGAAAGATAGCACTAAAAAAAGAAAATTATATACCAATATCCTTCTTGACCATAGGTGTAAAAATACTCAACAAAATTCTAGCCAATAGAATCCAAGAACATATCAAAAAAAAAAAGAATAATACATCATGACCAAGTGGGATTCATGTATGAAGGGATGGTTCAAAATCAGAAAAACAATACAATCCATTACATTAATAAATGGATAAAAACACACATGATCATGTCAATTGATAAAGAAGCATTTGACAAAATGCAATACC
>NW_006408548.1:4676834-4705819 GCF_000296735.1 Chrysochloris asiatica | reverse complement strand
CAACCTTCTGAGGAAGCGCCATATTGCTTTCCAGAGAGGTTGGATCATTTTGCAGTCCCACTAACAATCGCAAGTACTTGAAACCCAAGTATGTCATAGATTATTTCATAGGCTATGACTGACTTGCAAATGATTTGCCACATACACTGTCATTTCATCTTTTTATCAGACAAATTTCACATGTACACTCAATGTTGTCATCAGCTGTAGACATGGATGGGCGTTTTAATATAACGTGAGTGTGGGTAATTTTTGACTCACCCTCGTACAAAACCAGCAGTCAACATCACTCTCAATGGAGAGAAACTGAAAGCATTTCCTTTATCAGCAGGAACCAGGCAAGGATGCCCTTCCTTTATCACCATTCCTGTATTGTGGGGAAAGCAGTGGCTCTATATGATAAGCACTGGAGTTATAACCAGAAGGCTCACAGTTCGAGCCTGCTAGCTGCTCTCCAGGAGAAAGATGAGGCTTTCTGCTTCCAAAAGATCTGAAGCCAAATCCTACATTGGCTCTCTGTGAATTGGAACTGACTCCATGGCACTTAACAACAACAACAGCAGCATTCAATATTGTGCTGGAAGTCTTAGTCAGAGCTGTAAGGCAAGAAAGGGTGAAGACATCCAAATAAAGATATCCAAATTTCTTAATGCATTGACCTGCAAGCTCCGTTTGAACCGCAAGGTTAACAAGTTCAAGTTCATCATCTACTCCTTAGAAATCGCTATGGGTCACAACTGACTCAACGGCACTTAACAACAACAATTTGCAGGTGACATGATTCTATACATAGAAAACCCTAAAGACTCAGCAAGAAAATTATTGGCGCTCATTGAAAGTTTTTTTTTTTTTTTTTTAAATGGCCAGGTAATAAGAACAACATATGAACATCAGTTGGGTTCCTTTACAGCAACAGAGCTCAGGAAAGGAAATCAATACCATTTCCTTTGTTGTTAAGTCACTTCTGACTCACAGCGACCCTGTACAGGATTTCCAAGGAGCAGCTAGTGAACTTGAACCTCCAACCTTATGGTTAGCACTCTAGTGTTTATCCTACAGTGAGCGCCACACCAAGACAGCGTTAGGTGCCATCGAGTCAGTTCTGTGTCATAATGACCCCATATAGGGTTTCTGTGGAATGGCCGATGGTTTGAACTAACCATGTGGTTAGCACTCCAGTGCTTATCTTACAGAGCCACACCAGGACTCCCCATTTACATTAGTCACAAAAGATGCACTATTTAGGAGTAAATCTAACCAGAGAAACAAAAGACCTATACAAAAAACTACAAAGCACCACTACTACAAGCAACTGAAAGAGACCTACAAAAATTGAAGAATATGCCATACTTATGGATAGAAAGTCTTAACATCGTGAAAGTATCAGCACTGGACTGTGAACCACAAGGTCCACAGTTCAAACCCACCAGCTGCTCTTTGAAAACCCTATACAGGGTCGCTTATAAGTCGAAACCGCACTTAAACAACCCCAAGGCAATCCATAGACATGCAATCCGAATCTAGATTCCAACATTATTCTTTAGAAAGATGGAAAAACAATCACTAACTTTATATAAATGCAAAGAGATCCTGGATAAGCAAAGCAATACTAAAAAGAACAAAGAAGGTCTTTCACTTTCTGATCTCAAAACCTACTACACAGTCACAGTAGTCAAGACAGACTGGTACTGGTACAATGAAAGACACAGAACAGTGGAATAGAATCGAGAATCCAGAAGTAAATCAAAGCTCACTTGATTGTTGGCAAAGGGCCAAAACACATTAAGCGAGAAAGAGATGGTCTCTTCAAGAAACGGTACTGATAAACTGGAAATCCATTTGCAGAAGAAAAACATGACCCATATTTCATACCATATACAGGTATAAACTCATTTGGATTAAAGACCTAAATGTTAAAACCTAGAACTATAAAGATTATCAATGAAAAACTAGGGATAAATAAACTTGGGAGCTCCACAGACTGGGGCAATGTTTTTGACAATAACATATTAGATAAGGGACTACGCTCTAAAATGTATAGACCACTTCAACATCTCAAAAAGAAGACAAATATTTCAATTGAAAAATGGGCAGAGGACATGACAAACACTTCACTGTAGACATCTGAGTGACCAACAAACAAAAAGAAATGCTCAGGGTCGTTAGCCACTGTTGTTAAGTGCCACTGAGCCAGTTTTGACTCATAGCAACCCTGTGTTATAGGGTATCCAAGGAACAGCTGGTGGGTTTGAACTGCTTACCTTGTGGTACGCAGCCCAGTGCTGATCCTACAGCACCATAACAGGAGTTCTTAGAGCGATGCAAATCAAAACAGCAATGATTACCCCAATATTGATAACAAAGTTCATAAAAATAGAAAACAACATGTAGTTGAGGGTGTGACTAGACTGGGCCTTTCCTACATTGCTGGTGAGTCTAAAATGGTGTAGAATATTTTTGTAGGTCTCTTTTGGTTTCTTGTAGTAGTGTTTTGTAGTTTCTCTGGTTAGATACTCCTAAATATTGCATCTTTTGTGTGACTGGAAAATGATATGGCGCTTTCTCAAAAAGTTGGGAATAGAAATACCGTATGACCCAGCAATCCCTCTACTTGGTTTATATCCTCAAGAATTAAAAGTCGTGACATGAATAGATATATGCACACCCATCTTCACTGCAGCACTGTTCAAAATAGCAAAGAGATGGAGACAGCCTAAATGTCCATCAGTGGAAGAATGGCTAAACAAACTTTGGTACATACATACATAAAATACTATGCAACACCAAAGAATAATGATGAATCTGCAAAACACTTCAACATGGATGAACCTATATGACATTATGCTGAGTGCAATTAGTTAATTGCAAAAGGAGAAATATTGCATGAGACTACTTTTGTAAACAATAGTGAGGTTGACCCAGGATCGGGCAGTGTTTCGTTCTGCTGTGCATAAGGTCGCTATGGCTTGGTACCGACTCAATGGCACCTAACAACAACAACAACAACAACTTATGTAAAAAGTTAAGGTTTTCTTCTAAAAGAAACATTCTATGATGTTTACTATGGGTGGGAGGGAAAGGAAAATTATCCATTGGCTAGAGGGAAGATGCATGGTAATTTAGGTGACTGGGAAGGCAATATCCAACAAGAGGGAGGATGGCAGAGGAAGTATGAATGTATTGGAAGACACATAGAGAAGTGCAAGAATTAAAGTGCAAACAGCTGGTACATGGAGGGTGTTGCAATCATCGGAATGAAATGAAGTGTATGATTTGTTGAATGTGCAACTGATGATCTACTGTGTAAACCTTCAATCAATTCACAATCAAAGGTTAAAAAAAAAAAAGTACCTTTGCACTGTTTTCCCTCTTTTCAAAAATGCAAAGGTTCCAAACACCTCGTTGAAGACGATCGAACTACATACACTGTGATTAACTTAGCAGTGGCTCTTCTCACAAAAATATGTTCACTGGATATGGGTGAAGTATTCTTACTAACTCGACAGAACATACTCACAAATGTTATCTGGTGGTTATTTAAATATGTTAGGAACATTTTCTACAGGATTGCTGTTCACACCATATTAACAGTAAACCCATAATATGTAACCCCATTCAGAACCACCAACTGCATCAGAACTTTTAAATCCCTGAAAATAAAGTATAAACACAGATAAGTAGAGTATTTAATCGAAATATATTTGTCTAATATCTACAAAGTGTGAACAATTGGTCTTAAGAATGCAGACAAAAGGCACAAAATCAGTGTGATTACAGAGAAGCATTCATGCTATTGGACTGTATAAATATCATTTGAATGACACAGTAAAAATAAATTAAGCATTAAGCAAAAATCAAAACTTCATTTTACCTTCTTTTATATTCTGGTCATGTTTTTTCACTTCATTTGTAAAGGCCGAGGACAGAAATCCAACTGAAACCGTGGAACCCTTGGGCAGGTTTTATGTACATCTTAATCACAGTGGTTTTCTTGCAGAGTTTGGGCCAAACCAGACAGGTGCATTCAAAACAAAACACACACATAGGAAATTCTTTCCTCTTTCCCCAAACTAAATACAAGATTGAAACTGTGGTACATGTTTGTTTGTGCATGTGAATGTGTAAATTCAACTTCTAAAGCCCTTTTTTTTTAATGACCACAAAAGGAGAGATGTCACCATATGATTTATTTTCAGCTATAAAATAAGCAATAGCTTAAAAACTTGTGACTCGTGCTTTGAGTGTGAGGTGTCAGAAAGCTTTTGGGGCAATTTCAGGGTGGGGCCTGGGTCTAGTTCCTCTGAGTGACAGTCTGTTCTACCCTGGAAGACTCTGGCATAGACCCCTCAACAACTTCCTACCCACTGTTCCCATCCAGTAGAAAATAGCAGTTTATCTTTCTTAGGGGCAAACAGACAAAATGAGATGTGGGGTGAGGAGGTGGAAATCAACAATTTTGAAATGAGAACCACCCACCACACCTCTATTTTACGATGGTGGTGGCTGTGTAACATGCAGTCGGTTCCAACTCATAGTGGTCCTGTACAGGGTTTCTGGGGCTATAAATCTTTACCGGAGCAGAAAGCCTCACCTTTCTCCCACAGAACTGCTGGTAGTTTTGAACTGCTGGCTGTGAGATTAGCAGCTGTGAACCTCAGGGTCAGCAGTACGAAACTACCAGCTGTTCTGCAAGAGAAAGATGAGGTTTTCTGCTCCTGTAAAGGTTTACAGCCTCGGAAACCCTGTACAGGGTCGCTATGAGTCGGAACTGAGTCCACGGCACATAACCACCATAACCACCACCACGCTACCAGAGCTCCTGTTTTACCATATGGAAGGAAGTCAATTAAGCCAGACCAACTCACCTTTCTTTTGACTGGGTGATATAATACCTGTGTGAGTGCAAAGTGAAAAGTAGAAAACCTCCACTCTCATCGATAACAAGGAGCTCATAAGGACCCAAGTACACCTTGGGAGTACAGTATTCACATGTATGATAATACCCAGCAGACATGTGTTATATAGTGCATGCGTGTGAACACATACAGCGTGCTGAAAGTTCACACACAGATCTGTATGCACACATATGCTCCAAATGGCTCTTGAATAAATTCAATCCTATAGCTGAGTCTTGGGGGTACATATTTCACAGTTTATAATTCTACTCTCAGTTACCATTCCTTGGATGATATCAAGAGGTTTCAGTGAATGTCAGCACAGCCTTGATACTGTACCACTTTAATTCCTACAAAATCAAGGCTATTTCGGGAAGCTTTGCAACTCCACCCATCAGTGTGCCTTCCAGAGGGGATTGATGTAGACCCAGCCATCACCCTGCAAGAGAAGGAGGGAGACGTTACCTCTTAGTGAAAGATGTCCACAGAAGCAAGGCTATTCCCCCCGGCCTCTGCTACTTCACAACAGCAGCCTGGACACTAAATGCTGTCCACAGCAGCACTCAGTGAGGGCAGCTTAGAACCACCAGCAGCCTGCATGCCTGCCTGCCCTGATCCTGACAGCTCACAGCCTTGCACCAGCTCTCCTCAGTCCCCTGTAATCTTCATTTCTTAGCATTTCAAGAAAAAAAAAAAACCCACCCACAAACATAACTCAAGAAGGGGATATCTTGTAGGTTTGAAGCACGGAAGATGAGGTGGCAAAACTTTCTGAGACAGAAGCAGGAAAAGAACGAGGCCGCCAGATGAACAGAGACTATACATTCTGCCCATCCACCTTGGAGCGGAACACCCAGGAGGCACGAGTCACACATCAGTCAGACATCAGTCAGATTTCAGGACTTTGGAAAAAGGCCAGAATCAAAACATTCACTCTACTCCTTAGACTGGGAAGGAAATACAGTGATTATTAACAATTCGGGCATTGGAATGTATTTTCTTGTTTAGACGGCCCACAGCCTTCTGTTACCAACATGCTGGTTTTTATTAAACCCAAGAGAAAGAAGTGTTGTTTTACTGTCATTTTTTTAATGACAATAGCCACAGTTTTTTAATGCCTAGCCACAGAAGCCAGGCAAACCAGTAATCTCTGAGAGAGCAGCTCGACAACACAGAAAAACCCTTTGAGGATTTACCTCACCCAGCAAGGCATCCCATACAGGGTCCCTACTCAATGACACCCAAAAGCAGTCCCCCCAGCAGCCTTCCTGTCTGAACCAGCGTCCAACCTTCATTCAGCCCTAGGCTTGGCTTCCTGTCTCTGCGCTGAACAGTGGCCACTTCCTGCTTTTGGTCATAAATCTAACTGACAGTTGATGATGTCTCCATAAGTCATCCCACGACCTCACATCTAGACAAAGTAAATTCCAATCCGTAATGGTTCCTGGTCAGAGACAAGCGGCATATGCCTAAAGAGAGCCCACACACATATTTCAATTGGCTTTAACATTTTTAAGGTTTTAAAATATCTTTAATTCTTTCGCAACATATAAAAGTCAGATTTCTTATTTTTAAAAAATCCAAGTTTCTAGTTTCTCTTAAAGAATTGGATAATCAGTTATTATTGCCTGGAGGTGAGTGGTAGCCACCACCTTTAGACATGGACTCTCCTGTTTGCCCTGGACTCACCAGCCAGCTTCTCATGCATGCTACCTGTTGGGTTCCTAAGGGCCTGCCTTCTAAACTGCTCCGACACTTCCATAATTTACAATCCTACTCTCAGAATTCAAGAGGGCTTCAAAAAGTTCATGGGAAAATCTTGGTACCCTTCAATCCCAATGTTTCACAAGTTTCTTGAAGCCTTTTTGTTCTTTCCAGTTTTTCCAGAAACAACTTCAAGCAAAGAGCATAAGGGTGTCAAACTGGGCATATAGTGCCCTGTCCCTCTGCCTAGTGGGTGGTCATGTAGATTTGCTTTCCAAGGTCATTCTCCTGACAGCAGCAACATGTTAGGTGCAGGACACACCCAACCTTCCCTAGCATGCCCAGCCCATAGGGCAGCAATGCTCTGCAATAGTGGTCTTCAAACCATGACGGCTCCAGCCACCCATCTGCGGAGATGGGCTGCGAGGTGCTTCACAATTAGTTCGCTACCAATAACTGAACAAGGGTTGTGAACAGTTTGAAAGCAGACTGACTTTGCAATCCCATTCCTCCCATTCACTGATAGGTTGATGGGCTGTTGTAACTGGGAGATGCCAGGAGGGGAAGTATCATTGCCCAGTTCTCCCCACAGGAGACTGTTGTAGAAAACTTGTCCCTAAATGTAGTCCAGACCCGGATGCAAAACCAAGATGCCCCTGTCCTTCCCAGGGCCTCCCCTGCTCCTGTTTGTTCGCACTCATACAAACTGCTGGGTCAAATAAAACCACCTGCCTCCCGCACCCTCCATCCCACCCTCCACACAGGATGAACTCTTTAGTGGGTAAGAGTTCAATGACAGGTTACTGGGTTACCTCCTGGACAAAATATTTGGGCTGCCATGGTGTGCTGAGATTTTCCCGCTTCCGTTCCTCCACCCGCTGCTTCTCCTCAAGGTGCCGTTTCTGCTCAGTGGCAGCATCAATGTCCCCCAGACGCAGGTATCGGGTCACCTCCCGCCAGAGGTTTCTGGGAAGCACAGAGAAGAACCAATCAGGGTGGCAGTCTGAGGGGAAGGGAGCATTAATAGAGGTAGCACATCCCCAGTATCTCTGGGTATAGAGCCAGGATGCAACTCCAGGGCTACTGACTCCAAGTCTGTACTGTTTCACTAACCTCTCACTTTTTCAGGACTTGGAGTTTCTAGCTTTCAAATCTAATAGTCAGTAACAGTAATACCACTACAAACAACATCACAATAATATTCAAATGGCACCATACTGCTAAGCAATTTGCATATATATAGTAACTCATTTAATCCTCAACAACCCAATGATATAGATGTTATTTGTTGTTTGTTGTTGTTAGGTGCCATCCAGTCGGTACCGACTCATGGCGACCCTATGCACAACAGAACGAAACACTGCCCAGTCTTTGTCCAACCTCACAATTGTTGCCACACTTGAGCCCATTGATGCTATAGTATCCCTATTTTACAGAGGAGAAAACAGGCTTGCATAAGATTAAACAACTCAAAGTAACCAAGCTGGTAATTATGAACAGTGCTTGCTTTCCCACAAGGGAGCTCAGTATAATGTGTTATTGATGTGTGGGTGTGTGTGTGTACATGTTTATGCTGCCGGATCTGCCATTTTCCCCAGTGTATACACTATAGAAAGAAGTCTAGATCTGTATCTGCCTGACATGCAGCTTCCTCAGCAGGCTCTTTCCCAGGACCAAGTCATTACACCCTGTTCTAGGAGGCCAGCAAAGGTAAAGGAGGCATCATTGCCTGTGTGCTTCCAAACTGAAACGAACCAGAACTTGCGGTTCACACAATGAAGGCGGCAATGGTTAGGGCTTTGTATCAGCTTGGCTAGGCCAGGATTTCCAGAGGTTTAGCAATTGGGATGTGCTTACTCTCATGGTAATGAAACCTAACATGGGAATAGTAAACTATAATGAGTAGCTATGAGCAGCCTATCAATTAAAGGGATGCTTCCTTGGGGGTGTGGCCTGCTACCAACATAATGGACATGCTGGAGGGACTCTTCCTCTTTCTCTTCTTCTGGGGACCTGGGAATCTACACTTGTAAGCCATTTCCTTGACAAGTAACTTCTCTCTATATATACATATATATGTTTCACTGGTTTTGCTTCTCTAGAAAACCCAGCCTAAGACATGTGGTACCAAGTGAATGGGGGTTTTAGAGACAACAAAATCACAAGGATGAGTTTTTAAAATTGGTTCTCAATTCTGTCTAATTTTAAAGGCCTTGATATAGGGTGGAGGCATGTCTGACTTCTACTTCATAGGAATCAGGCTTGGGCTGACAATGAGTTTGGTCCGCTTTCCCACTTGTAGACTCAGAGGAAGTCAGACATGGTCCCCACTACATTTAAGTAGTTCCAACTGTGAGTGGGATTCATTGTAATGGCTCCAGATCTATGAAATTATGAGGTTGTGTAAAAGAAAGAACAAAGGGGCATGGGATAAATTATTTAAGCAGTAGAGAGAGCAGCAGCCAGCTTTTGAATTATCTTCAGTTGCAGCTTCTGGAGTTGCCCGGAGTCTATGACCTGCTGGTTTAAAAGGATGGCTGATATCAGGCCTGGGCCTACTGGAATCCACCCTGCTGAGGCCCAGGGCCATATGCATATGAATGGGGTTAGTCCATGGGAGAAGAAAAGACTGAACTTGAGTGTATTAAAAGGTTTATATGTTTGACTACATTTTAGGTAGATATTGGTTTCTCCTTTCTGTTATTGTAAAATAGACATACATGGGTGATAGAAATGAATATTGGGTGTGATGAATGCAGAGAGCTTGTAAGCCTGCGGTCAGCCTATACTTGACTGGCTTTGCTAAAAGGGGCTTTAGAAATTGCCTGGCCAAAAAAGGTTCTTGGTTTAAGCCTTGTTGAGTAAGGAGCCTTAGGGGGAATCCTGAGCTCTACCCAGAACCTTCAGAGTTGGTACATTTGCATTTGAAAAGACAGGCAGACCAACCCAGAACTACTAGGAGAACAGGAGATTCATGATTAAAAGCAAGCAAAGGAAAACAAAAGTGGACAGTTTAGCATTTTGTGTTTCTGAGGCATCAAGGCAAGCAAAGTTGGCCCATAAGACAAAACTCCCTTCTGTTACTGAAAGTTCAAAGGAACTGATGAGAGGGAAGGCTGGTTGGTCTAACGTTTAGTGAGTTTTATGAAATCCTAAGGCCAGGGGCCCTGAGCTACCTGGGCCAGCTGATTTGAAGCGCAGAGAGGTGTGTGTGAACTCCCAAACTTGCAGTTGGTATCCATTTGACCTAGCTTGGATGGCTAGGGCTAAGCTGATCAGAACCTGCCCAGATTAAGATAAAGATGTTTGATACTGTTATTGTTGTGAAGTGCTATCGAGTCGGTTCTGACCCGTAGGGTTTCCTAAAAGTGGCTGGTGAGCTTTGCAGTCCAACGTACTGAACAAGTATAAATTGCTACATTTTGTTAAAGTGAACTTTTACTTAAGGATGCACTTGCTCAAAATTCCAACTGGAACAGAAGATTCTTCAGATCAAGGAACATGCTTGTGTCCTCGGTATACTGGGTTGATAGGGATGGGCAATTTTGACATTAGCTATCAAAAATGGGGGTGGAGGAACAAAGGCATGAAGTGGCTGGCTTACAAGATTTCATGGGTGTATTTAGTTTTACAATGAGGGGACAAAGGTGAATCCCCACTGAATCGTTTTTCTTTTTTCCAGATGGGTCTGGTAAAAGGGGCTGGTGGGTGATGCTGACAAGGTTTTATTATTTCAATTGGGAGTAATTACTAGTAGGATTAATTGTGATTGTCAAAACCGTCATTGTAGAAGATGTGTAACTAAAAGGAAGGAGTAGTTATCCTTCATTTTAGTAACAGATGATCTCAGGACCCTCATTAAGGAAGAGCGTGAATGGAGCGTGGGATCCCTGCCTGGAAAAGCAGAGACAGCAGAGATTGCGCAGAGGTAGTGGCATGGCGAGACAGAGCAGCTTTGGACTCCAGGCCCATGGACTGAGTAAGGCTGTGTGTCTATGGGCAGCAAGCTGGCTTATAAAATGTGCCCCCTTTGGACATGAAAAGGAATATATACTTTTTGTTTTGTTTTGTTTAGTATGTGTGAATCAAATATTTTTGCTTTATTCATTACTGACATGTAAGATGTAAATGGGGCCAGTGTGTTTTCAGTTGTATATGTTTTAATTATATTAGGTCCAAGTATGGCATTATAATTGTCTTTATATAGAGATTATGCATATCATTCATAGGTTCCATGTTGACAACGGTGGACTGTAATGGTTAGGATTTTGTGTCAATTTGACCAGGCCAGGATTTCCAGGGATTTAGCAGTTAGGATATCCTTATTCCTATGGTGACGAAACCTAATACTGGCACAATTAACTCTATGATGAGTGGCTATGAGCAGCCGAGATCAATTGAAGGGATGCTTCCTTTGGGGCATAGTCTACAACTGATATAATGGACATACTTCTCTATGTATCCATATAAGGAGCTCTGGCAGCATAGTGGTTATGAATTGGGCTGCGAACTTCAAGGTCAGCAGTTTGAAACTATAAGTTGTACCGTGGGAGAAAGATGAGGCTTTCTGTTCCTGTAAAGATTTACAGCCTCGGAAATCCTGTACAGGGCGTCGGAACTGACTCCACGGCACACCACCACCATATATACATATATGTTTGATTGGTTTTTCTTCTCTAGAGGGAAGGTTGGCTGGTCTAGAAAACCCAGCCTAAGACACAGGTATTCAGTTTCTTGGTGATGATCCAATACTCCTGTCATTAGATCTGGATTAGGGAGCACTTTATAGTGGAGCAGTTACCTTGACCCTTTCACAAGAGGGTTTAACTGCCCACGCACAAAAGGAAGCCCTCAGTATTGGCATGATGAGGCTGAGGAAGGGCAGATATGGAGATTCAGTTGACAGGGACAGTGCAGTACCTTCTGAGGAGGGTCAGAAGTCATAGGAAGAAGCTGACAAGGATTAAGATCCTGCTGTGAATCTGGCCAGCCCAGTGGACCTGGTCTGTACCCCCACTGAACAGACATCCAGGGAAGGGATGCTCTGGTCTGTTTTATAGCAGAAGAAACCTCTAGAACTGGTATGTAAAACCAGGTCTGATTGACCTCATGGCCCTTGCTCTTGAGGTCCATCAGACCTGGTTGACATGTTCCCTGATACCTGATATAAGAGGGAAGAAAGACTGGTCTAAATAGTAAAGGAAGGCAGAGAAGAAAACAATGAAGGGGTAGGCACTGGGTCAAAGCATAGTTCTTCTCCTCGCCCATGGAAGGACTAGGCAAAAGAACAGCCAGGGTGGTAAGCTTGCTCACAGGGGTACACCTCCCATGGTAAGTCCCATTTTAAGACAGTGGCCCAAAGCTTAGAGGGCAGAAACCCCCAAGGTCAGAGGGGTTGATGGCTCACAAATAAGGAGCTCTACCCAGAGAGCACAAAAACCCAGCAGGAGCATCAAGATGCCAGAAAGCCTAAGGGTGAGCAGCATAGTGGGACCCATCTAGGGAAGGGCTCTAAATGCCAAGCTAAAGGAAAAGGCTGCAGGGTGGGGAAGGGTAAGATCATGGATCGATGGCTCTGCCTTTAACCACTGGGCGCCTGCCAGCTCTGGTCAAGGCAGGACACCCCTCAGGCCAGGCTCTGAGATACCAGCAGGGTCAGGCATTAGAAGGTCTTCACTCTGAACCCTAATGAGCCAGTTGTTCACTTGCAAGGAGCTGGCAGCACTGTGAGGGCCCAGACACCAGACTACCATGGCCCCACCCAGCCATGCTGGTCCCTCTCCCTTGCCTCTGAAGGAAAAGCCAGGTGGACCCCAGAGAAACTGGCTCAGACACTCTGTTCAGCAAGAGCACCCTCAAACATGCTACTTCTTGGGGATGTTTCCTCCATGGAAAACAGGAATAGTGGGGCTCAATATCCACATTCCAGCCAATTCTGCAGATGCAAAAAATAAAGAGGTAGCCCCTCTCTTTCCTGCTCTACACCTGAATCCATCTCTGCTCCAGGCTGAATTCTGACTCCCCACAGACTCAAAGGCAGCCATCTTAATGAGGAGAAGGTTACCTCTGATATTCTTTCTAAGAAGCTCACTCACAATGCACTGTTCAGACAGAGGGCTGCACCATCCTTTGTTTCCATGTAATAAACACCCTTTCCATTTGGCTATGAGTCCTTCTTGCAATGGCAAACACTTGTATAAAATCATTTGTAATTTGTATCATATTGCTACAGAGCTTTTAAGATGTGAGCAGGGATTGACAACGTTTTCCTGTAAAAGGCCACACAGGAAATACATTAGGCCAGTTGCAACCACTCACTGTGCTGCAGCAGGAAGGCAGCCAGAGATAATATGAATATGCATAAATAGTATATTTTTGTTGTTAGGTGTTGTTGAGTTGGTTCCAATTCATAGCAACCCAGCATACGGTTTCTGAGGAGCGGCTGGTGGGTTTGAACCACCAACCTTGTGGTTTGAACTGACTTTGTGGTCAGGTGCTAATCCTACAGTAGCACCCCAGGACTCCATAGATAATACATAGACAATATGAATATGCATAGATAATGTATGTATGATCATGACTATTCTCTAATAAAACTTAATTTACAAAAATCATTCTGGTGCTGGATTTGGCTGATAGAATATAGCTTACAAATTCTGTACATTTAAAAAATAAAGTAATATTCCAAGAAGACTCTGCTGCAGTCTTCTTGGAACACAACACGAGGGGTCTTCAAAAAGTTCATGAGAAAATTCCATCATCTTTTAATTCCATTTGGCCATGAACTTTTAAAGTCCTATCATAAGCACCTACATAAGATCACTCTAAATGGCTGCATTATATTCATGCTCACTGAGCAGATATTCCACAATTCACTTTACAATTTTCCTATTGTTAGACAGGTAGTTTCTTTTTCTTGCTGCAATTTGCTGCTTGTTTTTCTTTAAAAATAATACGAAATGTATGTTTGATATCTTTTCTGAACTTAACAATTTTCCCTTAGGATTGATTCCCGGAAGTAGAATACAAGACTTAATTGAATTTATATGTTTATAACTACTGACCCTATTCAGCTGAATTACAAACCTCATGGGCTGTACCCATTTACAGGCCTACTGGAAGGACACAGTATAGATTGCCAATTTTATCACATCTTTTGCAGCAATGAATTAAAAAAATATATTTATAACTAGTCTGGTAAGAAAAAATATGATCTCACTGATTCACGGCACAGTTCTTTGATTTCAACTCTCTGTATCTCGCTGCAGAGATGCATCAGGCAGCAGACCCAAGGAGTAGGCTGTTGATTATCTTCACCCTCCTCACTGTAACTGCAGAGTGAGTAACTAACTGAAACCTACTAAGGACCTACACTGAGTGACACACAATTAAAACATTTAAAGGAATCAAAAGCACACAATTTTCAGTCCATTTCCATCAGCTTCTCTTCTGTCAACTTGATTCCAGCTCTGAGGACACCTAAGCTGGAGAGAGAAACACAGTGTGTTCTTACCTGGACTCCATGGGCCCCTGCTTTTCCAGAGGTCTGATCTTCTTAGGGTACACTGGCAGTGTGGTTGTGTCAATGACTTTGGTTTCTCCATTGCTGTAGGTGAACTCCAAGGTACCATTCCACTCCCCGTGAGCTTTACAAACAATGGTGTTGGTTGGATTGTGCTTCACTTCTGCGGTTACCCTGAGTTAATGAATGAGTCAAGTAAGCATACAACTAGGTTGTGAAAAGAGACTTCAAAAGGTAAATTGATATATAAGGGGTGGGGGAGGTACTGCTTTTGCAGGCATGCTCAAAGATTTAACTCTTAGGATAGAATCTAATATTCTTGAGCAGAAAAAGGACACTGATGAAAGAGCTGGTGAATTCGGAATAAAGACTGTCGATTACTTCATAGAAATGTTAGTATCTTAGTTTTGGAAAATACACAACTGTTTTATAAGACTTTAATACTGGAATGGAAATCCAGCAATTCAATAAAAATAGAGCAAAATTCATCCCTCCAAAAAGTAAAATCTAATTAGTGCCATATTTTAACCGCAGGAAGGGTAAGGTAAAGGGAGAGCTGAGGTCAATTCAGTGTGTGGGTCGAACACGACTACTCACAATCCAACAGAGATCACAGGGAAAAGGAGAGGGATAGCCACCCAACACCCACAAAATCCTCTGAAAGAAAGCTGAGCAGAAGCTACTCTCAGCCGAACATCAAAATCTTCCTACTCACAGCTGTGCCTCTGAGGGCGGACTTTCTTGAAAAGGGCTTTTATAGAGACTTGTGACTGCTGGCTTCACCTGCCTCCAGCTCTTCACCTCTGGGTGAAAGCAGACATAAACGCCCACCTCCTCTCCACCTTGAAACTTTCAAAGTGACACAGGAGAAAGGAATGCCAGGTCCTCAGCAGCCAAATGGAGGAGCTAAGCTACTCTTTTGTGGTAGTCCAGCTCAGGTTAAATTGAGAGTTTTCAAATGCAGCCAGAAAACTCTTCCTGAACCTCTGAACAGCCACCATGAGCATGAGCCACCATGAGCATGACGAAACAGAGTTCCAGGTCTTCTGGAAATTGCTGGAGTCCACACAGAGGAAGGTGTGTGTGTGTGGGGGGGGGGCTTCCCACCATGGCTGATTTGAAGCTATCAACATGGTATCACTAAATGTGGAGGAAAAGACATGAACTGGTATATGATAATGTACCGAGCTGCCTGCAGACACACTCACATTAAGTCCATACACAGAAATATTTCCCTGGGAAGTCACAGATGGAAACTTCCTTATCTATCAGGAGCCTTGGTGGCACTGTAGGATAAGCAGCTCATACCCACCAAACACATGTCAGGAGAAAAATGAGGCTTTCTACTCCCATTAACAACAACAACAACAACAACTCCCATTAAAGATGTATAGTTTCAGAAACCCTACACAGGGTCACTTTGAGTTGGAATTTGCTCAGTGGCGGTGGGCCTTTTGGGGGGCAGGGTGAGACATAAATTGCTCACCAACATTTTCATCCTCTCAGGTTTCTTGGGAAGCTGCTATTCGAGTTGTAATCTGTATAGCTGCCTGGCAGAGACCTGTATAGTTGCGTGAATCTGAAGAAACAGGTCTCAATCCATCAATCCTACCACTAGGGTCCATGTGGGACACATGTGTTCCACATAATTTTATCAACCATATTACCTTTAAAAAATTTTTTTTTAATCTTTTCTCTATTATTAACAACACATGGTTATCAGCCAAAAATTCAAAGCAGAAAATAATTTGGTCATGAAAGGCATAAATGATTGATCTGCTGGGAAAGAGGATTTTAACATAAAGGTAGCAGAACAATGACTCTGTGCTTTCTCAAACAGCAGAGCTTTCCCTGTTTGTTACAGGCTCCCCAGAGGAAAAGAACAGTCATGATCTCATAGATGCAAGATGTGAAATCCAGGATCTGGGGCTCATGATTATCTAACGCAGCCAACTTAACATGGAAATGCTGAGCTCTCAGGCAGTATCCAGATACACATACCTAATCACTCCAGATAGGAGAGCTTATTTTAACAAACAGAGGTGTCTTTGAATCTTCCATTCATTTGTTCCACAAATCCATCATCACCAAAGGATTTCACCATAAATTCAGATTGGGGAGGGCTCCAAAAACATGCTGGTTAAGATGGGGAATGCCTCAAACACACTCCAAGGGATATTCTGAGCTAACAACTTCATTTTGATTTTCATCTCATCCCATCTGGAACTCCATATTCGAATGAGAAAAGAAATCTAGGTAAAGGTGGAGCCTCCTACCTGTGGACTTTTCCTCCATAAAAAGGCTTCGTATGGAAGATCACCGATGCTGAGTATCCGGTCTTGGCACAGTTGATGCTGACTTTTCCTCCAAGCTCCACCCATGGGATGGTGAGAATGGACCGTGCGTAGGCACTAGGCAGGGTGAACACGTACTCCTCTCCATGTTCCAGCAGCCTCAGCACACCTCCAGGAGACAGAGGGTGAGGATTAGGCACAAAGATGTGGGAGAAGGATGAGTGGGGATCAAATGATGTGAAGACAGACAAACAAATCAGCACCCTGGGACAGATGTCACGTCTTGCACCTCAACAAAGGTAAGCCACTCATACAACATACAGCCATCGTATACTACCCACAGTGCAAGACACTGAGACTACAACAGTCAACAAGACAGACGCGGTTTCTGCCCTCAGCAGGCAGAAGAGAAAGGTGGCCACTAACAAATACCAATAAAAAGTTATATATGTGACAAAGGCATGAAGGAGACATGCCCAGCACTATGTAATCCTCCACCCAGAGGAGCTGACCTGGACAGGCATGATGTCTCTGAAGTAGTGACACCTGAGTTAAGTAGGAGTAGACTAAGAGACTAAGGAAGAGTGGTCCCTGCAGAAGGTTCTGGGGTAGAAGGGGCTTGATAAAAGGGTCCAAACGGGGCATTGGAGGTGGAGTAGTACGAAGGTATGGAGGCCTAATAAACATGGGTGAGATCTTGTCTTCTAAACGTCTAAAAACATTGCTAATGACTGTTTCCTTTGTCCTGAGAGCAACAGAATTAATCTCAATGGTTGTCATGAAGTTAGAGATATCAGGCTTGGCTGCTTTCCAATGTACAAAGGGGCTTCATTAAGTTTGTGGGGGGATTCCATTTTCTTTTCATTCCATTTGCTACAACCTTTTTAAAGTCCCCTTGTACAGGTGGCTGCTGGGAACCCAGCATAAGACTTGCCAAGAACAGGAGCTATACACACACACCATCTACCCACTTCCAGAGCAGGGCCTCTCAAGACTAGCATATATGTCGTATTAGGCTTGGATGGGTCATAATCCTCATGAAATGAGGCACAATTAGGTGGATTTGTCCATTTTTCTAGAGAAGAGGGTCACAGGTTTCACTGAGTTCTCAAAGGCTGATGTGACTTGCCACTTCCCTCTGACCAATAAAATTGTAAGAAGCCCTGGGGCTGATGTAGAGTCTGTGTACCACATGCAGGAGGAAACCCAAATCCAGCAAGCCACAGGGCTGCTTTCATGCAGAGGAGCACCACTGTTCACACCAAAGCCACACAGAAGCTGGAGGAGACTCTAACAACCAGTGCTCCAAGCTCGCTAAGATGTACCCCAATCTTCTCAGTGTGCCATTCTGGTACTCTAAGGCTTAACCTCCAAGATCACCCCCGTAACTTATTCCAGGTCACATGATTATCAAGGACACTAGGAGCCCAGGAAGGGTAGTTCTGCCCTTTAATCCAACATCTGTATCCAGAGCTGGTTAGTGACTTCCCCTCCCTGGGTTCTAGTGCCAAGTGTGAAGTATGGAATCAACGTAATCATGTGTGAGCACTTTCTGGCTGCCAGCCCCTCCTGTGGCCTGCACACACACTGTCTCCTTTAACCTACAAATCTCTCTGATGAGGCAAGAGGAAAATGAAACTCAGAGACTAAGTCATTTGCAGGATCAGCATTTCTCTCTTAGGATAAACAAACATTTAAATCAATTAAAGCTAGAATTTGCCCAGTAGCATGTGTGTTTGTTTCTTCCAGTACAGTTAGCTTTACAAGGAAACCAGAGGACAGACGGGGCTAATTTGGACAGAGGAGTTACAATCATTGTTCTTTTCTAAAGTCAATACTACGGTGGATTCAACTATCATTCAATTTACTCATGACAATTCCTTCATTGCTCATGAAATACAGTGTTCTAGACCAAAATGGATGCAACAAGAGGCTGAAACTTGTTCTTGAAAATGCGGGAGCTATAACAAATAGAAGAAATGATGAAGTGAAAGAGTTAAACATTTGAGAATAAAACGTAGTATAATGAAATGGTCACAGACCTGAGTTAGAAAACCAAAGGGAAGAACATGCTCACCATTTCTCAAATTGAAAGAACTAAAGAAAAAATTCAAGCCTCGATAAACAATGAACAACGCATGAAGTACCAAAAGATGGAAGGAATATGCAGAGTCACTATACCAAAAACAATTGGCTGATGTTCAACCATTTCAGGAGGTAGCATATGATCAAGAACCAATGGTATTAATGGAAGGAATCTAAGATGCACTGAAGGCACTGGTGTAAAACAATGCTCCAGGAATTGACAGAATACCAACTGAGATGTTTTAACAAACTGATGCAATGCTGGAAGAGCTCACACATCTATGCCAAGAAATTTGGAAGATCAATACCTGGCCAACTGACTGGAAGAGATGCATTATTTGTGCCTGATCCAAAGAAAAGGACCCAACAGAATGTGGAAATTATCAAACAGTGTCATTAATATCACATTTAACTAAATTTTTGCTGAGGATAGTTTACAAACAGTTGCAACATCAACAAGTAACTGCCAAAAGTTCAAGCCAGATTCAGAAAAGAACATGGAATGAAGGCTATTACTCCTATTATTAGATAGATCTCAAAAGAAAGCAAAGAACACCAGAAAGATGCTTACCTAAGTTTTAGAGTATGCAAAGGTACTCAACAATGTGGATCATAACAAATTATGCATAACATTGCAAAGGACGGAAATTCCGGAACACATAATTGTGCTAATGTACACAGACCAAAAGGCAGTCATTTAACAGAAAAAGGAGATACTGTCTGGTTTAAAATCGGCAAAGGCTGTGTTTCAGGACTGTATTTCCTTCCACCATACTTATTCAAACTGCCTGCTAAACACATAATATGAGAAACTCAATTATATGAAGAAGACTGTGGCATCAAATTGGAGGAAGACTCATTAATAACCTGTGATATGTTGATGATACAACCTTGATTGCTGAAAGTGAAGAGGTCATTTACTGATGGAGATAAAAGACCTTCAGTATTGATTACATCTCAACATGTTGTTGTTGTTATGTGCTGTGGAGTAGGTTCTGACTCATAGTGACCCTGTACAAGGTTTCTGAGGCTATAAATCTTTATGGGAGCAGAAAGCCTCATCTTTCTCCCGTGGAACAGCTGGTAGTTTTTAACTGCTGACCATGCAGTTCACAGCCCGATTCGTAACCACTATGCTACCAGAGCACCTTCATCTCAACCTAAAGAAAACAAAAATCCTCACAATTGCACCAATAATCAACATCATGATAGATGGAGAAAAGATTAAAGTTTCCTTTTACTTGAATCCACAATCAATACCCATGAAAGCATCAGTCAAGAAATCAAACATTATATTGCACTGGGCAAATCTGCTGCAAAAGACATCTTTTAAAATGTTAAAAAGTAAAGATGTCACATTGAAGATGTCAACTGCCTCAAATATATACAAAAGCTGGACAATGAATAAGGAAGACCAAAGAAGTGATGTCTTTGAATTATGCTGAACAAAGAATATGAAATATACCATGGACTTCTGGATGAATGAACAAAAACTGTGTTGGAAAATGTGCAGTCAGGATGCTCCTCAAATACAAGGATAGTGAGATTTCACCTCACATATGTTCAACATGTTCTAAGGAGGAACCAGTTCCTGGAGAAGGACATCATTCACATTTGAAAAATTAGAGGGTCAGCAAAAAAAGAGAAAGACCCTCAACTAGATGAGGTGACACAGTGGCTGCAATAATAGGCTCAGGCATAGGAATGATTGTGCTCAGGACTGGGCAGTGACACGTACGTTACTATTGTACATAGGGTCTCTATGACTCAAAGGCACCTAACAACAGACTTGTCAGGAGCCATCAACCTCCTCAGTTAAATCTATCAAGTTCACTTCTCCCCACACAGTGAAATAGAGATCCCCATGGAGTCCTGGTGTGATGCTGTGGGTTAATGCGCCAGACTGCAAAGTCATTTGAACTGCAAGGTTGGCGGTTCAAGCTCATCAGCTGCTCCTCAGAAACCCTATCCAGGGTCGCTATGGGTCGGAATCGACTCGATGGCACTTAACAACAACAACAATACTGTAAACCTAACATGAAATATTGGCTTTTCTTTAAGGGTCTTCATCACTCCTTGTATGGTGGGAGGTTCACATCATGAGAAGTGCATGTGAGAACTAAGATCACCAAAGAAAAGTAGGTCATGTGGGTTCACAGGACAGCTATTTCAGCAGCACTGAACGCCTCTCTCTCTTTGGTAAGAGCCCTGGTGGCACTGCAGGACAACCACAAGGTTGGTAGTTCAAACCCACCAGTCACTCTGGAGGAAAAAGATGAGGCTGTCTGTTCCTGTAAAGATTTATAGTCTCAGAAATTGGTTTGATGGGTTTAGTTTTGGTATCTTTCTCTGGCTATAAATATAACTAAATACATGCAACATATATAAATGCACCAACTGGCATAACTCCATGTGATAATTAAGGTTCTGAGTAAATCTGGCTGTGCCAGGATTCTCAGAAGTTTGGCAGTTAAGACATAGTAATCCTCTCATGATGAGATGAGCTGTGAGCAGTCAATCCACTGAAAGGTAATTTCCTTGGGGTTGTGGTTTGCTTCCAATATACTGGACACTCCAGCAAAGCTTTCTTGCTTTCTGCTGGGTCTGGGTCTGGATCTGGATCTCCTTCGGCATGTGGACTTGAGCCAGTGGCCTGCTCTATTGCCTGCCAATCCTGGGACCCATCAGCACCCTGTCTGCCTGCTGTCTGACCTGGTGATCTTAGTCCATCTAACCCATGGACTTGGGACCTGTCCATCTCTACAACTGTATGAGCTATTTCCTTATATAAACCTCTCTTCATATATACATGTATAAGCTTCACTGGTTTTGCTTCTCTAGAGAACCCAACCTGAGACACTCTACTACACCAAATATAAGGCGTATCTGAGCAGATGGGATTTCTCCTCTACCATCCCTACTCTCATCTGCTGCAGCCCTCAGAACTGAGTTACTCTTGCTCCCTCAAAAGAAAGTCCTGGCCTACCTAATGCTCACACTCTAACCTTTTTCTCTCCCCACCGCCCTCTCTACACACACCTTAGAAAGTAGAATGGTCTTGAGGCCCTTCCTACTCACTTATCTATGGGAGGGCCATGGTGTCTGTAAGGAGACACTGGTATTTCATTCTTTACAGTTTCTGACTAGGACCTTAGGTCAGATCTGAAATATTTTGTTTCAAAGCTGTGGTATGTACGTTCCTCAAATGAAGTTGCTTGAGCAGACAGCTCAAAGCAAGTAGTAAACTACAGCTGAGACCAAATACAGACATGAGACTGACAGTTAAGATTAGATGTGAAAGTTGAAGACAGTGAGGTCATCTTGGATGCCTCTTCCTGTCTCAGTTCTACTTACAAAGTCACTTCGGTTCTATGAGTGATACCCACATCCTCACTGACTCAGAGACTGTAGCAGCTGAGAGAGGATGCTGGCATTGAGTCCCAGTCATCCCGCCTTCAAAGCCCCAGGGAAGCAAAATCACCGTATGTATTGGCACCCTGTCTATCCACACAACTCCATGTGTGACAGAGTATAATTGTTCCATAGGGTTATCTTAGACATAATCTTATCGGAAGCAGATCATCAGACTTTTCTGGTGGTTTAAGTTGCCACCCTTTAGATGAGCAGATGAGTTGTTTGTGCCATCTAGAGTCCTGGTGTGGTGTTGTCAGGAAATGCACTAGACCGCAAGGTCCCAAGTTCAAAATCACCAGTGGCTCTTCGGAAACCCTATACAGGGTCGCTATGAGTCAAGAGTCAACTTGATGGCACTTACCAACAACAAAGAGATCTTGCTAAGAGAATGAAACCCAAAAAAAAAGTAAAAAATAAACAAAACCTATCTCCATGAAGTCGATTCCAACGCATCATGACCCTGCAGGGCAGAGAAGAACTGCCCCACGGAGTTTCTAAGGCTGTGAGAACCTCCACAGAAGAAGACTGCCATCTTTCTCCCACAGAGCACCTGGTGGGTTCAAACTGCCCACCTATCAGTTAGCAGCCAAACACTTAACCTCTGCACCACCACCAAGTCTCCTACTAATAGACTTCTTGTTATTAAGTGCCTTCATCAAGTCGGTCCGGCTCATAGCAACTGTGGATAGCATTTGCAAGGCTTTTTAAATCTTTGTGGGAGCAGAAAGCATCATCTTTCTCTTGTGGAGTAGCTGGTGGACTTAAAGTGTGGTTATTGTAGAGTGCTTATTGTATAGAGTCACTGTACTCCCTACCTAGGGGTAAATCCTTCCAGGTAGCCAACAAGCCTACCCCACACCACAACCTCACTCCAATGTCTATTTTGTCCCGATTTTATGGTTAGCCCTTCCTGACATTAACTGGGACTGCCTGGATGACTCCCATCCATTCCTAGTCTAGTTAGAAGTTTCTCTCTTCAAAGAAGACCCACATGCTGGCTTCACTCACATGTAATTAAGTTTGTGAGCTTGGCCTGTGTGACTTTTTAAAACACATTTACATAGAGAATATGTCATAGAGACTTCTTAAAGATCTGGATAAAATCTGAACAAATCACTTTAAATCCTCTGTCACTCAGCAACCAGCCTGGTGATGGTCACTTGTATCGAGCCTCAGTTTCCTCATCTGTAACACAGGGATAATGGCCTCTACACCTCATGGGGTTACTGTTAGGATAAACCAGAAGACCCGACCCCCCTGCCAGTAAGTCCATTCTGATTCATAGAGACCTTCTATAGGGTTTCAGTGATGGTTAATTGTTAGTCTGGGGAGTAGCTGGCAGGTTTGAACTGCTGACTTTGTGATTAGCAGCCCAACACCTGACTCACAGTGTCACCAGGGCTCCTTACTGTAAAAACTGAGAGGCGGCAACAATAAAACTCAGCAAGTGCTCTGACTCGCTGTAGGAATCCTGCCTATGTCACAACCTAATTAGCACTCCCCCCATCCCCCCACAGAAGCTCTTTTTATAGGTGAGTTCCTAACAATGTATTTCCATTTGGAAATAAAGAGGAAATCAGAAAATCTGGTGGAGGTTATGCATGTAGGTAGATGGCAGACATAGGTGGGATAAGGTATTTAAATGTAATGTTTTTGTTTTTTTTTATATATATAAAAGAGTACATCCTCTTCCCATTCCTCTTTAGAGAAACCTCTTCCAAGCCATGATGAAATTTTGCTCAAGTCCTTAGAAGTCTGTGAGCACGCTAAGCTGATCTGAAGGCACCTGCGAGGCTTCATTCCCTGGACTGGTTTCTAAAGATCCATAAATGTGTGCTCACTCCTTAAATCATCGTGAGTATGCCTTTCAGGGCTCTTTTTTCGCCCCCCAAGGTTGCTTAAAAAAAAAAAATCTGTAACTAATATGAATAAAGACTGCAATAAAATTAGACTTACAGATGGGATCACAAATAAAAGTTCCTTCTTAATTGGCATAGGAGCTGAGAGAAGTTGAAAAACCCCAAATAATCAATCTTGCCTTGCCATGGTTAGTCGTCAAGTTGGGAGATTTTCATTTAAAATTCTACAAGTTGGTTTACAAATATACATAAGGTAAAGAGTTAAGATTTTCAAACTAATAAACTTAAAATAATTTAGCACCCGATCTCCATCAGAAAAAAACAAAATATTCCTATAGGACATTTATATTAGAAAATACAGAATTACAGAAAGTCGCTCTGGGGAATCTGTTTGCAGACAGCAGCAGAGGCAGCATCAGCATGCATAGGATTCATGCAAACGTGCCACTTCTTTCACTAGAGCTAACTGCCATCCCTCGATTCCCTAGAAACAGTCCCAATTAAGAGGCTGTGCCAAAAGCAGGGCATTGACTCTGAGAACTTGTGGGGAAGCCAGTAGCAGGAGCAACTGCAGGCACCTTGCTCCCAGCAGTGGGGAGCAGGGAAATTGGTGGGGAATTGCAGAGGGACCCTTGCTCTCCCTGAACATCAGCTGTGGGGTTGACAGAACAGTGTCTCAATTAGGGGCTTTCAGTGTCAAAGCAGCATAAACCAGACAGTCTCTGAAAGACAGCATATGTGAATGTAAGGTAGAATAAAGCACTTTATAAAATCGTTTTGCTGCAATAAATATACCAAAGCCTAAAGGTAACAATGGAGTCCTGGTGTGGAGCTACAGGATAATGTGCTGGACTGTAAAGTCGGTTTGAACCTCAACATCGGCAGTTCAAGCTCACCAGCCACTCCTTGAAAACCCTATAGAGGGTCGCTATGAGTTGGAACCAACTCAATGGCACTTAACAAACAACAACAAAGATAACAACACCTATACCTTACTTATCAACTGTCTTGTTATCCAACATTTACCATTTATGAACACAGTAAAAATCTATGAATAATTTGCATATTAATAATGATATAAGTCTGGCAGTAAGGAATACTAAGGTGCGAGGCAAGAGCAACGCTGGCTGTGATGGTTATGCATCATGATTCTCCTTGCTTTAGCAGTTGCATAATGTGATCCTCCGTTTTGTGATCTGATGTGATCATTCTCCATTTTCACGTAACACCAATTTTCATAGCATAGTGGTTATGAATCGGGCTGCTAACCTCACGGACAGCAGTTTGAAACCACCAGCTGTTCCATGAAAGAAAGATGAGGCTTTCTGCTCCCGCAAAGATTTATAGCTTCAGAAACCCTGTACAGGGTCGCTATGAGTCAGAACCAACTCCACAGCACACCACCACCTAGTCTTTGGAACCTAACCATGCTGATAGTGAGGAGTAGTTGTAATTTAAGAGAAAATTCTCTGTATTTACATTCAAAGTTTCAAGTGGACCCATCTAAGATCTAATTTTCAAAATGAACGTTTGCACAAAATGTTACTTCAAATCCTATTAACAAATTCATGGACTGTGCTGGACCAAGGCAGGGAAAAAGGAAAAAGGAAACGAGTCTGTCTGTCCCTATCTTCCATCTGCCCCGTAGCCCTCATCCAAGTTTGACAGTTCTTAGAAGGATTTTGTGTGAAAAATAAGGTCATATGTGTGACAGAGGGGAATTCAGCTACAGAAGGAGTTTAGGCAAATTTATGGTCTGATGGCTGGGTGAAACACATTGCTTAAGTTACAGCAATGAGCTGAAAGTCCTCTGGCCCAGCCAGGTCCACCCCACAGCAGGACTGTAGTGAGGTGGTTGGCAAGAAAGGGCTATGTCTAGAGAGGAACTTAGCAGTCTTTCTCCAGATGTTCTTTCTGAATCCAGTATCCTAATTACTGAGACATCTTAACTAGAATGTTCAAGCAGGTAAAAGAGTGAGCAGCAAATTCTAATTCTCCTTCACCAATGACTACACCTGGGAATCTTGGGAGAGGGTGGTTTGTAGCTCCCAACCACAGCATTCAGAGTATTGGTCCAGCATCTGAGTACTCTCACTCAGACCTGGGGCTGTGCAAAGTATATTGCAGTCCCCAGTCCCTGACTCCAGGAAGCAGGTGAACCAAGATCCGGAGACATTACATGTCTACCCTATAAAGGCAGACACTGTGCACCTGCCAAAAACAAGAGAAAGCAAAGCCGTCTGTCCATTTCATGGGCCAGATTCAGGAAAGGAGGGGGTAAAAGGCCTTACTACTCTCTCAAGGTCAGGAAAATACCAGAGGCAATGAAAAGATGGTATGTCTTATGCTGGATTAAAGAAGGAGCCCTGTGCTTGGTGTGGCTTCAATGGAAGGTTTGGAGGCACAGATGGGGTGACAGGGCAGATGCGGGTTCAAAATGATGGAAGAGAGAGGAGAAGAGCAAAATGCGCTGGGAGAAGAGGTAGCTTTGAAGCACTATCATGCAGAAGATATGGTCACTGTCCCCCAACCCCACCAGAGTCCACAGTGGTGGTGGTGGAGGAAACATCATGGGGGTGCAGCTGGGTTGGGGGAGGCTGAGAAGCATCTAACCTACACTCCAACTGAAAAATCTGTGGTTTTCTTACATCCGGACAGACAGCAACAAGTCTATCTGCTGAGTGTGGGGAAATCCCCAGAAAGGAACATGAATAAACATTTTCTATATACTAGAAGGCTGGTGTGATGCTGTAGGATAAGCACTGAATGGCTAACTAACTGCAAAGTCAGCATTTCAAACCCACCAGCCCCTCTTGGAGATCCTACCCAGGGATGTTATAAGTCAGAAGCGACTCAACGCCACACAATAACATATAATAGAGAATACATTTAATTTTATCACAAGATATTAAACTCACTTAACTCTGACTAATCACACATTTAAAATGTGTGTGACATTGACTGAGGAAGACAAATAAACAAATTGGTCTACTTCTACCTTGGTCCCTAGGCTATATTACTCTCTTACCTCAGCCATTAGTTTATTCTTCACACAGCAGCCACAGTGATGCTGCTAAAAACACACCCACCCTCAAGTGACTCCCATCTCACTCAGCGTAAAGCCCCAAATCCTTCCATGGCCTCCCGGACCCCCATGATCTTGGCTTTCCTTGATGACCTCATTTCCTCCATTCTCCCTGTCACTCTCTCTGCTCTAGCCACACTGGATTTTGCACAGTTCTAGAAGTCCTGGTGAGGTGCTATAGGATAATTTCTAGGAGTCCTGGTGTGGTGCGCAGGACCATAAGGTCAGTGGTTCAAATTCACAAGCTGCTCCTTGGAAACCCTATATTGGGTCGCTGAGAGTACAAACTGACTTGATGGCACTAACAACAGGGAGCATCCCAGCTGTACTTCTGCCTCAGAGCCTTAGGCATGTGCTGTTCTTTCTGCTTAGAACACTTGAGATCATCCACATGAGACCCCGTCTCACCTCTTCAAGTCTTTACTCAAGTGTTTCATCTCCTAGGGGCCTACCCTATTAACAATGCCAAATCCCCCTGACTCCCTCCCCACCCTCATCCCTTTCTGCTTGGTCTCTCCAGCATCAGCCATCACCAGTCATTACAGATTCCATGCAAGTTCTCAGATTAGCCTCTTTAGAACGTCAGTTGTGCAAAGGTCAGGGATTTCTGTCTGTTGTGCTCACTGCTACATCCCCAGAACTAAGAACCTGGGAATCCATTTGTTAATGAATGAATGAATGAACACATGGCTTGATTGACCCACTGCTATACATAAGCAAACAAGCACTTTAAAAACAGTATATCTATGTACTGGGTGGGTAATCATCTATTCTTATAAAAGAACCTAAGTGTAAACTAAAAGTGTGAAGGTATAAACTGCCTAAATGCTCTACCTTCTTTGGCAAACAAACATATTTCATCTTCCAGGAATTTATCATGTGGAAAGCATAAATAATGTTAAAATTAAGCAGCATGAGATGAATTGCCTGAATACCAATTTCGCTTTTTAAACAAAGGGAAAGATTGTACTACTATAAACTGCAAGACTTAAGACAGCAACCGATGGAAACCCAGAGCGCCAGATAAGTCAAAATCAAGATTCATGTTGCCCCCATTTCTTATTACAAATCCAAGTATACAAATCAATGCAAACATAAACTTCTCACCGGGGGTCCTTAGATATTCTCTTCTTGCATTATTCCCCTGTCTTGAACAGTAAGAGCTACGTGAGGTGTTCTAACCTGAGCTTTCTTGGGTTACAGAACATCAGGGCTGAGGCCACAGTGGAGAAATGCTTGCTGGGACTTGCTACATAGCTTGAACTCTACTAGTGCTGTGCAGAGTCAGCTTCCTGTTGCAAAAACAAGTGGCCATGGAGGTTAGAAGAGGGGCCTGGGGGGAACTACCCAATCTAATACCTCCCAAGCTGCTCAGAAGCACATCTAAATCAAGTGGGTTTTCTGCACTTCAGATATGCAGGGCACAGGAAGACAGATGTCAGCATCTTGAACTCTGACCTGTAACCTGCAAACTTGTGTTTGAGTCAACTCATAGCAGCACTATGGGACTGAGGAGAAACTGTCCCATAGGGTTTTTCATGACTATCTTTACAGAAACAGACAGCCACATCTTTCTCCCATGGAGTGCTTGTTGTTAAGAGCCAGCCATCAAGTCGATTCTGCCACATAGCAACCCTTGTACAGGGTTCCAAGGAATAACTGGTGGCTTTGAACTGTCAACCTAGTGGTATGCAGTACAGTGTTTACCCTGCAGTGCCACACCAGGAGTTAATGGAAGGATTGGGAAGTTAGAATTGCTGACCTTTCAGTAAACAGTCCAATACTCAATCACTGTGCCACCACAGCTCCTCTTCCTTTATGGTAGTGGTGGTTGTGTGCCATCGAGTTGGTTCCAACTCATAGTGACCCTGTATTGAGTTTGTGAGACTGTAAATCTTACGGAAACAGAAAGTTTCCTCTTCCTCCTACAGAGTGACTGGGAGATTCAAACTATGGACCTTGAGGTTAGCAGTCCATTATACTACTGGACTCCTTTGTGCCTTTATGTTGTTGTTGTTGTTAGGTGCCATCAAGTCGGTACCGACTTACAGTGACCTTATGCACAGCAGAACGAAACACTGCCCAATCCCGGGCCAACCTCACAACTGTTGCCACGCTTGAGTCCAT
>NW_006408548.1:4661542-4673774 GCF_000296735.1 Chrysochloris asiatica | reverse complement strand
CTTTCTTTCAAGAAGCATCTTCTGTTCTTCTAGCCACTCCAGGTTGGTCTGCTTGTCCTTTCATGCGGGAATCTCCCATCTCTGGAGATCTAGATGTGGTTCAGGCTTCCACCTGTAGTCTTATTTTTTCCTCTTCTTTTTACTAGACAGATTGAATACCACTCACTGGAAGCAGAGGCTCCACAGGAAGCCTCCTTCACTGGGCACGTTGTAGCCCCATTTTAGGTATTCCAATCAGTTATAGGAGATGTAGTCAATTTGATTTCTGTGTAGTCCATCTAGTGAGGTCCATATGTGTAGTCAGCTCTTATTCTGTCTAAAGAAGGTATTTGAAATGAACAAATCATTGGTTTTGTGAACTCTATTATGCATTTTCTGGCATCATTTCTATCACCGAGGCCACATTTCCCAACTACTGACGGTTCCTCTTTGCTCTCAATCTTTGCATTCTAATTATCAGTAATGATCAACACGTCTTGATTACATGTCTGATCAATTTCAGATTGAAGAAGTTCATCCTCACTGGCTTTAGTGGTTGATGCATAAATTTGAATAATAGTGGAATTAATTGGGCTTCCCTGTAGGTGCATAGATAGTATCCTATCACAGACAGCATTGTATCTCATGACTGATCTGGACATGTTCTTTTTGACAATGAATGCAACACCATTTCTCTTCAATTTGTTATTTCTGGTATAGTAAACCATGTGGTCGTCAGATTTAAAATGGCTAATACCAGTTCATTTCAGCTCACTAACGCCTAAGATATCGATGTTCATGCATTCCATTTCATTTTTGACAACTGCCAATTTTCCCAGATTCATATTTCGTACATTCCATGTTCCGATTTTCAATGGATGTTTACAGCTGTTTCTCTTCATTTTGAGTTGTGACCCATCAGCAAATGAAGGTCCCGTGGGCTTTTCTCCCACGGGCATTACTCCATTCACATGATCAAGGTCAACTCTACTTTATAGAGATCCTAAAATCCTCTGTGCCACTCACCACTCTGCCCTGGTCTTCTCCCTGCAGCTCAGTTCCACCCCACTCTATTCTTGACTTCTAACTTCTTGACCCTTCTCAGATGTTAATTCCTCTGATAGCACAGTGGTTAAGAATTAGGCTGCAAATCACAAGGTCAGCAATTCTAAACTACCAGAAGTTCCGTGGAAGAATGATGAGGCTTTCTGCTCCCATAAAGATTTACAGCCTCGGAAACCCTATGCAGGGTCACTATGAGTCGGAACTGACTCCACGGCACATAACCACCACCACCAGAGGAGAAACGAGTTCATGGAAAATGGTGTCTACCTGAGGGACACCAGCACCTCTTAAGGTCCCTCCTCACTGGGTCAGATGTGTATTATTTGGTGCTATACATATGTGTCCTTGGGAAAGTTGCTTCCCCCCTTAGTCACGTCATCTGTACAATTAAGAACAGCTGAACTCATCAGAAGTGTGTAAATTTTTAAGCAACTGAATGCCTTTGCAATGAGCTCTTATATAGGGCACTCCAGTAAGTAAACAAGTAAGTGTGGAAATGCCTAGGTTGGAGTGGGGTTCAGAGGGAAAGCAGAAATCCCACCTCTCACTCCTTTTCCCCATCTTATGGCTGGAGTTCTCTCCAAGGACCCCTGAGACTCTAAGGCACAGCTGAAAATCAGGGACCTGAACAGATGGGTGCAGTCTCCTTCAGTTACAAAACACCGGAGTCCAGTCTTCATTGGTGACTAATTCCTTAAGAAGATAGACCACTCCTGACATCACTTTCTCCCTTTCTCAACAGCAGACAAAGCAAGACAAACCAGTCTCGCATTGTGATTTTTCCAGATTAGGAGATGGATGCAAAGCTGTACTCTCCCAAAGGAAGGGAAGAACCACATCCCTTGTGGGTGAGGTTTATCTAAAGAGGAATGTGCACATTCCTGCACTTATACACCCTCCCATCCCCATCTGTATTACCAGGAATCCTAACCCTAGGTTATCCTTAGTCTTCTTCACAAACTGACTTGCTCATTAGTGAATTTCTTGAACCTGACTAATCCTACAGAGGAAGGCCTTTTCTTAAGTGCCAGTCAGGGGCACTGTCAGGTCAAATATTGAGCCCGGTTAATGGAATTCCATGAAAAGCCTCCACACAGAGGCTAAGCTTAAGCTGAGAGCATTCTGGAATTGCTGTCTTTTCTCTGAATGAACGCTAAGCATTTCAGAAGGTCAAACTAAGGCTCAGAGACAGACCAGAGATATAAAATCCAAGAGTGGTTTCTTTTTTTTTTAAGAGTATCAAATGATAAGTAAGGAAGAATTATTTATACATCCGGTCTCCAATAGTGCCTCCTCCCACACTAGTTGCTGAGGTTAGGAACCTTCGAGCTCCTTTCCTCAGACCCAACATGAGATCCTGAAACAAGTTCTCATGGACTTATCTCATGTACTTCCTCCAAATGTTTCCATCTTGGTCCAAGCCACCATCATTTCTTGACTGAATTTATCATAATCCCCTAAGTGCCCTCCTTGCGTCCACCTTCGTCCTTTTGTAGTCTATTTCAACAACAGCTGAAACAATCTTGCTAAAATACATCAGATCAAGGCATGCTTCTGTTCAAAACCATCACTGGCTTCCCAGCTCATTCAAGGCAAAAATCAAGATCCCAAACAAAGGCCATGACAACCTGGTCACAATCATCTCTGACCTCACCTTTTCCATCCTTAGCCTCTGCCACTCTGCTTCAGCTACATAGGCTTCCTCAATCTTCTACAAGCATGCTAGGCCATGTTCTGCCTTTTGGTCTCTGCCTTGTTCTTTCTTCCATTCACACTCTTCACTGGTAACCCACAAGGCTCATCCCTCACCTCTGCTTGAGGTCTTTGCTCACATGTCACCTTTTCAATGGGGACTTTCCACCATCCCTTCTTACAAGTTCAACCTGTCATCTTCCTAACATACCCCAGGCTACTTCCCTGCTTCATTTTTCTCCATGGCTTGTGTCACCTTCCAACATACCACAGAGTTTGTCGAGTTCATTCCCGCAATAGATAAGATACTTTAAGAGGACAGAGATTTTTAGTCAGTTTTGTTCATTGAAGTAGCCACAGCACCCAAGACACTGTTGGACACCTAATAAGGTGTTCATTATAAATGTTCCAGTTGAGCAAGATGCGTTCTTACTCATGGGATTTTGGAAGGGCTTACAAGGAGCCATGTACTCCCTAAAACTGAAGGTCAAATTTTTGGATAGGTATTGTTTTATTTTGGCAAAAGAGTCCATAACTGTAGAGACACAAAGGGATTTGTGATTCAAAAAAAGTTGAAGAACCACTAATACAGACACTTGAATTTAACAAGGATTATTGTAAGTTTCTTCAAACAATGAATAAACTACATTCACAGCTCTTTGCTATAATCGGAATGTGTAGTTCACCAGTGGTGAGATTATACTGTGTTCTTACTTCAGATTTCTAACACAGAGTGAAAAGATTTGCTTTGCGAATTTTTACGAGCAAATTTTGAATAGGCAGCACTGTTATCTTCATTGTCTGTGAGCCAAAACACTGGTGACAATGAATAAAAATGTGTTTTCACAGATTTGGAGCCAACCTATCTATCTGTCTGTCTGTCTCTGTCTGTATCAGGCTCTCTCTCTCTCTCTCTCTCTCTCTCTCTCACACACACACACACACACACACAGCATTTGAACATCAAGGTTGGGCAGATTAGGAGAGTAACTATATCCCACATAGCCCATGAGCTTAGTCCCATTGGGAAATTACTGGAACCAAAAAGCAGACATGGTTCTAACTTAATGAAACCTACATCCCCAATCTTCTCCCACCTCATTCCAAAACAAAATAAAAACAGAGAAATCTGAATACATGACCATGAATCGTCAACTGGGTAAACAACTGTCACTGTGTAAGAGCCAAATTCCAACATACAACATGGCTTACCTTCCCCTATCATAGAGACCCCTACGGACATGCCCATGAACTTGCTTTTGGTCCATACGTGAGTGTTGACGCACAATCTCTTCTCCTTGCACTCACAGTAGAAGCATGAGATGGGTGGATGATGGGACACTTGTTCAGCCACAAACCTTAGTTTGTAGCTTTTTGAAGGGTCATCAGCCATTGCGTTGTCATGACAACCAGCAGGAGATGGGGGAGCAGTCCTCCTTGACTTGATCTTCTCCTTGGGAACCTCCCAGGAGCAGTGAAATGTCTCACCGATGATGGGATTATAGGGCTTCTTAGCCAGGGCCCCCTTGCGGCCCTCATGGAAGGCTGTGAGATAATACTCCACAAAGCAAATGACTCTCTCCTCGGGTGTGGCTCCAGCAGTTATGGCCAGCAGCAGGTCTGGGTGTGCCAGAAAATCTGCATACATCTCCAGCAAGGATCGCTTCTCCAGAATAAATGTGGGAAGCACCACCTGAATTCAGAAAGAGACAATGTAAGGCCAGAATCCCTGTGATTGATCACATTAAAAACAGAAAAGGAAAACAAAGGCTGCAGACATCGTTAAGCCAAGGGACAGTTTCTTTTGATTTTGCACAAATGACAAATCAGAGGAAACAGTATCAAAGAAATTGGAAGTGGCTGCTGTGGCAGCAACGTCAAAGCCAACACGGCTTCATGACAACACTGTTCTGAGTGACTTTCTTCTCTGTTTGTCTGGGCTGAAACAACAGCTGCTGTCTCTCCTTCCACTTCAGTGCTTTTCATATATTGCACATAAACTCTCTCTCTCCCCTATTTACAGATGTAAAGATAACAGCTTAGAAAGGCTATTCTGTATTCTCCTGACAAGAGGCACAACACCAAAAGGGGAGCTCAGAGGGTTCTCATCAACATGACTACTGGGGTTCGTTTGTGGCACTTTAAAGGGGGTCCAGGTAGACCAGAGATCATCACTAACACGTTGTGAAAATCTCACTGGAGAAATAGTATGTAAACCCTAACACGATCATGTCAGGGTAAAACAGTGCAAAGGACCCTGGGCCAGGGGCAGCAGGGAACAGGCTATCTGGCAGATAAATGTACATGGAAATGCCATGAAAAGAAATGTCACGGTAATTCTGTGTGTGACTGGGCCAGAAGAAATAGCAGAAATTACAAAGAAAAGTAGATGGCACTTACCACACAGAACCTCTGGTAAATGAGCTGGCATATGGATTACCCCAAGGTTTGTTTGGAATATTATCACAGAAGATATTAAGTAGAAACCTGTGTGATTCTGTCAAATATGGGACAAAGAGACCCCTCATAGATCCAAAATGGATCCAGTTGATGAATCAGATGTTTTATACCCCTTAAAGTCCATAACGCAATGATTAGGTTATTTAAAGCAAACAAAAACCAGTCTGAACCTTGGCTGGAAAGCAGGTAACCCTGTACTATTACTGTAGCATAAAAGATAAGGAGCCTGTTTCTTATTGCCCTAGGATGAGCTTAAAATAATTGTTGCATATTACTATTGTTGTTGTTGAGTGCTGTCGAGTCAGTTCCAATTCATATTGACTTGACTTTATAGTGTTTCTAAGGAGCAGCTGGAGGGTTGATCCGCCAACCTTGTGGTTAGCAACATACACCAGGACTCTGGGTGTTACTATACCACCTGTGATCATTAAGATTTTCACTGAGTCAGAATTCTCAGTGGTTTTGGAGTTAAGAAGTAGTAATCCCTATGATGAGATCTGCTATGAACAGTCAATCAACAGAAAGGAAGTTTCCTTGGGGGTGTGGCCTGATTCCAATATACTGGTCACATGGGTAAAGCTTGCTTGCTTTTTGCTAAGTCCGGATCCAGCATCTGGCTCATCATCTGACCTCCAGTTGTAAGGACTTGAACCAGTGGCTTGCTCTATTATTACCTGTCGATTCTGGGAGCAGCAGCAGCTTGCCATCTGACCAGCCCAACCTGCCTGCCTGCTGTCTTACCAGCCTGCCTGCCATGTGACCTACTGATCTTGGGTTCATCAGCTTCTGCTGCCAAGTGACTTGGAAGCTTCCAGCCTGACGTCTTACCCATGGACTTGGAACTTGCCCACCTCTACAATTGTGAGTACCATTTCACTGATATGCATATAGCACTGTAGGATCAGCACTGGGTTGCAAACCATAAGGTCAACAGTTCAAACCCACCAGCTGCTCCTCAGAAACCCTATACTGGGTTGTTATGAATTGGAACCAAATCAACAGCACTTAACAACAATAACACATACATACATATGTTGTCCTGGTGTGGTGCTATAGGATAAGCACTGGACTGATAACAACAAGATCAATGGTTCAAACCCACTAGCTGCTCCTTGGAACCCTATAGAGGGTTGCTTTGAGTCCTGAGAAAAAGAGACCAATGGGCAGACATGAGATCAGCAAAGCACAAGATTTTAAAGGAAAGCAGAGAAAGCCCGCCCACTAGAAACAACAGACATGTAAATCTGTGTGTATGTGTGTATGTATGTATCTGGAGTCCTGGTGTGATGCTGTGGGTTAATACACTGAACTGCAAGGTCGGCAGCTGAAGCTCACCAGTCACTCCTTGAAACATTATACAGGGTCTCTATGGGTCAGAACTGACTCAATGGCACTTAACAAGACCACCAACATATGTGAATATGGAACCCTGGTGCGGCACTGTGGGTTAATGTGCTGCACTGCAAAGTTAGTTAGAAATGCAAGGTTGGTGATTCAAGCTTACCAGCCACTCCTTGGAAATATTATACAGGGTTGCTATGAGTCGGAACTGATGTGATAACATTTAACAGCAATAAATACGTGTGTATGTGTATATATATAGAAATTTTTAAAGTTCAATATATATACATCTATGTGTTGTTGTTATTAAGTGCCATGGAGTTAGTTCTGACTCACAGCAATCCTACATAGGGTTTCCAAGGAGCAGTTGATGGGTTTGAACAGTTGACCTTATGGTTAGCAGTCCAATGCTTAGCCTACAAGACCACACCAGGACTCCTATATAAGTTCTGGTGTGGTATTGCAGAATTATGCACTGGAATGCAAGGATGGTTTGAACCGCAAGGTCAGTCAGTGGTTCCGTTGCTCCTCAGAAACCCTACACAGGGTCAGAACCAATTTGATGGTACTTAACAACAATTATATATATACATATATATGTATATATAATACATACACATGCACACACACATATATGTACATATATATTTAATATCTTCTTAGTGTGCCTAAAGCACTTGGCTGCTAATCAAAAAGTCAGCAGTTCAAATCCACTAGCTGCTTCAAAGAAGAAAAGACCTGGAGATCATCGCTTACAAAGAATTATAGTCTTGTAAACTATATGGGGGCAGCTCTATTCTATGAATTGGAATTGACTCAATGACACAGAACAACAGCATGTCATTTAAAAGCTATGACAGAGGCAAATGCCCCTATGCTACACAGAACACTGGATATCCACATATTATTAAAGACCTGCAAGGCTAACATGTCCCCCGGTGATAGAAATGAGTGATTTTTAAATTTTCTCTCAGTACATTTCTGGTTCTACTTTGATAATACAAAGAAAAAAGAAACATTTAAAACACAGCTATGCGAATCAATAGTGTCTGGCAGCTAGAAATTGGCAAAATTGAGAATTTGGCTGCCTGAGGATCATTGTCTGGCCAGGAAAAGTAGCTCCTGGCTCTGAATGACCTTAGATACCCCCTCTACTACTTCCTGTGACTTTCTCTGGAGACATGTTATGACAACACTGTGCTCTCCCTCGTCTGAGCCTCCAACTGGACTTGCCTGGGACAGGCTGCTTACCCTCCCATCACACAGTGCGGCATGAAGAACGAACAGAGTAACCAACCCCTTCTTTCACTCACCAACAATCCCTTCTTTCCCTGAGAGCCCTCTAGGGCTCCCCCTTGAACTTCATCTAGATAGGCTGTGGGGTTGGGGAATGCAGATTTCAGCAGCCTAGAAGCTTCCAAGGCACCCTGGTGGCACAGTGGTTAAGTTAAGAGCTCACTGCTAACTGAAAGGTTGACTTGATGGTATTGAGTTCAGTTTTTTTTTTTTGGTTTGGAAGCATTCAATGACACCACATCAACCAAAAAAAGAGTAAGAGTAAGAGTCAGAAACATCTTCAGACCATTTCCAAATGACACCACTGTTTGGTCTCGCCTTTCCTAGGTCTAGATCAGGAAGCAAGTCAAGGAGAAAAAGGCAAGTCATGGGTGGTCAGCCCTGAAGGAGGTAGCCACAAGTTAGGTTTCATGGCCTTGACAAGCATCTTTATGCCCAACCTGGGGCAATGGGGCGTCTCTGCCATAACTCCCTCTCAGGTTTACACACCAAATTGAAAACACAGTGAAAGTATCAGCTCTAACACTTACTCTCTAATTATAAACTTTTAAAAAGAACAAGAATTTGAGGCATTTCCCATAATTCAGTCAGCATTTCTAACTCACAAGTTCAAGGCTTTGAATTAAATAAACAAGGGAAAGAATTCTACCAGGAATCCCAAATCACTGAACTTCATAAGCAAAAGGGGTTCTCAGTCTATGCAGGGTCACTATGAGTCAGAACTGACTCGATGGCTTAATAACAAACACATGTATGTATGAGTGCATACATACTTACATACTATATATGCATATTAAACTTAGTATCTATATATACTTGTATATATATATCAGGTAATTTAAATGCTCTAGCAACATGACTCCTGGTGTGGCGCTGCAGGATAACCACTGGACTACAAGGTTGGTTTGAAATGCAAGGTTGATGGTTCAAACTCACCACCCGCTCCTTGGAAACCCTATACAAAGGAGCTATGAGTTGGAACCAACTCGACTTGATAGTACTTACCAACAACAACATTTACATGGCTGAAGTGACGAAGATGCTGGTGGGAACCTCAGAGCTCCCAATTGCCAGCCCAAAGATCTTTTCATTATGTTATGACATGCCATGATTACTTGATTTTTGCTAACAACTATAGGAACCCTGGCAGCACAGTGGTTGGTTACAGCAAGCAGCTACTAACTGAAAGGTTGGTTGTTCGAACTTACAGCTGCTTCACGGGTGAAAGATGTGAGACGTACAGCTTATGAAATCCTATAGGACAGCCTTCTTACAAGGTCTGTGCTTTCTTACAGGCTCACCACTGTGAGTCAGAATTGACGTGACAGAAAGGGGCTTGTTTTCCTAACGAAAACTGGGAACGGAACGTAAGACTTGGAAGAGCTGGGCCACTTTATGCTTATTAGTGAGTGGGGGTCGGGGATAGCAGAGGAAGACAGATGGATATGAGCCCCACATTCTAATCCACAGTATTCTGGCCAGCCTGGCAAGGTGATCTACCATTGCAAAAATGATCATTCTTACTAAGATAGGTGACAGACTATGGCCAATTAAGAGAGACATGGCACAGCACCATCCCTCTTTGGTGTGGAAAGGTGCTGTCTACTTGCCTTCCAGCCTCCTGTGGACAGATGGCCATCCTTCACCTTCTCTTTCCACACAGACCTCATCACTCTAGGAAATACAGTTCACTCAAGTCCACCTCCTCATCATAGTCCCACACACAGTCTCCTCTGTCCCCATTTTCATGCCCTCTCTCCTGCTTTGCCTGAATGATGAGGAGTTACTTCAGCTCAAGAATGATTTTCTCCATGAAGATTTTTCTGACTCCTGTTCCCAAGGCTAAACCAACAATCCCATTCGCCATATCCTCACTGTGCCCCACACATATCTTTAACACCAACCTACAGGGCTGATTTTGCACTAATTCATGTATTTACAAACTATACACTCTTTGCACACAGACCAAAGTCTCTAGTACCTAGCAGGAGGTACATGGATAAATTACAACTGGAAGAATGAAAAATCTTTATTTCCTTTGAGATGTTACAGGGGATTTTTCCATATTTTTTTAATGCAAGGTCTCTTTCATTATGCTTTTAACATTTCAGACTCCTTCGAGTCAATATTTCAAATACTATATTGTTCAAGAAATCCCCAAGTATGTGGGTATATATGAAATAACTCAGGACTGGCTGAGAGCGTGCCTAAGGCAGCTGGGACAGAAAGCTAGCTTATTTTAGGAACATGTTTTCTCAGGTAGGGAACCACAGAATCTGATGTAACAAAGATACTAACTTGATGTCTCAGGAAGGAGTGGATTCATATCAGGTCCACCTCTTACCTTGAACCCCAGACTCCTTAGAAGTCAAAGAACACACCTGGGTAGGTTCCTGGATGGGCCTTCAAAGGCTCCTTAGGAGCAAAAAGGAGTAAACAAATGATACATTATAGTCTAAAAGCATCTCTGTCTTCTTCATCAAACAGGAAAGAGGTTCTGCTCAACCATGAGTGTTGACTGTGGATTCAAGCAAGATGAAGTCTTTGACAACTTCCATCTTTTCTTCATTGATCATGATGCTAAATGTTGGTCCAGTAATGAAGATCTTTGCTTTAATTTACATTGAGGTGCAATTCATACTGAAGTCTGTAGGCTTTGATCTTCATCAGTAGGTATTTTAAGTTCTTTTCACTTCCAGCAAGCATGGTTGTATCATCTGCATATCGCAGGTTGTTAATACATCTTCCTCCAAAACTGAATCCACATTCTTTTTGATATAATTCAGCTTCTTGAATTATTTGTCAGCAGACAGATGGAATAAGTATGGTGAAAGGATACAACCCCAGCACACACCTTTCCTGATTTTGGACCATTCAGTATCTCCTTGCTTTGTTTGAATGACTGCCTCTTGGTCTATAAACAGATTCCTTATGAGCACAATTAAAGTGTTCTGGAATACCCATTCTTTGCAATGTAATCAATATGTCATGTTTCACGCTGTTGAAAAGCCTTTGCATAGTCAACAAAGCACAAGTAAACATCTTTCTGATATTCTGTGCTTTCAGCCAAGATCCATCTGATGTCAGCAAGGATGCCTCTCATTTCACATCCTTGTCTGAATCCAACTTGAACTTCTGGTAGTTCCCTACTAACCTTCTGTTGCAACTGTTTTTGAATTATCTTCAGCAAAATTTTACACACATGTGATACTAATCATATTGTTTGATATTTGCATTCCATTAGGTCACATCTCTCTGGAACGGGAAGAAATACTAATTTCTTCCTATCACTTGGCCAGGTAGCTGTCTTCCAAATATCTTGGCATAGACAATATATAAGTTCCACCAGGAAATTTCTATATATGTATTTCTGTGTGTTGTTTATCCATGTAGAAAAACAAGAGGACAAAATTATGAAGACTTCTTAGCCACAACCAAACATCTTGTGAAAATGAGTCATAGGACTTGGGGGCTTAGGACCAGTCTCCGGGGACAGGTAATTCAACTGGCAAAACATAGACATGTTTTATATCCTACTGTGGTGAGTAGTGAATGGGTTATTAAAAGCTAGTCATCAGTCATCTAACATGCAACTACTGGTTTCTCCCTGACCAGAGATAGGAAGAGTGAAGGAAACCAAAGATTCAAGAAAACAAATATTCCAAAGGACTAATGAACTATGAGCACCACAGCCTTCACTACTGAGACTAGAAGAACTAGATGGGACCAAGCTACCACTGTTGACTACTTACACCAGGACCACAGAAGACTGGGGGAAAAAATGTAGAAGGAAATTCAAATTCAAAAGAAAGACCAGACTTAAGGGTTTACTAGGGACTGTCGGAACCCTCAGAACTGTGGCCCTTATTAGATACCTCTTGGAACCTGGAACTGAACCTACTCCACAGGATTCAGCTTGTTACCAAACAACAGACTGGCCAATACATAAACAATAACACCAGTGAGGAATGTATTCCTCAGAATAATCAACAATGTAAGACCAAAAGGGCAGAAAAAAAAGGGGCAGGAAGAAGGGCAAATGGAAACAGGGAACCCAGGGAGACAGCAGGAAGAGTGCTGTTACACTGAGGGGGTTGCAACTAATATTATCAAACAAAATCTATATAAACTGTTGAATGGAAAGCTAAATCACTCTGCAAACTTTCATGCACACCACAATTTTGTTTAAAAAAGGCATCAAGATACACAATGGGGAAGAGGAACACAGATACTAGGAAATACCAAGGAATGTGGACAGAGAATGTAAAGAGAGACAGAGGCTCACAGAAGGAATGGATAGCTGAGATTCTAATTTGGAATTTTATCCTCCAAAACTGTGAATACAATAATATTACATTAGTAAGTAGACTAATGTAATGGATATATTGTGTAGGAGAGT
>NW_006408548.1:4659285-4661442 GCF_000296735.1 Chrysochloris asiatica | reverse complement strand
ACTGGTCCCTCCTGACAATATGTCCAAAGTATGAGAGACGAAGTTTGGCCATCTTGGCCTCCAAGGAGCACTCCGGCTGCACTTCTTCCAAAACAGATCTATTGGTTCTTTTGGCGGCCCAGGACAATTTCAATATTCTCCTCCAACACCATAACTCAAAAGCCTCTACAGTCTTCCTTATTCACTGCCCAGCTTTCGCATGCATACGAGGTTACTGAAAATACCATAGCTTGGGTCAGGCGCACCTTAGTCCTCAAGCTCACATCTTTGCTCTTCAACACTTTAAAACGGTCTTGTGCAGCAGATTTGCCTAATGCAAAACTTCCTTTGATTTCTTGACTGCTGCTTGCATGAGTGTTGATAGTTGATCCATCAAGAATGAAGTCCTTGACAACTTCAATCTTTTCTCCGTGATAAGAATGTTGTTTATTGGTCCAGTGGTGAGGATTTTTGTTTTCTTTACTTTGAGATGTAATCAATACCAAAGGCTGTGCTCTTTGATCTTCATCAGTAAATATTGTAAGTCTTCTTCACTTACAGCAAGCAAGGTTGTATCATCTGCATATCACAGATTGTTAATGTGTCTTTCTCCAATCCTGATGCCAGGTTTTTCTTCATAGAACCCAGCTTCTCGGATTATTTGCTCGGCATACAGGTTGAATAAGTATGGTGAACGAATACAACCCTGTCACACACCTTTCTTAATTTTACAACATTCAGTGTTCCCATGTTCTGTTCGAACAACTGCCTCTTGGTCCAGACACAAATTCCTCATGAGCACAATTAAGTGTTCCAGAATATTCACTTTGCAATGTTGTCCAGAGTTTGTCATTATCCATACAATAAAAGCCTTTGCGTAGTCAATAAAGCACAGGTTAACATCTTTCTGATATTCTTTGGTTCCAGCCATGATCCATCGGACATCAGCAACAATATCTCACATTCCATGGCCTCTCCTGAATCTGGCTTGAACCTCTGTAAGTTCTCTGTCAATGTATGATTGTAGCCGTTTCTGTAAAACTTTACTCACATGGGATATCAAAGATATTGTCTGATGATTTTCGCATTCCTTTGGGTCACCTCTCTTTGGAATGGGCACAAATATGGATCTCTTCAAATCAGTTGGCCAGATACTTGTCTTCCAAACTTCTTGGCATAGTTGAGTGAGTACCTCCTGTGCTGCCTCACTTTCTTGAAATACTTCAATTTTTATTCCATCAATTCCATGTGCCTTGTTCTTTGCCAATTCCTTCAATGCACCGTGCACTTCCTGCTTTGTTATGATTGGCTCTTGATTGTATGCTACACCTCATGAAATGGTTGCACATTAACCATTTCCTTTTGGTACAGTGACTCTGTGCCTTCCTTCCATCTTCTCATGATGCTTTCTGCATCATTCAATAATTTGCCCAGAGAATCTTTCCGTAACTAAAGTCGAGGCTTGAATTTTTTCTTCAGTTCCCCCAGATTGAGAAATGCTGAGCATTTCTCATCTTCCTTTTTGGTTTTCTGACTCCAGATCTTTGCACATTTTGTTGTAATATTTGGTTTTATCTTCTTGAGCTGATTTTTACTGAAAGTTTCTGTTCAGTTTTTTTACCTCCTCATTTCTTCCATTTGTTTTAGCATCTCTACGCTGGAGAGCAAGTTTCAGTGTCTCTTCTGACATCCATTTTGACCCTTTCCTTCTTTCTTGTTTTCTTAATGACATTTTGCTTTCTTCATATATGATGTTCTTGATATCATCCCACAACTCTTCTGGTCTTTGGTCTTTAGTGTTTAATGTATCATATCTGTTCTTCAGATGATATCTAAATTCAGGTGGGATATATTCAAGGTCATATATTGGCTCTCGTTTTCATTTTCTTCAGCTTCAATTTGAACTTGCATATGAGTAATTGATGGTCTGTTCCACAGTCTGCCCCTGGGCTTGTTTTCACTGATGATATGGAGCTTTTCCATTGTCTCTTTCCACAGATGTAATCAATTTTTTTTAATGTTTTATTGTGAATTATGCAATAGTTTACATGGGAGAACATTAGTTTTACATTCATTCTATTGTATATTGTCTCTCATTGCCATGGTTACAATCCCCTCCATGCAATCCTTCCCCCCGTACTCCCCAGGTCTTCAGCACACAGTCCCTCTCCCTCTCTG
>NW_006408548.1:4640430-4655161 GCF_000296735.1 Chrysochloris asiatica | reverse complement strand
TATATGTATATGTATAAAGGAGCTCTGCTAGTGTCGTAGTATATATATATATGAATGAAGGGGCTTCAAAAAGCTCAATGAAAAAATTCCATTATCTTCTTTTCATTCCTTTTTCTACAAACCCCTTGTATATGTATGTGTGTATATATATTTGCATGTGCATATGTGAAGTTGGGAAGGGAAAGGATGGGGGGAGAAACAGACATAAAAGGAAAGAGAGGGTGGGAGGAAGAAGATATACAAAGCAGCCAAATGTTAATACTGACCACTAAAGGTGAGGGCACTGTACATATTCATTGTGCTATTCTTACAATTTTACTGTAGATTGAACATGGTCAATTTGAACATAGTCAAAATAAAAGTTGGGGGGGAGGGGGGGAAGAAGCTCCACTAGGGATGCAGTACATGAGAAGTTATCAGGTTTCAAAAACAAATCTCCCCAAATTGCAGACTCAGAAAATAAAGGCTCATAGTCAACAGCAGGCCCAATCTTGTAGGTATGTATGTTGCACTGGCTTTGTGCAAAAGTGGAATACCTGGAGAGGTTTTTATCTCTGAATTGTGTCTCTGCAGAAAAGCAGATCGACACTAACACCAGGAACACTGGCCAAGATGTCATACTGCTCACTGAAGCACAGTTCCCGGTTTGGTCTCATTTCTCTCTCTCATGTACTCTCCCTGGACGGTTTCTTCTTCATTTTTGATGCATTTGCATATAAGTCACTTAATCCTCTGTTTCCTGTGCAGTGGAGAGCCACAGACAAGAAGTGGTAAGTACTAATTGGGCTGCCTGCTTCTGACAGAGAGGGGTAACTGATGGCCCAGCTGTTCAGACGGATGGCATCCAAATGGCCTGAAATCACTACAGCAGATTTATGGAGCCATCAACAAGACCTGCCTTTTCTGCCACTAAAATAATTAAGAAAATGAACTTAGTTTGGAGAAAGGAAAGAGGAATCTTCACTAGGGAGTCAGTGAACAATTAATTACATTTAAACGTGCATCACTCTAAGAGCAAATAACTAAAGTTTAGGTTAGACTCTTTGAACATAAGAATAAATAGTCACCCAGCATGAAGGCAAAGAGGGCCCAGAAAGAATGATAGCTCCCTTGGCTGCGCTGCATAGAGAACAAAGCACAGGCCTGTATAGGTGTGATGAAATAGTTAATTTTATAACCTTGGGATATCTACATAATAATCAATCCAGTGAGTATTATGGATCCAGTGCAGACAAACAAGCAAAAAGAGACAAACACTGACATTATGCTGAGTGAAATCAGTCAATCACAAAAGTACAAAAGTTACAGGATACCACTGCTGCAAAGTTAAAAAAAAAAAAAAAAAAAGGTTTTCTTGCTAAAAGAAACACTTTATGATGGTTACCTGGGATAGAAGGGAAGGGAAAATCATTAATGGTCTAGATTTAACTTAGGTGATGTGGAAGACAACATACTACAAGACGGAATTTGGCAGAGGAAAGATGAGGGTAAGGGAAGGCACAGGGAGGAATGCAAGAGCTAAAGCGAATGGAGGCAAATACTGTGAACTGGTGGTAGGTACATGGAGGGGATTGTAGCCATTGTAATGAAACAAAGTGTATGATTTGTTGAATCTGCAAACTGTCACTCACTTCATAATAAAAATTTTTTTTTTAAAAAAAAGGACACTGAGACCACTCACTTAAGCCAACTTTCATATTTTAAGAAAACAAGGTGCACTTAAAAAAAAAAAAAAATCCAATTTGACAAATTAAGGGTAGATAATTAACTGCTAAAGGTTTCTTTATTTAGCCAACTTGGGTTTCCTAAAACTGCCATAGCCATCCCACAGTGTTTAGAAGATCATGAAAAGCATTTACTAAAATTGTTTTGGGTAGAAAAGAGTTGTTAAATTATTTCCTATGTTCCCTCAGAGTCAAAGACCTCTGCTTTCACAAAAGAGTCAGACAGTAAGCCAAAACTATCTTTTTTGGCAGCTACTCGCTATGTGCCTCGGACAAGTTCATCTGTCCATCTCAAATCATAAACCAGGGATAAGAATGTCACCTTCCTGGAGTTTTTCACAGTATTAGAGTATTAAATTAGGTCCATGTCTAGCACATAGTAAATGCTTACTAATGTTGGTTATTATTATAATCAGGGATCGGTAACCTCCACTGGAAGCCAAGGGGTAATAAGCACACCAGAGATGAGCAACAAGAGTGTGAAAGCAAGTCTCCCAATGAACAGAGAAGCCCTGGACCATCTCGGATGTTTTGTAAATAATCATTTACAACCACCAGTTGCCACACGTTAACTCTGACTCATGGCGACTCCAAGTGCATTAGAGTGTATCACCAGGTCTTTCTTCAAGGTGCCTATGGGTATACTGTTTCAGTTTACCTGTCGAGTACACTAACAGTTTGTATTACCTAGGGACTCCCAAATAATCAATTAATACACTGATATTGATGTTCGGAGACAAGCAAGAAATAATTGTACAAAAAACCCCTTTATAGTAAAAATGTATGGATGTTTTCAAATGTAAGTTATGTATTGAGCTTGAGCCAGGCCACCCAGTGCTTTGGGTATTATATAAATTATTTGTGTTATCTTCTCAGTAACCTGTAAGCAGGCACGATCATTCTGTTGGACAGATGAGAAAGCTAAGACCCAGAGAAACTGTGTAACATATATAGATGGCTAAATAAGTTGATGTTGTTAAAGTGCATTCGACTTGGTTCCAACTCATAGCTACCCTGTACAGTGTTTCCAAAGAGTGGCTGGAAGGTCTGAAATGCCAATAATGTCTTTAGCAGTCTAGTGAGTATCCTACAGTGCCAAAATGTGGCCTAGACCCATATGGATCCCGCATTACCCCTGTGAAGCCCAAGGATCCAGCATCACTTAGTTTAACTCTTTCTGATACAGCAGGTTGAATATATTCCCGTCGACAGTGAAGAAAGGGTATGTGGAGGTGGCATAAGGCTTCCCCTCATGACCAAGGTGTCTACAGGGGATATATTTATAGGGAAGACACTCTGTTACTGTGCTTTCTATTATAAGGCAAACATCTAGGGATGTTGTGGTTATTGGTAAGTGCTGTTGAGTCGATTTCAACTCATAAAACCCTTATAGGATTTCCAAGGTATAGCTGGTGGCTTTGAACTGTCGACCATTTGGTTCACAGTCCAGAGCTGATCCTAAAGCACCATACCAGGATAGGTAGCAGATTTTATTTGATGGCAAATTAAAAACAAAATTTGAAGAGATGAGCTGCTGGAGGCTTTATGAAATGGAAATCTCAAAGCAGAACATCAGAGATCAGAGGAACCTGAATTTCCATGACTCTTTCCAATGAGGTCAGTTTTCAGGTAGTCCCTGGGACCTCTGAGCCTTTCATAAACAGGCCCCTCTTATTAGAACAAGCTTAGCACAGCAACATTTAATCTCCGAATATATAGCCACAGAAACTCAATACAGGGTCACCATGAGTCAGAACAGACTTGACAGCAATTAACAACATTCTGATTTTCCATGAAACTTTAGCCTGAGGAAATAATTCAAGCAAGTGAAAATTAGTTACACATCCAAGATGCTCGACTAATGGTTATCTACAATGTCAAAAAGCCCAAGAGTGCCAACACAGGACCACATAAACAACTCTTTGTTGAATAAGTGAATGGGAATGCAAAAACTTGGTGGAATATTATACACTCATGAAAGAATACAAAGTAACAGTAATGGTCCTTTCCTTAAGCTCTGTGGTGAGTATGTGGAGGTTTGTTGTAGTGTGATGTTCTATATAAGACCCAATATACTATAACCCAAAGGCTAATCAGCATTTGTCTGTCAGTTTGTTGTACTGTAGTGGCTTGCATGTTGCTGTGATTCTGGAAGCTATGCCACTGATATTTTAAATAACAAGAGAGTTACCCATAGTGGACAGGTTTTAGATGAGCTTCCAAACTAAGACGAGGAAGAAGGAGAAAGAGACTATTCTGAATATTTAGTCACTGAAAATCTTATGAATAGCACTGAAACAGCCAGCCAGCACTGGAATATTGAATATTGAAACATGATGAAGAACATCAGAATACTGTTACATAAATGAGTCAGAAAATGAAGGCATTCAAAATACGACTAGAGAAGAGCTGCTTCCTCAAAGTAGAGTTGACTGTGATGATAAAATGAGTAAAGCTTTTTGGACCTTCAGTTTTTGATGGAGCACAACTCAAAATGAGGAGAAACAGCTATAAACATTCATTAATATTAGGAACAAAGAATGTAGGAAGTATGACTCTGGAAAAATTGAAATTTGTCAAAAATTAAATGCAACATATAAACATTGATATCCTAGGCATCAGTGAGCTGAAATGGACTGGTATTTGGCATTTTTAATCTGATAATGACATGGTTTACTATGTTGTAAATGATAAATTGAAGAGGAAGGTCATCACATTCATAATAAAAACAGAACATATCAAAATCTATCTTGAAGTCCAACATTGTCTGTGATAGGATAATATCTATATGCCTACAAAGAACAATGGGTTGCTAAAGAAAACAAAATCCTCACTATTGGACCAATAAACAACATTCTTAACAATGGAGAGAAGACTGAACTTGTCAAGGACTTCATTCTTCTTGGATCAACTATCAAAACTCATGCAAGCAGCAGTCAACAGTTCAAATGACCTATTTGCATTAGGCAAATCTTCTGTACAAGACCTTTTTAAAGTGTTGAAGAGCAAAGATGTCAGCTTGAGGACTAAGGTGCACCTGACACAAGCAACAGTATTTTCAATAACCTCATATGCATGCAAAAGCTGGACAGTGTTTAAGGAAGGCCGTAGAAGAATTGATGCTTTTGAGTTATAGTGTTGGAGGAGAATATTGAAAGTGCCATGCATGGGCTGCCAAAAGAACCAATAGATCCGTTTTGGAAGAAATGCAGCCAGAGTGCTCCTTGGAGGCCAAGATGGCCAAACTTCGTCTCTCATACTTTGGACATATTGTTAGGAGGGAACAGTCGCTGGAGAAGGATATGATGTTTGGTAAGGGTCATAGAAAAAGAGGAAGACCCCCCCAACGAGATGGATTGGCCAAGTGGCAGCATCGATGGACTCAAGTGAGGCAACAGTAGTAGGTTGGCCCAGGATCGGGCAGTGTTTCGTTCTGCTGTGCATAAGGTCGCTGTGGGTCAGTACCAACTTGATGGCACCTAATAACAACAACAACAAAGAAGACGAGTAAATGTAACTATTATTCAAATTTATGCACCGACCACTAAAGAATTTGTGAAAAGAAATTGGAGAATTTTAATAATTTTTCAGACTAAAATTGATGAAACATGCAATCATGATATATTGATAATTACTGGTGACTGGAATGCAAAAGTTGGAAGCAAAGAATGATCAGTCATTGGAAAATAGGGCCTTCATGATAGGAATGATCCTGGCAATCACATAGCAGAATTTTGCAAGAACACTGACTTCTTCATTGTAAATACCTTTTTTAATCAACGTAAAAGATGACTATGCACATGGACCTCACCAGATGGAATACACAAAATTCAAATTGACTACATCTATGGAACGAGAAGGTGGAAAAGCTCCATATCATCAGCCAAAACAAGGGCAAAGGCAGACTATAGAACAGACAGACCAATTGCTCATATTGAAGTTCAGGCTGAAGCTGAAGAAAATGAAAACAAGCCCATGAGAGCCAAAATATGAACTTGAATATGTTCCACCTGAATTTAGAGATCATCTCAAGAACAGATTTGATGAATTAGATGCTAAAGACCAAAGACCAGAAGAGTTGTGGGATGCGATGAAGAACATCAGACAGGTAGAAAGCAAGATCATTAAGAAGACAAGAAAGAAGAAAAAAGATCAAATTACACATCAGAAGAGACTCTGAAACTTGCTCTCCAATGTGGAGATGATAAAGCAAATGGAAGAAATGAGATGGCAAAACAGATGAAAAATTTTTTCAAAGGGTAACTCAAGAAGACAAAGTCAAATATGATAATGAAATGTGCAAAGATTTGGACTTAGACAACCAAAAGGAAGGAATATTCTCAAGCTGAGAGAACTGAAGAAGAAATTCAAGCCTGAACTTGCAATATTGATGTTCAACCATTTCAAGAGGTAGCATATGACACTGAAGGGAGCAGTCCAAGGTGCATTGAAGGCATTGGCAAAGAACAAGGCTCTGGGAATTGATGGAATACAAATTGAAACTCTTTTAACAAACTGATGCAGAACTGGAGGCACTCACTCATCCATGTCAAGAAATTGATGGGAAGAGATCCAATACTTTTGCCCATTCCAAAGAGAGGCGCCCAACAGACTGCAGAAATCATTGGAGAATATCATTAACAATGCATTCAAGTATAATTTTGCTGAAGATAATTCTAAATCAACTGCAAGAGTACACTGACAGGGAACTGCCAGAGATTCAAGTCAGATTCAGACAAGGACAATGGAAGACTATGGATATCATTACTGATGTTAGATGGATTTGGGATGAAAGTCGAGAGTAGCAGAAAGATGTTCACCTGTGCTTTATTGACTATGCAAAGGCTTTCAATTGTATGGATCATGCAAAGCTACGGACAACATTGTGGAGAAGGAATATTCCAGACCACTTAATTGTGCCCATGAAGAACCTGTACATAGACCAAGAAGCAGTTAACAGAACAAGGGAACACTGAATGTTAAAATTAGGAAAGGTGTGCAACCTGGCTGTATTCTTTCACTATATTTATTTAATCTGTATGCTGAGCAAATAATTTGAGAAGCTGGAATATATGAAGAACATGGAATCAGGATTGGAGGAAGACACATTAACAGCTTGTGGTATACAGATAACATAACCTTGCTTGCTCAAAGTGAAGAGGACTTAAAATCTTTACTGATGAAGATCAAAGACCACAGCCTTTGGTATGGGTTACATGTCAGTGTAAAAGAAACAAAAATCCTCACCACTGGACCAATAAATAACATTATAATGAATAGAGAAAAGATTAATGTTGTCTAAGACTTCATTTTCCTCAGGACAACACTCCTGCAAAAGACCTCTTTAAAGTGCTGAAGGGCAAAGATGTCAGTTTGAGGACTAAAGTGAACTTGACCCAAGCTGTAGTATTTTCAGTAACCTCAAATTCTTGTGAAAGTTGGACAATGAATAAAGAAGATTGTAAAAGAATGGATACATTTTAGTTATGTCCTTGAAGGAAAATTTAAAAAGAACCATGGGCTGCCAAAAGAACAAGCAAATCAGTGTTGGTAAAAGTACAGCCAGAATGCTGCTTAGAAGCCAGGGTGGCCAGACTTCATCTCTCATACTTTGGACATATTATCAGGAGGGACCAGTTCCTGGAGATGGACACCATGCCTAGTAAAATGGAGGGTCAGCGAGAAAGAGGAAGACCCCCAAGATGGATTGGCACATGAGCAATGTGCTCAAGCACAGAAATCACTGTGAGGTTGGCTCTGTACCAAGCAGTGTTTTGTTCTGTTGTGCATAAAGCTATGATGAGTCGGTACAGACTCAATGGCACCTAAAAACAACAGCAATGTTGTTGTTGTTAAGTACCGTGGAGTCGGTTCCGACTCATAGTGACCTACGCAGGGTTTCTGAGGCTGCAAATCTTTATGGGAGAAAGCCTCATCTTTCTCCCGTGGAACAGCTGGTAGTTTCTAACTGCCAACCTTGAGGTTAGCAGCCCGATTCGTAACCACTACGCAACCAGAGCTCCTTAACAACAACAGCAATACCCAGGGCTAAATTTTCATCTTTTTTTAAATTTAAATAAACTTTTATTGGAGCATTGATTTCCATTGTTACTGGATGCTTTCCTCTAGAGTCGATTAGTTGAGACAGACACTGTGTGGTCCCTGAAATCCAAACTATTTATTTTCTGTCCCTTTATAGAAACCACTTCCTGACCCCTACTCCATACCTTTCATATATTTTATGTTCTTTTATATTTATTATTCGCTATTTAATTTTAGACCATTTTAATAAAAAATAAAAAAAGTTTTGGTGACCATTCCTATGATTTTCAACACATGTAGCTACTGTTTTAAAAACTGAGGTCAATTTAGAAAGCCATCAGCATGGGGCTAAGGTAGGTAGGGGATCATTTTCATCACATACTTGTTAGGTATAATGCATATCTACTATTGCTGCTGATTTGGAAAACATAACACAGTGTGTTGAGGTCACTTTATTTTTACCTTTTTCAAAAAATTGTAGTTAAAATGTTGTGATTGTTAAGTTCCACTGTGTTGGTCCTGACTCATAGTGACCCTGTATAGGGTTTCTGAGGAGTGGCTTAAGGGTTTCAACTGCCAATTTTGCAGCTTAATCCAACCTTTCAGTCCAGTGAATGATCCTACAGTGGCACACTAGTGGGACTCATGGTAGAAATATTCATGCTGTTGTTATTGTTGTTAGGTGCTGTCGAGTTGGGAGCGACTCATAGCAACCCTATGTACAACAGAACGAAATACTGCCTGGTCCTGGATCAACCTCACAATTGTTGCTACGCTTGAGCCCACTGTTGCATCTATCTCATTGGGGGTCTTCCTCTTTTTCTCTGACCCTCCACTTTACCAAACATGTTACCCTTCTCCAGTGACTGGTCCCGCCTGACAATATGTCCAAGTACAAGAGTTGAATTCTGGCCATCTTGGCTTCCAAGAAGCACTCTGGCTATACTTCTTTCGATACAGATCTATTGGTTCTTTTGGCAGCCCGTGGCAGTTTCAATATTTTCCTCCAACATCATAGCTCAAATGTATCAGTTCTTCTATCATCTTCTTTATTCACTGTCCAACTTTCACCTCATATTAGGTTATTGAAAATACCACGGTTTGGGTCAGGCATACCTTAGTCCTAAAACTGACATCTTTGCTCTTGGACATGTGTGCAGCAGATTTGCCTAATGCCGTATGTCATTTGATTTCTTGACTGCTTTTTCTAGGAGTGTTGATGGATGATCCAAACAAAATTGAAAAATACTCATACAGACAGCAAAGCATTTGCCATTTCAACAGTTTTTACAATGTACAATTCAGAGAAATGAATTATGTTCATTGTTTATATTGCTTTGATAAGTAACAATGTAATCACAGAAACTTGAGAATTACCTCAACCAACTTCTCCCTCAAAATCAGAATCTTGTTTAGCATATGCCTGACTGATGGCTAGGGATTGGGTATCTTCAGTGTAAAGGAACTCTTCATCCCATGACAGCTCAATTTACTCTTTGCCTTACAGTCATTTCAAGAATCCCCCACAAAATCTCACCCACTCTTTGGAACCAGCTGTGCTCTCGGAAGAGGCTCAAACTAAGTCTGCTGTTGCTTCCTCTTAGCAGTCTATCATTACAAAACAATGCACTTTAAACCTGGAAAGAGCAGTCTCAGTATTGTTTTGTGTGTAGGAGTAAGGCTGGACCAGGGAGATGACAAGACGCCTGCAGCACCTGAGTGTCAGAAGAGAGGATGGTCCTCTCATGTGCTCTCTCTCCTCTGTACCATCCACAGCCACCCACTGCCTTCAAGTCAATTCTAACTCACTACGACCTGATGATACAGAGTAGAACTGTCCTATAGGCTTATGAGACTGTAAATCTTTAAAGCAGCAGACACCTTCATCTTTCTTCCATAGGGCAACTGATAGGTTCAAACCACTGACCTTTCAGTTAACGGTCCAATGCTTAACCCACTGTACCACCAGGGCTCCTTTCCCTCTCTACAGTCACCCTAAAGGCTCCCAACTTTGGGACTTGAGTGTTATCCAGTGTTACTTAGTCACCCACAGGGCCTACTGAATCTACCGAACTATTTTGGTTTATAAAAGTGATTTTTTGTTGTTGTTATTAACTATAAAAATGAAAATAATTTAATTACTGTAAACAATTTGGTTTGTCCAAGTCACTCTTCAAAGCTTTGCCTCTTCTCTTTAAAGAATGATCAGTGACTTAAACCCAGATCTACCCCTTGACTACTCCTTGGTAAAAAGATGAAGGAATCTGGCCCATAAAATCCTTGGGGAAGTTTTTCTGATGGGCATCGGACTGCCAGAAGATGACAGCAATATGTCTAAGGCTGCTGCCCTCTTTTGTGCTTCTGGGAGTCACCCTCCTTGACAGAGAGCCAACTGGTTGGGATTTCTTTGCTCAGCTTTTACTCAAACTGGAAATCTGTCCATGTCAGGATTCCTGATGCCTTTTCAAACTGTACGTAATCACTCATATATAAACACATTAAGTACTTCTTTGCTATGAGTCGGAACTGACTCCAGAGCACATAACCACCACACCACAAGACCAAAAGTGAAATAAAGAATTGAATTCCACTGTTCTAGAAAATCTCTCTTCTGTCTGCATCAAAATTTTTATAAATTACAAATAGGCAAACCTAGACTTTGTCATTACCATAACTATCACCCTCATCATCTCAGTCTCAAGCTTTCTACGCTCTGACCATCACCTCTGTATGTCCAGCCCACTCCACCGAGATCCAGACCTATAGCCTGTTAACTTTGTGCTGTTAAACTTGCTGCTTCACTTCCCTTCAGTCCCATATTAGGAGTCAATGGTCCAACACTATACTCAGTCCTTCTGACTGGCCCTCAGCAACTCTGCCAACTCTCCCCCTCTGTGGTACTAACCAAACAAACCTCAATTTTAGTTTAATCTAGCTTCTCATGTTTTCCATGCCTGAACGTGACAGCTGAATCTTCCTAGAGCAAAAGAGATTACATGCTACCGGGTCCCCCTTTAAGTCTGTGACCTGATGGTACAGTGGTTAAGTGCTTGGCTGTTAATGGAAACACCTGCGGTTTGAACTCACCAGCCACTCTGTAGGAGAAAGATGTGACAGTCTGCTTCTATGAAGATTACAGGCTGGGAAACCCTATCAGTCAGTTCTACTACATCCTATGGTGATGGTGGTGGTTATGTACCATGGAGTCGCTTCCAACTCATAGTGTCCCTGGTTAGTGTTTCTGAGGCTGTAATTCTTTACGGGAACAGAAAGTCTCATCTTCCCCCAACAGAACCACTGGTAGTTTCGAACTGCTGACCTTGAGATTAGTAGCCCGACTCGTAAACACAATGCTACCAGAACTCCTTACTCTGTCCTAAAAGGTACCTATAAGTCAAAATTAACTTGACTGGAATGGGATAAATTTAAGTATCCTCAATGGTTCAAGGAAATCCTCCTACAGTTTGCTGCTTCTTCCTGAGGCAACTATATGTTTCCTGTCTTCTCCTCGCTCCTCAAATCTTTGATATATCCTCCCTGTTTATTACCTCAGCTGATCACCTTGCCTCTTTTTTTTTAACCAAGAGAATCATGAGAACCACAACAGAAAATATGTATGAGTGCTTACCTGCTTGTCCAGGTACTATTCTGAGCACTTTATACATTGTATACACATATAGAGCAACTGTACGAGGGAGTTCTGGTGTGGCATTGTGGGTTAATGCACTGGACTTCAAGGTCACTTTGAATCTCAAGTTTAGCGCTTCGAGCTCACCAGCCACTCCTCAGAAACCCTATACAAGGTTGCTATGAGTCAGTACCTACTAGATGGAACTTAGCAACAATACACTGTTACTTTCTTAACTTGTACCTGTGAGTGTCAGACTCGTATACACAATTACCTAGATGTCCTCTCTCTTCTTAGATGCCTAGAGGGTGGAGCCCTCAGACCTACCCAAGACTGAATTTGTGAAACCTCCAACATCCCCAACCTATGCTTCCCATAATCTTTTCCTTCTTAGAAAAATGGAGTACTACCTAGTCCTTTACACTAGTGAACTCCTTTTACATGAACCCACACTTCCTGGAATACACATCCTTTATGGTCCCCTTCTGTTGAATCTGGGCTGGATTTGTGATTTGCTTTACTCAACAGCATGAAAGTGACATTGTGTCAGTCAGTATGGGGCCTAAGCTTTAAGATGACTTGTCCACTTCTACTCCTGGCCTCTTGAGAGTCTTCAGTCACTACATAAGAAGTCTGCTTACTCAGCAGGGAGACCACGGGGAAAGGATACATGGAAATAGAACGGTCCTAAAACAACATGGAGAGAAAGAGGTCTGGCTGTCCCAGTCAAGTCCAGCACACAAACAAGCCGACTGCCGACACATGGCAGTGTGACCACTGGCCAAACCAGAATTACCTAGCTAAGCCCAGCCCAGATGCCTTTACACTACGTTTTGAGATTGTTGGTCACTCAGCAATAAATTATGAAAACAATGGAAATTCTAATTGTTATTCTTCTTCTAGTTGCTCAGGATTAAACCTTATAACCAAAAGACTCAAAAACAAAACTAACATTGCCATCAAGTAGACGCTGCCTCATGGCAACTCCACGTTTCAGAGTAGAATTGCAGGTCGTAGGATTTTCAATGATTTTGCTACTGTAGTGTTGCTGGATGGATTTGAACCAACAACCTTTCAGTTAATGAATGAGTGCAAACTGTTTGCACCACTCAGGGACCTCAAAAAACCCTGAGTCCTTTTCTAATCCTCGCCTTCTTTTACAGCTCACACATGCAATCCTTACACAAATCCTGTTGGTACTATTTGTTAAGCATATCCAGAATATGCCACCATTATCTTGTCTGGGTTACTGTGGAAGCCCCCTTCCTGCTTCAACACTTACCCTGCTGTCCTCACTCTACTCACCCCTGCCCCAGTCTACTTTCCACATAGGAGTCACGGTGGGCTTTTAAAGCAGCAAGTAAGGCTCTATTTTCTGTTGCTCAAAACCCATCAGTGGCCACCCATGCCACTCAGAGTACCTTCCCAAGTCTTCATAATGTTCTTCAAGGCCTTACAATGTGGCCACTGCTATCTCATCAATGTAACTACCAACTCTACCTTGTGCACTCTGATCCAGCCACACTGGCCTTCTTGCTCTTCATCAAAATGCTAAGCAAGATCCACTTTGTGTCTTTTAATCACTGTCCCCTCTGAATGAAATATACTTCCGTATCTATTCACATGGTTGACCTCCTTTAATCCAGCCTCTAAACTCAAATGTCACCTATGAGAATCTTCCTCAACTAGTTTAACAAAAGGCACATCCTTTTCTCTACCTCATAATTTTCCAAGTTTTTATCTTTCTTTATTTGTATTTTTTATGTCTACATTGGTGAGCACAGAGTGATAGATAGATAGGTAGATGGACAGATCCCATTATAAGCGAGTCTATTCTGACTCATAGTGACCCTACTGGACAGAGTAGTACTGTCTGTCCCATGAGGTTTCCAGAACTGTATTCTTTATGGAAGCAGACAGTCTCATCTTTATCCCATGGAGCAGATACTGGATTCCAATCACTGACTTTTTAGTTAGCAGCTGAGCATTTAGCCAGTGCTCCACCAGGGCTTTAGATAGATAGAAAGATAGCCAGCAAACAAATTTTTTATTCTTTGTCTTCTTCTATCATCAGACGAGCTCCACAAGGGCATGGATTCAGAACAGTGCTACATTCTTAGTGTCTATGTAACTCATGTTCTTGTTATTGCTGTAGGTCAGTTCTGACACAGAGTGATCCTATGCACACCAGAACACAGCACTGCTCATTTTTGGCCACCCACACAATTTTTGCTATGCTAAAGTACATTGCTGCTGCCACTGTGCCAATCCATCTTGTTGGGGGTCTTTCTCTTTTTCACAGACCCTCTACTTTACCAAACCCTCCTGATAACATGTCTGAAGTATAAGAGATGAAGTTTGGCCATTGTGGCTTCTACGCAACATTCTGGTGTCACTTCTTCAAATACAGATTTGTTTGTTCTTCTGGCAGTCCATGGTATTTTAATACTCTTCTCTAACACTGGAACTCAAACGCACCAACTCTTTTAAGGTCTTCCTTATGCACTGTCCAATTTTTACACGCATGAGGCTACTGAAAATATCATGAAAATATATTAGGTGCACCTTAGACCTCAAAATCTTTGCTCTTGAACATTTCAAAGAGGTCTTGTGCAGCTGATTTACCTAAAGCAATATGTCATTTAATTTCTTGACTGTTGCTTTTATGAGTGTTGATTCCAGATCCAACCAAAATGAAGTCTTTGATAACTTCAATCTTTTCTCCATTTATCTTGATGTTATTTATTGGTCCAGTTGTGATAATTATGTTCTTTATATGGAGGTGAAATCCATACTAAAGGCTGTAAGCTTGGATCTTCATCAGTAAGTACTTTAGGTCCTTTTCACTTTCAGCAAGTCAGGTTGTATTATCTACATGTTGTTGCTGTTAAGTGCTGTCAAGTCAGTTCCAACCCATAACGACCCTGCACAGGGTTTCCAAGGCTGTAAATCTTTACAGGAGCAGAAAACCTCATCTTTCTCCTGTGGAACTGCGGGTAGTTTCAAACAGCTGCCCTTGAGGTCAGCAGCCAAATTTGTAGCCACTATGCTACCAGAGCTCTATATTGCAGGTGAATTAGTTTTCCTCCAATCCTGATGCCACGTTCTTGTTCATAAAATCCAACTTCTCAGATTATTTGCTTAGCTTATAGACGGAATAAGTATTGTGACAGAATACAACAGTGGCATACACTTTTCCTTATTTTAAACCCTTCAGTGTCCCCTTGTTCTGTTCTAACAGCTGCCTCTTGGTCTATGTACAGGTTTCTCATGTACATAAAAAAGTGTTCAGGGAGGAGAACAAACAAGATGGCGGATTGGGAGGAAGTGCAATAAG
>NW_006408548.1:4588991-4637445 GCF_000296735.1 Chrysochloris asiatica | reverse complement strand
ATCCAGAGAAGCAGCAGCACCAGAGATGGAGGCAGAGATGGGGGCATGGAGAGGGGGAGCATCTGAGGACTCTAGATTCATGGACTAAGAAGAGAAGGACTAAGAGCTGGTGGCTAGGAGCAGACTTGCAGAATGTGCCCTTTGGAGATGTAAATTATTATATATGCCTGAGTGGTTTTTGTTTAAAAAAAAAAAAAGCTAAAGTGAATATAGAGAAATACTGTTAACTGATGGTACATGCAGGGGATTATAATCAATGTAATGAAACAAGGTATATGATTTGTTGAATGTAAAACTGATGATATGCCCTGTAAACTTTCACTCAATCCACAATAAAAACCTTAAAAAAAAAAGTGTTCAGGAATACCCATTCTCAGCAATGTTATCCATAATTTTTTCAAGATCCACACAGCCGAAAGCCTTCATGCAGTAAGTTAATAAAGCACAAGCTAACATCTTTCTGGTATGTTCTGCTTTCAGTCAAGGTACCATTTGATGTTATCAGTGATATCCCTCATTCCACATCCTCTTCTGAGTTTCTGGCAGCCTGTCGAGAAGCTGTTGCAACCATTTTTAAATGATCTTCAGCAAAATTTTACTTGTATGTGATGTGGTATTTTTCTTTTCTTTGAAACTTTTTATTGTGAATTGTGAAACATGAAGGTTTACAGAGCAGAGCTCCAGTTTTACAATTCAACAATGCATATACTTAGCTTCATTACAGGGTTGCAATCCCTTCCACGCACCAATACTTAGCAGCATTTGCCTCTATTCACTCTAACGAATGTATCTCGCACCACCCCCATCTTTCCTTTGCCATCCTCCTTCCCCTTCTGCGGTTGGATATTGCCTGCTTTGTCACAATAGACAGTGTGTGTCTACCCTACAGCACATGTGTCTGAATGATATTTTTCAGTGATTTCTGCATTCTACAGATGATTTGTCATCTCTCTTTGGAATAGGCAAAAATATTAATCTCTTCCAATCAGTTAATCAGGCAGCTGTCTTCCAAATTTCTTGATACAGATAAGTGAGTGCCTCAAGTGCTGCATCCATTTGTTGAAAAGTTTCAATTTTTATCCTGTCAATTCCTGGAACCTTATTTTTCACCAATGCCTTTAGTGCAGCTTGGATTTCTTACTTCAGTGCTTTCAGTTCTTGATCACACACTACCTTTAGAAATGGCTAAATATCAACCATTTCTTTTTGTTACAGTGACTCTATGTATTCCTTTCATCTTCTTTTGATGCTTTCTGCATCATTCGACAGTTTTTGCCCATAGAATCCTTCAGTATCACAAGTCAAGGATGGAATTTTTTCTTCCATTCTTTCAACGTGAGAAATGCTAAGCATGTTCTTCTTCTCTTTTGGTTTTCTAACTCCAAATCTTTACATATTTCATTGTGATACTTTATCTTCTTAAGCTGCCCTATGAGATTTTATGTTCAGTTTTTATTTCCTCATTTCTTCCATTAACTTTAGCATCTCTATGCTGGACAGCAAGCTTTAGAGTCTTTTCTGACATCTACTTTGGTGTTTCCTTTCTTTCCTGTCTTTTAAAAGACCTTGCTTTCATCCTGTATGGTATCTTTGGTGCTATCCTACAACTCATCTAGTCTTCAGACATTAGTGACTAACGCATCACATTTCCTCTTGAGATGGTTTCTAAATTCAGGTGCAATATGTTCAAGGTCATATCTTGGCTCTCATGGGCTTGTTTTAATTTTTTTCAGCTTTAGTCTGAACTTGCATATGAGCAGTAGATGGTCTGTTCCACATACAATCCCTGGTCTTGTTTTGGCTGATGATATGGAGCTTTCCCATCTTTTCTTCCCACACACTTACTCAATTTGATTCCTTTGTATTTCATCTGGTGAGGGTCTTCTATGTCATTGAAAAAAGGTTTTTGCAATGAGTAAGTCATTGGTCTTGCAAAATTCTATCATGCGATCTCCAGAATTATTTCTATAACCAAGGTCATAGTTTCCAAATATTAATCCTTCTTTGTTTCCATCTTTCATATTCTAATCAACAGTAGTTATCAATACATCTTGATTACATATTTTATCAATTTCAGACTTAAGATATTAAAATTATTCAATTTCATCACCACGGGTTTTAGTTGTTGGTATATTAATTTGAATAACATTGGTGTTAACTGGTCTTCCTTGCAGGCATGCGGATATCATCTTATCACAGGCAGCACTGTACTTCATGATGTCAAAATATTCTTTTTGACGATGAATGTGACACCATTCCTTTTGAATTTGTCATTCTCTGCATGGTAAACCATATAATTGTTTGCTTCAAAATGGCCAATCCCAGTCCATTTCATCTCATTAATGCCTAGGATACTGATCTTTATGTGTTCCATTTTGTTCTTGACAACTTTCAGTTTTCTGAGATTCATATTTCGTACATTCCATGTTCCATTTAACAATGGATGTTTGCAGCCAAAGCTCCTGTAATGCTTGGTAAATATATATTAGGTGAGTAAACAAATAATTATTGGTACCTTTTATTTCCCTGAAAAGAAGGTTAAAATGGTCAACATTGTATTCTGTGGGTCCTTCCCCCTGAAGTCCAGGACTTAACGCAACTTCTTCCCATCTCCTGGGCACCTGCTTCAAACCCTCCAAAGGCTCCTAATTACCCTCCTTCACATGGCCCACATGGCTCTGTCTGACCTGACCCTCTTAATCACTCTAGGTTCAACTGGCCCACTCACCACCACACTCCAGCCACACTGCCTTTCCTTTCCTACTTCTGGCTTTGTCCACGCTGCTCCCCCTATCTGGGATGCCCTTCCTTCATCACTACCTGACTGACTTCATCACTCTTACAGCTCAACCTTAATGAAGCAAACTGCCACTGTCCCTTCCTCAAAAGACCCTTTTGTGGCCCTCCATCCTATGGTAACTGTGGTCCCTCTTCTTTTCCTTTCCAAACCACTCACAATTTGTGGGAATACAGCAGGTTACCAAGTGTTGGTGTTCATCAGCAACCCAGCGCATAGAACCCAAGAGGGCAGACAAGGGCACCTCTGGAGACAGGACCTAGTTATGGGCATCAGTGCTAAATTGAAACATGAGGTCCCTTTTTCAAAGACAGCAATAGCAGAGCATTAAATCAAGTAGGGGCTCTTTTTGAGCTTAGATCACAATGCCCATGAAATCTGCTCTGTCTGGAAACTCATAGTTAAAGGAAAGCAAAATACAGCTCTAGGAACCCAGTCAGGCAGGCACGGAAGAGTAAATACTGGTGAGTTTCCATATTGTTCATATCCTCAAAGAAGGGACAGCCCACTTGTTCTATAGAAAGAGACCACAGCTTCCTCCTTGAATCCATAAAAGAGCCCAGATGTGCTATCTGTAGGGTGCCTGATCAGAAGACACTCCACTCAGGCTAAATCTTTCTACTGTCAATTTAGCACAAGCTTAATTTAATGGCATGGGCAAGAGCCAAGAGGAGAAAAAGACAGTGACAAGAGAGTTTTATCAACCTTTTTATGATGCAGGCAAATAAAAGCCAAGAAACCTATTGGGATAATAAAAGGGTCTCCTCTTCCTTTCACAAGTACTTCAGCTTGTGAAATTTCCCCTCAGTTTTGGAATAACAGCTTCTACTAGTAAAAAAGTTAATAAACTATAGACCAGAAAAGTTTTTCTTTCAGTTACTCAACTGAGTTTTGGATAAATGCAATGTCTGCTTTTTTAAGAACAGACTCTGGCTCCAGAAACACAAAGCAATCATATTCTAATAAAATAATAAATAGGAACTACATAGCTCTAATGATTTATTTTAAAACAAGAGAACCATACTGTGAAGTCTCTGACACATTCAACTTTGCCATAATGCAGTCTCCTCAGCATTTTATTGTTTCTTCACATCTTACCTTACCTAGGCAGTTTCACAGTTACTCCTTGAGTTTGTCTCCTATTTGTTGTTGTTAAGTGCCATTAAGTCGGTTCTGACCCATAGCGACCCTATATAAGTTTTCTGAGGAGCAGCTGATGGGTTTGAACTGCCAACTTTTTAGTTCAAATTGACTTTACCCTACAGCGCCATACCAGGACTCCTCTATCACTCATGATTTCAAGCCAGTGTAATACAAACATTTTATAAGTTCAGATTCATAATGAGAATACATTTTATAATTCAGCCCTGTATACACATACAAATAGAACTAAAACAAGTTTTCTGAGTACTGTATTCTGGTAGTTTATATTCTCTTGAATTTTTTTTTTTTTCCCAATGATATCTAACCTAATGTTTTTTTGCCCCTTGGGTGATACAAATGGTTAGGGGCTTAGCTACTGACCAAATAAATGTTTGGTGGTTTGAGTTCAGTGAGAGGCACCTCAGAAAAAAAACCTGGTGACATACTTCAACAAATATCAACCACTGAAAACCATTATGGAACACAGTCTTATGCTGACACACATGGGGTCGCTATGAGTTCAAAACAACTCCACAGAGCAAGACCCTACCCAGAGAAGCAGTGACGCCAGAGATGGAGGCAGAGATGATGATGTGGAGAGATGGAACAGCTGAAGACTTTAGACACAGAGAGGGAGAGGGGCTGTGTGCTGACAACCGGGGTGCAGGCTTGTAGTGTATACCCTTGGCTTGGTTGATGATGCATGGAGGGGATTGTAACCATGGCAATGAAATGATATACAGTAGGATGAATGTAAAACTAACGTTCTCCCATGTAAACTACCACATAATTCACAATAAAACATTAAAAAAACAACAACAAAAAAAACTCCACAGCAACTAATTTGGGTTTTAACGGATTATGACCCACAATTTGAAAACTGCCCTACATTCTTGTATGCATTACTACCCAGATTCCATCTATCAGATCTTAACTAAGCTTCATGTGAGTTCATCTACACAACCCATAAGAAATTTTGCAAAGGTAGCTTTAAAAAAAAATGGAACCTTTAAATGATTTTTTTCTAGCAGAAAATAATAGGTGAGAATTCTATAGAAAGAAGATTGAAATTAAATGAAGGCAGTTTTTCTAGGACAAAATAGATTTTACAGCTTAGTGTGCAGAGCGGGGAAGACCTAAGCAGAAGGCAGAGAATGGCACAGTTAGAGAACTTTCTATATCTGGTTTCCTCAGCGTGGGCCCACTATTTTGTTTGAAGTGTTGCAGTCTTCCAGAGAAATCAGACACACTCATATTCAAACACATAAATGCATTTCAAAGAAAAGGTTTTTCTGACATCTTAGAGGCTTCCGCCTTCTCTGTCTCCTATAAATGGTCTGTCACCATGTTCTGTCATCTCCTGCTTTAAAGAGTCTCACACCCACGTCCCTTCCCCCTCTTTTCAATCTCCTGCCTGCAGGCCAGCCACAGTCAGGACTCCAGACCTTTGCTTCAGGCAAACAAAACAACTGCCCCTCTTAAGATATTCCCACTAGGCTGTGCCTTCAGTGGCTCTGACCATTTCAAGCATACCCACATTTTTCTGGTGGCCTGAAAAATCTAGGACTTACACTCCCAACCCTATCTTCCTCACAGTTCATGGCTCTCTCCCCTGAGGTCTACTCTTCTACCACACCACAGAACAAACCACACACTTCATCCTCAGTAATAATAAGAATGAGGTCACCCCTACTGTGAGTTCAGCACCAGGCTAGGACGACTTTCTTACTACCTTGGACTCTCACACCACCCAGAGAGGCATCATGATTTCAGCAGCTGACTAAAGTGAACTCAGGGGGGCTAGATTGCAAAGTCCAGACTGTTTCCCTCACCAACCCCAATGCCTCCTGAATGCCATACAATCTTTAAGCTTGTATGGCATTTTCCGGCTAACCTTTGGAATGAAGCTATTGACTTGAGGTGAGGAAAGATATACACAGGACCCTCACATGACATCAGATAGAATGCTGGTTTTCTTGATTAGGTTCTTCAGGAAGACTCTCGGCTGAGCTCAGCACCAAGAAGAGTTTGTACTGGTGTCAACTAGCAGGTTTGTTTTTATAACACATGGATGTGTATCACCAGCAAGGATGCTTTTTCGGCACTAACTGTGAGAGCAATCCATTGAACATGAATGCAAACCATTTCCATTTTCTTTCCTCCTGTTTCTCTCTATAGTCATTGTGCCACACAGGGCCAATCTTTACAGATCACTTTAACCTTCACTAGAACACAGTAGGAAACAAGGAAGTACCAACCTTAATTTTCCTCATCATCTCATATGCTTTCTCTGCCTTCGTAACATAGCATACAACCCAACAAGACGGTTGCATCTGCTTCCACTTTGAGTCTCTGAAACACCCCTAAACTCTTGGGAATACTCAATTACATGTGCCAACTGACCCTTTTCCATTACTGCAATATTTGGAGGGTGAAAAAAAAAATCTGACAAGACTTTCTTATCCTGAGAATCATTTGCCTGGAACTATCCTTTTGGAGTCCTGGTGCTGTAGGACCAGCACTGGACTGCGAAGCACAATGGCAGCCATTCAAACCTACCAGCTGCTCCTCAGAAACGCTATCCAGGGTCCTTAAGAGTTGGAACTAACTTTATGGCACTCAACAACAAACAAAAAATCTTATCACATTTTACCTGATGTAGCCATACTTGAAAGCAACCTAGGCATTTCCTCCAATCTACTTAAGCTATCTCACCAGAAAGAAAAGAATGTGAATCCAAATTTAGCTTGGGAGTGGTGAAGGAACCTAAATAAATGGTCACACGCCCAGTGGGCATTTCAACCTACCTTGGTCAAATCCATTCCAAGTTTGAGTTGTGAAATGAGATGAAGAATTATACTACGTTGCTCCTCCATGACACCAAGTTCTGTCTCTTCCTTATCTTCAGTGTCGCTTTTTTCATCTTCGGATAAAACGAGTTCAGGACCTGAATTTGGCTAAAATGAAATCAACAAAATTCTTTCAGCTGGTCTAGTAGAGGGTAAAAGCACTGCATAGAAACTCCTGAGCTTAACTGCTGACAGGAGCAAAACCCAGCCACAAGCTCTTCTGTCTCAGTGCAGACCCCATGCTTTAGCCACTGCATATTCCCACTCAGCATTCCTGTAGCCTCCCAGTAGGCCTGATGTGGTGCTAAATAAGCACTCAGTGCAAACGGCAAGATTTGTGGTTCAAACCCACCAGCTGCTCCTTGGAAAGTCCATAAAGGGTTACTATGAGTTGGAACTGACTTCACGGCACTTAACAACAAAAAGTGAATCTCTTGGCCTATCGGTGGTGGTGGGTAGGGATTGTGTGTCTAGAAGTCATAGTAACCCTGAATGGGGTTTTTGAGGCTATAAATCTTCACAGAAACCAAAAGGTTCATCTTTCTCTCAGAGAAAGATTCGTAACCACTACGCTGGTAGCGTAGTGGTTACGAATCGGGCTGCGAATCTTTAGGCCAGCGGTTCGAAACTACCAGCCGTTCCGCGGGAGAAAGATGAGGTTTTCAGCTCCCGTAAAGATTTACAGCCTCGGAAACCCTGTACAGGGTCGCTATGGGTCGGAACCGACTCGAAGGCACTTAACAACAACAACAATGAAGTACTGGTGTGGCGGTGTGGGTTAATGCATCAGACTGCAAAGTCGTTTCAGCTGCAAGGTTCCAGCTTATCAGCTGCTCCCTGGAAACCCTATACAGGATAGCTATGGGTAGGAATAGACTCCATGGCACCTAACAACAACAAATCCTACCAGGGCTCCTTTGCATACAGGCTATTGGTGTTGCTAAGTGCTTCTGACTCCAGCGACCCTGTAAAGGGTTTCCCAAGAGTGGCTGGAGGGTTTGAACCACCTTGTGGTTAGCATTCACTACTTATCCTACAGCATCCAACCAAGACTCCAGAAAGCCTCCTTTTTCTCTTGTAGAGTGACTGGATGGATTCAAACTGCTGACCTTGTGGCTAGCAGTCCAGCAAGCAATCCACTGTACTGCCCAACCCCTGCGCCTCCACCACACAAGTATGATCCCCTTAATCTAACCTATTCCTAGGTAACGTCTATTAATTTGCACAATCTAGGGCATTTTATATAGTTTGTAAAATTTTCTGTGTATAAGCGAAAGTTGGATGTCCCTGATACTGACTAGAATTACCTAATTTATAGGAAAATTTACCCTGAAGCTGCTTCTACACATAATTAACATCACTACAGCAAATGTAGGAGCAGCCTCTGAGTTAACATTAATTTAGGGAAGGAGATAAAAATGAAAATTAAAGCAAAAACTCTGAAGTTTTCTAGTAATGTTGGAATTCATGCTGGCCAACAGACCCTGCTTTTCTTGATATATGTTTATTAATTTAATTGCTTAATTCCAATTATTCAAATTACAGAGAAAATAGGCAAGTTAATAAATAAATGTGCATGGGAGGAATTACCAGCCACAGAATTTTCCATGTCCAAGTATCAAGAACTCTGGTTAATGTAAAGTTGCCCTTGGAATTCTATTGAAAGAAGTAATTCTATTCCACACATTCTTGTAGCACAGGTTTATGTGTGAGCAAAACCCCTCTGTACTAAACACTGCCCATTTTTTCAATTACCCTTAACAGCTTAGACATAATGAACTTAATAATTAGAAATGTTATCATACAAAACAATACAGATTTGGCCCAAGGTCTGTGCAAACACTAATGATTTATAAAGTACATCAGACAGAATTATCTCATTATATCGAAATGCATTTCCAGTATGTAAAGGTTCGTTTAGTGATCGAGGTGTTTTGCAATTGTCTGGTCTAAATACAGGTACCCGTCACACCTAACCAATGCTCAAAGAGCAGACGCAGTGGTTCTCCTTCCCTAGGTATCTCTTGTCAACCTGGGGGTAGGGATTGCTTATGTCTTTCAACTTAAAAAGGCTCATCCCATAAACACACTCTCAAATTTGTCTCAGTCACATTGAATAACCACGATTCAAGAGAGATGTTTGAGACAATCTGAGTGAAATCCACAGGACTATCCCCCAGCCAAGAGTCAGAGTGTTCTCACATCACCTGGCAAGTTCTCCTGGCTCACTGTAATGTGTATCTGACACTATCAGTAAGTTGCTTTACTAGAACAGAGTAAAATATTGGAGGAACTCTTAACTCTAATCTTTTCCAGGAAAGAATAACCAGGGGCAAGTCTGGCAGCTTGGACCATCCTGACTCTACACTGGGGAGATGGGATAATGGGGGATGACACAGGGGAGATGATGAGAGCTCAGTCTTTCTGAAGCCACCCGGTCTCTCTTCCCTCTGCTCAGAGACAAAGCCTGTTACTGCCAGGGCCACTGGAGTTAGGACTTGAAATGGCTGAAGTGAGGATTAAAAGAGTCACCCTTTTATCCTTCTCTTTCTCCTCCTCTGGATGTCAGGGGAGATGCAGAGTGGGTGGTCTCAAGTCACCCAGAACTTGCATTTTCTAAATGCTGGCACAGAGATGGGAGAGCTCCCAATGGTAAATCCTTTCCTGTACAAAATTGCTACCACTGCTGCTACTTCCTTTCTGGAAAATCTGGTAAATGGTAATGGGTTTTAGCAGAGCTCCTCAACCCAGGGGCAGCTGCAGCAGGAAAAAGGAAAATCAAAACCAAGTTACAGTAAGTACCATCATGCCGTACTCCTAAGGGGAAAGGGTATGGCACCAAGTCTTCTAAAATCTCAATAATGCAGTAACTGAATTTTGGGTCCAATTATTCTAGTTGAAATTAGTTGTTCTTACAAAGCACTAATTGTAAACTGAACAAATCACCAACTCAAGCGAGGCTGCCATACGCTTTATGAAATGCAGGATGATCCTTGTAAAGATGTCATTTTCCATTTGCCCACAAGCCCTGAGTGGAGAAACCCCCATCTTCCTCACTCATTGACACACTCTGTGTCTCCTGGGACCATGCCTCCTTCTGCTGTCTGTCACTAAAAAATTAAATCCAGCTTGTTCCCAACTTGCAGCAGCCAGGAAGCCTTCTGCAAAATATTGCCACATAATATTAAGTACACACATTCCTGTCAACACTAGCTTCTCCAGTTCTTTCTGGTTCAAATCAACATCACATTTCCTCTGTTCTTATGATTCCTCTCAAAGGCACTGGCTCAGGAGAGAACAAATACTGGTGCACAAGGGTCAATATGCTGACTCACTCCAGGGCTACAGTGGTGGCCAGAGCTCAGGGCAGGGACCTGGGACTCTGAGGTCCTGTCAAGGGAAGAAAGATCATGGGGAGGAAGTCTGACCAGCACCTTCCTCCTCTGCACCAATCATCTAAGTGCAAACTGCACCTTAAGTTTAAACAAGAACCTAGCACTATTTTCTGCCTCTCACAGCTTCTGAGAACTTGCCCTTCACAGTTTCTGAGAACTTGCCCTTTTTCTCACAGTAAATAATTTTCCTCCTACCGGATATCAAGTAAATCATTTACGCTTATCAGCTTGAGAAAAACAATTAAAAGATTGATTTCATTCATCATGTTGTTCATAGACATCTTGGTAAACCCTTCCATGGGCCACAGTGGAGTTCAGTCATTTGCAAAAAGGCAAGACCTTCTGTTGTGGGTCCAAATTTGGGGTGTGTGGGTAGAAAGGTGAGAGTATTGGAAAGATCAAATCCATCTGAAAGAGGTCAATTTATAATATAAATACATAACTGTGAGCCCCCACAAAGCACCCATCATTCGAAGGTATTGCAAGGAATCAAGGATTTGAAGAACCAAGTTTTGGTAGAGTTTTAAAGGCAGAAAAGCTTGTTTTCATGTGGATGAAGAGTTTGTAGCTTCTGCTATCCTAATAACTGTGGCTGGATCTAATGTGTCCACCCACATTCTCACCTCCCCTAATAAAGTCCTACCCCTCTCTCCTGGGTGCTTCCGACCTGTCCATACTCTAGTTCATGGGGATTTTCACTTGTAATAACTGTCTTGAGGTGGTCAAAGGTAGCAGAACAGCATCTCTCCACCTCAAAAGAAAATTGAAAATGAGAAATGGTTCTGTAATGCTGACAAAGTCTTTTAAGATTTAGCAAGAAGTATCTTCTCCAGATCCCCCACCCCAAAAATCTTTGCAAATGAGTCATCCCAGCCACAAATATGAGCACAAACCTGAAGATGACATAGAATTACAATATATTTTAAAGAGAAGCAGGCTTCAGAAAAATGAGATGTTTAATAAAAAATATGACTTAGTTTTTCTAAGCACTTCAGGATATTGGTGCTACAAAAATAAAACGACTCACACCTATTGGTAAATGGGGAAAAGGAAAGTGGAAATTTGATGGATGGAAAAAGTCTTCAAGGAAAAGCTGGATTTTAGGAACAGTGCTTAGTGGCTCAAGAGTGACCTGTGCCCCAAAGCAAAGGCTCTTGACCTAGACTCCATGGATGTTGTTGTTGTCATCAATTGCCATAGAGTCGGTTCCAATTCATAGTGACACTCTATCGGGTTTTTGAGGAGTGGCTAGGTGAGTTTCAGTTGCCAACCTTGTGATTCAAACCAGCCTTGCAGTCCAGTGCATTATCCCGCAGCACCACGCCAGGACTCTGGACTCCAGGGATAGTCCTTAAGGCATCTATCCATTATTACCCTTGAAATTTTATGCAAAAAATGGTTATTTTTCTGATGAGAGGGTCTGTCGCTTCCCATGGATTTGTTGAAAGGTCTGACCCTCAAGCTGACCTCAAACAATGTAAGAGGTGGATTCCTAGGGTGGACAGTAGTCTCATCCCCGAGTCCCAGCATATGCAGAGACGATTCTACCTTTATCCATAGATCCTTGAGACTCTGTTTCTTAGGTTTATATGGGCACAAATTTTCTAGTGAGGACACAAGAGGAGGATAAACACTGAACTTTACATTGATCTCTCTTTTTTTTAATAAAAAATCTTAATTCTTTAATACAAGTTTCAAGCAAGGCTGAAATTCCAATCTTTTAAATTCAATACATGTATATAATTTAACAACAGCTTAGGTCAGTTTCAGTACAAGTCATGGAACAAGCTTACCCACATAGTCTACTCAATTTCCGGTCTTCGGCCTTACTCCATCCCACGTCCAAAACCCTTTCTGCACCAGACACTATACACCCATACACAAGCTTCAGAGTTATCTCTCCTTTCTTAACTAAGATCTGGTGCTCAAATAGCTGTGATCAAGATAAGCAATTTGATCAACCAACTTCCCCTTTATTTGTAAATGACTGATAACCTCAAGTGTTAACTTAAAGGGCTCAATCTCCTCGGGTAAGAGTTTTAAGTCATATTTCCTAATTTTTTTAAGGTACATTTTTGTCTTTGAGCAGAGAGCTCTTCCACTCCAGAGCCCCTAAGCATAAACACGCAGCTGTGAGGGGTCCTCTCAAGCAAGGATTAATATGGACTCCTACAGCCTCCTTGAATAGGTATTTTTAGATACACATGTGCAATAGAAAAGAAAAAGGGGAAAAAACACAAAAAACCCACTGAGTTTAACAGTTCTGCAGCTATCCTGAAAGCCTACCTGACCAAGGATAGAAAATAAGACTTGCTAGAGAATGAACATCAACTTCTCTTTCAGCAGCAAGCATATTGCAGTTCAAAAAATTTTAAAACCTGGCCACAGACCCTGTAAACTGTTACATTGTCAAGGAGGCACTGGGGTGAACTGAGCCGTCCCAAAGAACCTTGGTATGAATGACAAGACTGAACAGTCCAGATATTGTCTTATAAAAAGATGAAGAAACCAAGCCATGTACTAAGTAATTAAAATACCTGATACTTGGAGCATCACAGAAAGACAGCTAGTAGGAGAGAAGAGCCAGAGCACCACCTCTAGATATCCCCAAATGAGAAAAATGTCCTGATACACAGCAGCAGGGCAAAGTAGTAACCAGGGAATGATGTCCCTTTTTATGTAACTTATTCCTCATATTTCACAACTACACAGAGCATGCAATAATAGCCACCAGGGCAAGTAGACTTTTGTTCACTAAGGAGTATGAGTCAATAGAAGTTGGTTTGTCAATAAATGAGAGGCTCTAGAAAAAGTAAGTATGCAGTTGAGAATGCATAGTTGTTAGTGGGCTGGACATATTAGGAGAGAAGACAAATGAAAGACTGGTGGCACAGATAATAACACACTGGATGCTGAGAGCAGCAAGAACATCTGAGTGTCTAAGAGGTACAGGTGCTCAGTGACCAACTACTGAACCAATTTTATTTAAGTTCTAGTGACAATGGTGTTATTATTCTTGATGATACTTAAGAATCTATAAAACCAAGAACTTAATCCTTTTTATATTGGGTCATTTTCTCATTTCAATATTTCCAAGCATATTTAGCCAAATTATCCACAATCATTACTCAAATCTCATAGAGTATTTTCACATTAGTAATATTTTAAATCCTTAGAAGCCCCATCTAATGGCCCAAGGTCATGAAGACTGGCACAGCCATATCAAAGATCCAGTCCAACTTTGCATACACATTATTAGTAATATCAGCAGAGCCTAGGATCTACAAAGATATCCAGCAGTCCAGCAAATTTCACACAGCCTTTTTGTCTCTCATTCTCCAGCAAGAAACTTCTATCGTATGAGTACCAACCACCAAATGCACGGCTTTAACTATCACATGCTTGGAAAATTATATCCCTTGAGGATACACACAGACACAAAGTTTTGTCATATGAACACAAAGAGGCTGTTCCTGATGACCTACTGTCCTTCCCACACTTTGCACAGGTGGGTTTCCTCTTCTGGAAGAATCTCTCTTGGTCCTGTCTCTAAATCCCCAAAGGCAGGCCATCCCACTGGATGGAGGCTCTCTCAGTTGAATGGATGGATGTTCCCCTCTGGTCAGAAGTCATGCCAAAAAACTTGTTATCATGGACACATGTCTTCAGATGGTGTCTTGTACAGTTGACACCCCTTGGCCCTGATGTGGGGTAGCTGCTGACAACTCCTGCACATGCAACTACCCTCTCTGTGGAGCTACTTCCAAAGTCAGGTGATTGTGTCTCGCAGGCCACCACGGTTCGTTGAAGACCTTATCTTGCCATTTGGAGGTAGGTACAATGAGGCCTCAGTGGGGAAACCCGATGAAGAAACTGGCTCTTATCTTCAACAGGTCTGAGTACAAGCATGTCCACACAGCAGGCAGGTCCCAGCTGCCATCTTGGAGATGCTGAGTTGGTTGCCATTGACATCACAATCCTTCTGCCGCCTCCCAGAAGATGTGGTGGCTTTCTTGCTCTAACCACACATACACACACATTTACCACATTTGGCTCTCATAGACTGGAAGGACAGATGCTCTTCCTGAGCAAAGGAGCCGACCTGCAGAAAGGTTAATTTTCAATAAAACACACCCTGAAAGGTAAAAGGAAGTCACTTCTGGGGAGGGGAAAGAGTGGAGGGGTGTAGCATTCATCATCAGCCAAGACAATCAACAGCAGTTCTACCAAGAGGGTTTAATGGGAGTTCCTCAAGATATTTGAGGGAAGCATTCACTCACAGGAAAGAGCAACATCAGTCCTTTTCTAATTAATTTTCACACATCTCCATAGAATCCACAGTCGAATCAAATACAAATAATTTTTAAAAAAGGAATTGAGAAGGAACAACAAAAAAAAGGTCAAAGAAGAAGCAAATGAAGGGACAGGCAATGATTTTGCAGTTATGAATTTTGTAGCAAGCTAGTGAGAAAACTGAGTACCGCATGCAGAAACCGAGAGGCCACAAATCACATTTTTAAGTTCCTTTAGCATCAGCCTGCTGCCAGGAATAAAGGTTAAAGGGAAGATGTGTGAACATGATTGAGAGGACCAACTAAATGCCAGGTACCACGTTAGGTGCTTTACAACCTTACCTTAATTAGCACTTTAAACTCAAATTCAGTAATAAGTTAGTAAGATGGATAAGGGCTCAGCAAGATGTCCTGAAAGCCAAGTTATATGTATTGTGAGGCCCACGTTACTATGGCCCAATCCTACTGTAGCACAAGGCCACATTTCCAAACTCACAGGGAGTTCACTGGGTTTGGTATTACAAGAAAAGAAAGAGGCTGATATGGCAGAGAACTCAACTACCACAAAATGGGGAAAGCTCTGTGCTCTGATGGCAGATAGTCTTGGATATAAATCCTGAACAACCACCTTCTCCCTATAATGCTGTTTCCCCATCTATAAAAAGGAGATGGTGCCACCCACATCTGAGGGCTGCTAGGAGGCCTAAATGAGACAAACCAGTTAATCTGTTTAGTACAGCACCCACCCGGCATAGAGGAAATGGTCACACCTCTAATTAGCCTAAATAAAGCTCCCACACTGGGCACACAGTGTGTTTATCTAGAAGCCTTTGCTACAGCTTCCCTCCCATTCCAGCCTGTATGATAAAAGACAGCTCAACTCCTAGGCCTTTCCCAGCAGTGAGGCTGTTGAGCACTTAGAAGCAGCAAAGGTCCAGACTCCCATGACCCTGACAACTCAGAAGCATCACTTTTCTTGGATCTGGGCTGTACTAGGAAGACATTCATAAAAATTTCAATAAACATCTCAGCCCAGGACCACATGCATATCTGGGAACTACAACTGACAAATAAAAAGCAGCAAGGAACATGAATCAGCAAAGGCATCCATCAACTGTCCTCAAAACACCAGGAAAGATAAGGAAGACACTTCCTCAAGGCCCCACTCTAGCATCCTGGGACACTGGTTAAAAGGAAAAGTTCTAGTTCAAGACATAAAAGACATAAGTAAGCACCAGGTCTCAAAGAGTTACCCCAGCCACCTGGAATCCCAAGTTAGCATATATTGAAGCTAAAGGGATGTCAAGTTGAGGGTAGTCTGGTTGAGAAAGAGGACACAGAGACTGCTTTCTCTGAGTGCTGAGTTCAATCATCACCATTCAAAACTTAGTTCAAGAAGGAGATTAGCAGAAGAATGATGAAGGCAGGTGAAGACACAGGGAGGTAAGCAAGGGATAAAAGGGATAGAGGTAAATAATATTATGCACACAACTTTGGAATAGTAGTGTCCAACAGGTAAATCCATGGACAGAAACACAAACTGAATAGGTATGGGAAGAAGACTAGGAATACACCCACAAACATATGAGTTTGAAAGAGAATATTTGTACCTGGATATTAACCTTTCTTTCAAACACAACTATGAATGTGGTGGAAACAAACATACAACAGGCGAAATGATGAAAACTTATTATATATTATCAAACATCTTAAGGCAATGAGTTGCTAGGCCTGGGGGTTTAGGACCATAGTCTCAGAGGATACTATGGTCAATTGGAATAAACACAATCCACAAAGACAATGTTCTACATCCTACTATGATGAGTAGTGTCTGGAATCTTAAAAAGCTCATGAGTGACCATCTAAGGTGCAGCTATCGATTTCTCCATATGCAGAAGAAATCATAGTGATGAGAACTGAAGAAGCTTGGAATTAATTAGTCCAATGGACTAACGGAATATGTGAACATCAGTCTCCACAACTCTGAAACCTGAAGAACTAGATGGTGCCCGGCTACTATTACCAATGGCTCTGAAGGAGATCATATTAGAAAGTTCCTGAAACAGTGGGAGAAAATGTGTAACAAGACTCAAAAATTATTTTTTAAATGAGATGAAGTTGGATTTCCTCCTTCTTAAAATTATTTTTTAGAGCTACTGAAAGCCTTTCATATACAAAATAATTGATAAAAATATTCATCTGGATTGCATAAGAAGGGTGATACAGGCCTCACTGAGAGGCATGGTAGACGAACATTGATCAGACTTGGCTCCTTTCGCTCCTGCTTCACAAAGGCTGGGTTCTCTTTGTTTCTAATTTATCCATTTTCTGCAGGTCAGTCTTTAGTTTCTTAGTTAGCCATTTCAGCTTGTTTGTCTGAAAATCTATCTGTTTTTGCTTTGTTCTTACTTTTGCAGAGGAGGTTTAGCTGACATTCTCAGTGATCTCCTCTTGAGCTCCTTCTTCACTGCCCTTTTGGCCTAGTGGACTCTTAGGAATCTTGTCAGTGGGAAGGGTGCCATGAGCCTTCACAAAGCTGGCGACTTTGCTGTCTCTCTGCCTACCTGGGTAGATGACATTTGATTTGCTCATTAGCCAGGCTCGTTCATATCCTATTCTTGCCATACAAATTACCAGAAATTTAGTGGGTTAAAACAGCATCAATTTATTAGGTTACAGTTTCATAGTTTAGAATTCCAATATGGGTCTCCCTGGGCTAAAAGGAAGATATTGGTAGGATTGTGTTCTTTCTGGAGGGTTTAAGAAAGAATTTATATCCTTGGTTTTTCCATCTTCTAGAAGCTGCCTGCATCCTTTGACCTGTGGCTCCTTCCCCCATCTTCAAAGTCAGCAATACTGCCTCTTTCTAAAACTTCTTCCAAGGTCACATCTCCTTCTGATCGTGGCCAGGAAACACTGAACAATTTTCAGGGACTCGTGTGGTGAGGTGGGGTGAACCTATATAATTCAGGATAATCTCCCCAGCTCAAAGTTCTTAATTTAATGACATCTGCACAGCTCCTTTTGGCATATAAAGTAGTATTCACAGGTTCTGGGAATTAGGATACAGATATTTGGGGTGGTGAGTATTATTCTGCCTATAGCTAAGGGGGAGGTGTTGGATAGGTAAAGTTAGATGCACAAGACTGGGATTTACGGGAGAGAGCTGAACATGAGCTCTAAAGTTGAAAGTGCACAGCACATAACATTGTTTTTAAAGGCATAGGATTGGATGAGATCACAGGGACAGTGAGTCTAGACAGAAGATCAAAGCCCTAGAGCATGGGATCCCAGCCAAAACTCCCTACAGTAGCTCTATGTCTGCACTTTTGTGTCACTCTGTCTGGTGGAAAGCCCTCTTCCTCCATCTGCTCTAGACCTGATCTTTTGTGAGACTCACCCTAAAGCCCTGTTCTCGATGCAAGCGTCTCTGATCACGCTGGCTACAACGCCCCTTCTTGCTATTGCTGCTTAATTATGCATCATTGACACTTCTATTTGCTTATTTAAAAAAAGAAGTTATAAGAAGAATGATGCAGATGGGTGAAGACACAGGAAGAAGCTTGTTCAAGGCCCCACTCTAGCTTCCCAGGACATTGGTAAGAGGAAAACACTAGGTTCAAGACATAGAAGACATAAGGTTGGGTTGAATGGTAAGCAAGCACCAATCATCAAAGAGTTACCATCATCCCAGCCACCTGGAATCCCCAGTCTGCAAGGCACCATATTAAATACTGAAGATAAAGGGATGTTAAGATATGTTTTCTGCAGTCAACATGATGGTAGTCTATTGAGAAAGAGTACACAGACACTGTTTTCTCTGAGCCCTTAGTCCAATCATTAAATTAGAACTCAACATTCAAAACTTAATTCAAGAAGAAGTTTGGCAGAAGAATGATGAAGCCAGGTGAAGAAACAGGGACGTACACAAGGGCTAAAGGGGATAGAGGTAAACAGTGATATATACACAGCCTTGCAGTAACAATGTTCTGCAGGTCAATGCAGAGATACAGACTAAATGGGTATGGGAAAAGAGTGGGATACATATGTGTGTGTATATATATATCCCACAAATATGAGATTGAAAGAAGATATTGGCACATGGGCATTACCTTTCCTGCAAACACAACTATGAATGTGGTGGAACATACAGCAGGCAAAATGATGAATGCTTCTTAGATATTATCAAACATCTTAAGGCAATGAGTTATTGGGCCTAAGGATTTGGGACCATAGTCTCAGAGCATAACATAGTCCACAGTCTACAAATATAAGGTTCTACATCCTACTTTAGAGAACAGTATCTGAGATCTTAAAATTTCATGAGTGGCTATCTAAGGAGCTATTGGTTTCTCCACGTATATAAAAAGAAGAGTGAATTGAAGATGCTTGGAATAAATAAGCCCAATGGACTAAGGGAACATAAGAACATAAGTCTCCATGATTCCGAGACAATAAGAACTAGATGGTGAAGGCTCTTGGCAATGAGCACGCACCCTTCCCACTAACAAGATTCCTAAGAGTCCACTAGGCTGAAGAGGCAGTGAAGAAGGGAACCCAAGAGGAGATCACTGAGAATGTCAGCTAAACCTCCTATGCAAAAGTAAGAGCAAAGCAAAAACAGGCAGCAGGAAAGGATAGGTGTTCAGACAAAGAAGTGCCAACAAAAGAGAAAGGGGGAGCAAAGGGAAAACAGGCTGAAATGGCTAACCAAGAAACTGAAGAAGATTGATGAGCAGAAAATGGAGAAACTAGAAAAAAGGAGAACCCAGCCTTTGCGAAGCAGGAAAGAAAGGAGCCAAGTCTGATCAATGTTTGTCTACCATGTCTCTCAGTGAGGCTTGTATCACCCTTCTTATGCAATCCAGAGGAATATTTTTATTAGTTATTTTACAGATGCAAGTCCTTCCGTAGCTCTAAAAACAATTTTAAGAAGGAGAAAATACGACTTTATCCTATTTTTTAAACGCAAACACATTTTGTTTTTTAAAGGTAAAATCATTCTCCCTGCCCCTTTTGCATAATCGAAACAAGTGGTGTCATGGTAAGGGGACAAGAGGAAGAATTACTGGTGATGGTAGAAAAATAATTAAAAACCCAGTGGGGTTTTTAACCCTCACTTCCTATTCAGCTACCTAGTGAGGTTTGTCAATTCTCAGCTATCTCAAGCTACCTATTAATTTCCCTTTACACTAGTTTTTGGTGAAAACACAAAGTATCTCTGGATGACCCCACCATAGCGCCACCAGGGAAGAACTGGTTCTTCAACCAAGATCCTGATAGAAGGTAATATGCCTCCACAAGGAAATTCACCTTGAAATCCAAGACTCCACCATGGACACCAGATGCATGGGAAGCATGGGAAAAAGAAAAACAAGGAATCGGCACACAAAAAAACGAAGTATGCAAAACAGGAAAGCCCACCCATTTTTTGAAATCTGGACTAACTGCTTCTATAGCTTAAGTTCTCACTATAAAACCCCCGAGTTATCTATGGCATGTCTCCCCTGCAGATATTTCCATACTCTAATGAAACTCTTTAATATTGTTTTTCCTGACTTTATAGTCTTCTGTAGCCTGGCCCTCTAATAATAACATGTTAAATGGTAGGAGGCTTTGACTATGTTGGGTGTCAATATAAAAATGCATGGGAGGTAGGAGAGTCAACAGTTTATATATCCCATCATCCAAAGTCTATCTAATGGTAATCTGAAGCCACGATCAAGCATTTATATGCCTTGAATGTTTTAAATTACTTTTTACTTCCCTGTTGCCTTACTCCCTCCCTCCCCCCCGCCCCCATCATGCTCTCTCTTTAAGGACTGTGAGCCATTTCTTCTGTGACATCTTTGGTCATGGTAGCCCAGTTTTCCTACTAACTTCTCTCTGTTTTATGAAAGGTTGAAAATTTGATGTACACTGTAACATTAAATTGTGAATTAGTGAGTCTTAGGATGTACTGGCTTAGCAACAATTGAAGATACTGGTACTCAATAACCTCTTAAGGAAAATTTACCTACACAATTAAATCTGGGAAATCACTAGAATTTAGAAAATAATCATATCCTGGCATGATGATACAATGTAAGCATTGAACTGCTAACCACAGGTTGGCACTCCTCAGAAACCCTACGCAGGGTTGCTATATGAGTTGGAACTGACTTGACAGCACTTAACAACAACTCCCTGGCTTTTTAGATTTTGGCTATGAACATTAATAAGTGGACTCCTGATGTGGCACTGTAGGATACGCACCGGACTGTGAACCACAAGGCTGGCAGTTCAAACTTACTAGCTGCTCTTCAGAAACCCTGTACAGAGTCACTATAAGTCCAAACCAACTTGATGGCACTTAACAACAATAAACATTAAGAACTGTATATAAATTGTTCATAATGCCTCTGTACTGACGCTTAAAGCAACCAATAAAATATCAACTAGGAAAAAAAATCCAAACCAGACCTCTTGATTCACAACTCCAAAACCAAAACGTTACCCTCCCCACCTCAGTAAGCGAAAACGCCATTCTTCTAGTCACTCAGCCAAAAGCCTGGCAAGCATCCTTGACTCCTAGCACCTGTTCACACTCCATTTCACACTCTCTGCATCAACACATCCTACAAATGACATCAGAAGCTAATCAGCACTTTCAGCCTGCATCATGCTAGCACCTGATTATACAAGAGTTTCCCAATTGGTCTCCTTACATCACTGCAGAAAGTTCTATTGGACTCTGGTGCTCTCAACTGAACTCACCTTCCAGTCATTGAAATTCCTTCAACTTTGTTATTTCTCATGATGCTTTCTCGAATGACCCCAGGCTGAAGCCGCCCCTTCTTCCTCCAAAAGCTCACCATCAGCCTCACCTGAATCACTCACGTTACTGTCCTATCTGCCTATCTTTACCTTCTGGTAATAGAACTCAGAGAAAAACATCATTTAAAAGTTCTGAGATTCCTTGTTGTTGTTAAGTGCCATCAAGTCACTTTGACTGATAGTGACCCTGTACAGAGCAGCTGGTGGGTTTGAACTGCCGACTTTGTGGTTAGCAATCCAGTGCTTATCCCACAGTGCCATTCCAGGATTCCAAGAAAGATACAATATAAGTAAGGCTTACCAACACTTCCACCTTAGAAGCAAAGAGATGAAAGAATAATGTATTGGGAGTGATTAAGTCCTGGTGAGGCGCTGCGGGTTAACACGCCAGATTGCATAGCTGTTTGAACTGCAAGGTCTGCAGTTCAAGCTTACCAGCTGTTCCTCAGAAACCCTATACAGGGTCACTATGGGTCGGAACTGACTTCACAGCAACAACAAAGCAAATCAGAACAGACCCCACAGCACTTAACAACAATAAGTGTGAACCACAAAGTAGATAGCTCAAATCCACCACCAGGTGCTCCTCCGAAACCCTATATAGGGTAGCTATGAGTTGGAACCAACTCAATGGCACTTAACAAAATTGGTAATAAAACGGATGTGGGCCTAAAAACTTATATAAAGAAATAAATGCTACTATATTGGTTTCCCTCTATAGTAACCACACCGAAAATAGAATTCTGGCTTTTAGAGTCACAGTTTAAATGATTATTGATAAGTGCTTTGTGTTGGGTGATGGATTTCTTCAGCTTCTGCTGATGGTAAAAGCCTTTATTCATAAAGTAAACACAATGAGACTATAAAGTCGATAGTGATGTGCAGTGGATCTTTCAGACTCGCTATGCTTGATGCCACTAATTGTTAGATTGCCTTGCTTTGCTGACAAAATTAGCATAGTCATGTGCTTCAACTCAAATGTAGGGACAGGAAAAAGGATGCAAACAGCAGAGGGAGGAATTCCAGCCAGGTCAGGCTGGCCATCTAGCATTCACATTACGGGAAGTTTAACACAAAGGCTCTTTTACTCCAGACCTACTCAATCAGAAACCCTGAGGTCAGGGCCCAGGAACCTGTATTTAACAAGCTCTCCAAGGGGGATCCACAGTTCCTGGGTGGCACAAATGGTTAAGTGGTCAGTTGCTGACTTAAACATTGACAGTTCAATTCTACCCAGAGGCACTTTTTTTTTTCCTTAAATGTTTTATTGTGAATTATGTGATAGTTTACATGGGAGAACATTAATTTTACATTCATTCTATCATATATCGTCTCATTGCCGTGGTTACAATCCCCTCCATGCATCATCAACCAACCAAAGGGTATACCCTGCAAGCCTGCCCCCCTGTACCCCCCAGGTCTTCAGCACACAGTCGCCAGAGGCACTTTTGAAGAAAGGTTTGGCCATCTACTTCCAAAGGATGAGCTATTAAAAATCTATGGCATGAAGTTCTACTCTGATGTACTGCTGGAATTAATCCAACAGAAACTAGCTCCTGAGTTTGCTTCCCCCTTCCCCCCATAATTTTGATACATACTAGCATTTGAGAAGCAAGGAACATCAGACAAAAGAATAAATGTTTTCAAGGCCTGTCCCTGGGGACAAGCACACAGGAATGTGAGTTACTGGCCCCTTGAGATTCTCAGAACCCAATCCTGAGTGTCCAGTGTAGGCATGGCGTTGATCTAGATACTATGGTGCTTTCGACATGAATAAATGGACAACTTTTTACATCTACTTGTGCAGACAGAGCTTCAGAAGGAAACTGCAACATTAAGCCAGGTTCTGGAAATATTACTTGACCATAAAACAAATTTGAAAAGCTGTGAATTTTGATAAGAGGAGCAGGATTGCATTTTCATCAGCGGTTACAGCTGGTGGTCATTCAATTCTAACTTTAAATTTTATCTGTCCAGTGTAATCATTTATGCCTCTCACCTGGGAATTCCCAACACAAAGGCAATAACCAGTATATAGCAAATCACAGAATAGTTTTGATTTACAAGTCATTAAAAGCAAGAAGCATTTACTGTTCTTTGCACACCAAAATGGACTGCATCATGAATAATGTAAAAAAGAAAAATGTATTAAGAACTCTTCTGAAGATAATGTCCTCTCCAGGCCTCACAGAATGTACATTCACTAAGGCCCTCTCTGTGCCAGGCACACACCAATACTTACACAGTAGCATCCCAGCCTTCCAAGACCAAAATTGTGCAAACCTACCTCATTTCATTTTAAGAGGTAGAGTTTCTGGACCATTATCTCCTGACTCTCACAAAATCCAATAATTTAGTATTACAAACAGATGGAGAGCTAGGAATTCTCGAAGCAACTCAAAGCTCAGGCAATGTTGGACTCCATTCTTTTTTTTAAAAAAGTATTCTGGTATATGCCTAAAACACTGATTTCTGTATATTTTAACAAACTGAGAAAAAAACGTCTGGGAGAGAAAACAGGCACTAGTATTTTGTAGAAAAAAATACACACAAAAAAACAAATAAACAACAGCTCTTAATTCCACAAGGAGGAACCATCAATAACGGCTTTGTTACAGCTACAGTTTCTAAATCCCACTCAATACCTTTTGGCTCAAATAGCAGGCTTTTTCTACACTTTTTAATTTGCTCTGTATGTATCCATTTTTTCTACCACTGTGAAATGATTTTAGACGAAGGTTTCCCTGTACTTTCATTCAGATGTGAATTGATACACAGGCTCTAAGAGGAAAATTGCAGCAATTCATATTTTTTTCCATATTATTCCACTGTCATAAAACCCAAATGAGGCTCACTATGTCCTCTACTTTAAGAACTGTCACATTATCATATGTTCGGCTTTACCCCACTCTCAAATGATTCACTCAATGAAAACTTCAAGGGGAAATTCATGAGCTAGCTGTAACCATTCCAGGGTAATATGAACAGTGTGTGGTGCACACTATTAATGACTAACTCCATGAGATTACTATATATAGCCCAAAAAAGAAGAAAGTGAATTTGAAAGTATGAATCTTCTTATGTAGGATCTAAATTCTTCTAAGTACTAAGTTCCAGTTTTTGTTTCGATCATTTGGATGCATAAAATTTTCATTTCTCCAGTATGAAACAGTCCTATGGTGATTCTCCAAACTAGGGTTCCTGCCACTTGGGTGAACGTTTTGACAGAATTCTCTATTTCTGGACAATTGTTTATGCTATTCATAAAGCATGATCATGAGACACATCCTTCATGCAAATTTGAAAATAGTCCATAGTAAGTGACAATGTATTTGAAACTGATAGTTTCTGGACACTTCAATTACGCCATCACAATCCAATGTTTTTTCCATTTAAACAAAAACCAGTTTAACCTCTTTCATTATACATTTCATTGTTAGAAACCACAATGTTTGTTTCTTTTCAACTTGACTCATTTTTAAAAAAGCTAACATATCATAGACCACTGCATGGTTCATTTCAGTGGGAGTTCCTAGACAGCAACACCTAAAATTCTGGAGCCTGATTATAAAACTGATAAACAGAAAATATTGTAGTTATCAAGGAATTAATTTTACTTGGATCCACAATTAATGCCCATGGAAGCATCAAACAATTCAAACCATGGATTATATTGTGTAAAAGACCTCTTTAAAATGCTAAAAGCAAAGATATCACCTTGAGAATTAAGTGGCATGGACCCATGCTATGGTATTTTCAATTGTCTTATAATGTGAAATCAGGACAAAAAGTAAGAACTGATGCCTTTGGAGTATGGTGGTGGTGAAGAATATTGAATATACCATGGACTGCCAGAATAACAAATAAATCTGTCTTAGAAGTACAGCCAGAATGCTCTTCAGAAGTCAGGATGGTGAGACTTCATTCACTTTATGTACTTCAGTCATGTTAACAGGAGGGACCCGTCTCTGAAGAAGAACATTGTGCTTGGTAAAGTAGAGGGTCATGGGAAATGAGGAAAACTTTCAATGAGATGGATTCACACAGAGGCTACAAGGGGCTCACACACAGCAGTGACTGTGAGGATGGCGCAGGACTGGGCAGTGTTTTGTTCTGTCGTAAGTAGGACCACTGTGAGTCGGAACTGACTCAATGGCACCCAACAAGAACAACCGAAAAATAATGCTAATTTATGAAAGGATGTAAGGGCAGTTGGGATCTCAAACAGATCCAAACAAAGGAATTTTCAACTGGTGACTACAATTATGAGTGTTGTTATTACTTTTTACCTTCAAAAGTATACCTCCCCGCCAAAGTGGAAGCAGATATACTATACAGAGCTGGCTTAATATAAAAGGAATTCTTACGAAATATGAACTAGAAAGTTAAACAAACCAAATGAAAAATGTTAAGAACAAAAGAACTGCGAATAGCTAATAAGTGAAAATATGCAAAGGTGTTAAGAACAAAAGACATATAAATGGCTAATGAACCCTGGTGTACAGTGTTGCAGCAGAAGCACTTGACTGGCAATCGGAACATTCAAACCCACCAGCTGCTCTTAGATGACCATACACAATGGGATCCAGGAAGTTTTCATGGGCTGATTTTCAAAAGTACACTGCCAGGCCTTTCTTCCTAGTCTCTTGGTCTGGAAGTTCCACTGAAATCTGTTCATCACCATAGCAACACATAACACTCTACTGACAGATGTACAACAACTGTTCTTGAGGTACACTAGACAGCACCAATATTGCAGCAGGAGTATAAATGTGATTCAATCTTGGCAGGGAATTTGAGAATGTTTATCAAAATTCTGGAGTCCTTGTGTGGCACTGTGGGCTAATGTGCTGGATTTCAAAGTCGTTTGAACCACAAGATTGGTGGTTCAAGCTTACCTGCTGCTCCTTGGAAACACTATACAGGGACGGTATAGGTCAGAACTGACTCGACAGCAGTTAACAACAACAACATCATCAAAACTTTAAATTTCAATATGTGTTAACTTAATCCCATTAGAATTCCACTGCTAGAAAATTTCCTTATATAAGATAGTTTCATATACATGTGTAAAAATATGTGTATAGTAGTATTCATAATAGTGGAAAACGGGACAACGTAAATGCCTCTAAATTGGGCTAAATAAAAGGAGCCCTGGTAACATAGTGGATTACAAACTGGGTTGCTAACTGCAATATCATTAGTTCAAATCTGCCATTTGCTCTGCATGAAAAAGAGAAGGTTTTCTGATCCCATAAAGATTTATAGCCTCACAAATCCTACACAAGGTCACTGTGAGTCAGGACCGACTAGGGAGCACACAACCACCACCAGCAGCAGCAGTAGCATTATATATATCAATGGTTAAATAAATCATACATAATCTCACTCAGCGACCACTTGTCTATCAGTTTGTCATACTGTGGTGGGTTACGTGCTGCTGGGTTGCTAAAAGCTATGCTACCAGTATTCTGAACACCAGCAAGGTCGGCCATGGTTGACAGGTTTCAGCTGAATTGACAAGACTAGAAAGAAGGAGAGGCAGAATACTTCTAAATGTTTAGTTATTGAAAACCATATGAATAGCAGTGGTACACTGTCAGATAGCACCAGAATACTGAATACTGAAACATTATGTATGAATACCACCAGAATGTTGTCAGATACAGTGCCAGAAGATGAGTCCTTCAGGTTGGACGGCACTCAAAATTTGACTGGGAAAGAACTGTCTCCTCAAAGAAGGGTTGACTATCATGATGCAAATGAACTAAAGCTTTCAGGATCTTCTTTTGCTGATGGGCACAACTCAAAATGAAGAGAAACAGCTGTAAATACCCATTAATGATAGGAACATAGCATTATGAAATATGAATCTAAGAAAATTGGGAGTAGTCAAAAATGAAAAGGAACACATAAAGATTTATATCCTAGGCATTTAGTGAACTGAAATGGACTAGGATTGGCATTTTGAATCTGACAACCATATGGTTAAAATGCCAGGAATGACCATATGTCACAGTCATTGTAGTAAAAAAGAACATTTCAAGATCTATCTTGAAGTATAATGCTATCTGTGATAGGATAATATCCATATGCCTAGAAGGAAGCTCAATTAATGCAACTATTATTCAAATTTACATGTTGTTGCTATTAGGTGCCATCGAGTCGGTACCCACCCATAGTGACACTGCCCGATCCTGGGCCATACCAACCACTAAATCCACTGACGATGAAACTGAAGAATTCTACCAACTTCTTCCGTCTGACATGCAATTAAGGTGTATTGATAATTACTGGTGACTGGAATACAAAGGTTGGAAGCAAAGAAGGATCAGCCATTAGAAAATATGGCCTGGGTGATACAAAAACGATGCTGGAGATTGCATGAGAGATTTCTGCAAGACCAATGACTTATTCAATGCAAATACCTTTTTGAAACAACATAAAAGTTGAATGGACACATGAATCTCACCAGATGCAATATACAGAAATCAAATGGACTACATCTATGGAAAGAGACATTGAAAAAAACTCCATATCATCAGTCAAAACAAGGTGAGGGAAGACTGTGGAATAGACCATCAATTGTTCATATGCAAGTTCAGGCTGATGTTGAAAATTAATACACATCCGTGAGAACCAAAATATGATCTTGAACTTATTCTATCTGAATTTAGGGATCATCTCAAGAATAGATTTGATGCATTAGACACCATGACCGAAGACCAGAAGAGTTGTGGGATGACATCAAGAACATCATACAGGGAGAAAACAAAAAAGGTCATCAACAAGACAAGAAAAGGATTGCTGTCAGAAGAGATTCTGGAACTTGTGCTCTCCAGCGTAGATGCTGAAGCAAATGGAAGAATTGAGGAAGTAAAGAAGTGAAACAGAAGGCAGCTCAAGAAGACAAAGTCAAGTATTATAATGAAATGTGCAAAGACCTGGAGTTAGAAGATCAAAAGGTAAAAGAAAAAAAACACTCACCATTTCTCAATCTGTAAGAACCAGAGAATAAAAATTCAAGACTCAACTTGAAATGTTGAAGGATTCTATAAGCAAAATATTGAATAATGCATAAAGCATCAAAATAAGATGGTATAGGAGTTACAGACATAATAGATGATCAACTATGTCAAGAGGCAGCAGATGATCAAGAACCAATGGTACTGAAGGAAGAAGCCCAAGATGTACTGAAGGCACTGGGGCAAGCAGTTTTGTTTTCTCTGGGAATTGATGGAATACAAATTGAAATCTTTCAACAAACTGATGCAGTACTGGAAGCACTCATTCATCTATGCCAAGAAAAAAGAAAGACAGCTTCCTGGCCAAGTGATTGGAAGACATCCATATTTGTGCCCATTCCAAAGAAAGATGACCCAGTGGAATATGGAAAGCTGATGTCAGATGGATCTTGCCTGAAAGCAGAGACTACTAGAAAGATGTTTACCTATGCTTTTTTGACTATGCAAAGGCTTTCGATTGTGTGGATCATGACAAGTTATGGATAACATTGTAAAGAATTAAGGACACTTAATTGTGCTCATGAACTTCTGGGGTGGTGCTGTGGATTTATACTGGACTGGGAACCACAAGTCAGCAGTTCAAACTCACCAGCTGCTCCTCAGAAACCCTATACAGAGTCACTATTAGTTGGAACCGACTCAATGGCACTTAACAACAACAACAATTGTACTCATGAGGAACATGTACATAGACCAATAGGCAGTCATTTGAACATAACAAGAGGATACTGAATGGTTTAAAATCAGGAAAGTGTGCGCTAGCATTATATGCTTACACCGCACTCATTCAATGTTTATGCTGAGCAAATAATCTGAGAAGATGCATTATATGAAGAAGAATGTGACATCAGGATTGAAGGCAGACTCATTAACAACCTGCATAATCAGATGATTCAATCTTGCTTGCTGAAAACAAAGTGGACTTAAAACACTGACTGATGAATATCAAAAGACCACAGCCTTTAGTGTGGGTTACACTTCAATATAAAGAAAACAAAACTACTCACCAGGGGAACAATAAATAACATTAAGATAACTGGAAAAGAGATTGAAGTTACCAAAGATTTTACTTTGCTTGTATCCAATATCAACACTCAAGGAAACAGCAGTTAAGAAGTCAAATGTTATACTACATTAAGCAAAACTGTCAGTTTGAAGACTAAGGTGTACCTGACCCAAGAATCCAAGGTATTTCAATAGTCTCATATGCATGTGAAAGTTGGGCAGTGAACAAGGAAGACCGGAGAAGAATTGATGCAGTTGAGTTATGGTGTTAGAGAAAAATATTAACAGTACCATGGACTACTAGAACAACAAACAAATCTGTGTTGGATGAAGTACAGCCAGAATGGTACTTAGAAGCCAGGATTTAGTCTCTCATACTTTGGATATATTATCAGGAGGGACCAGACCCTGGAGAAGGAAATCATACTGGGTAAAGTGCAGGGTCAACAAAAAAGAGGAAGACACCCAATGTGATGGATGGACAAAGTGACAGCAGCAATGGACTCAAGAGTAACAACAATTGTGACAATGGTGCAGTACCAGGCAGTGTTTCATTCTGTTATGCACAAGGGTCACCATGAGCCAGAACCAATTCGATGGCACCTAACAACAACAACAACAATCTCATTCGTAGAATGCAATGCTTTGCATCTGTTAAAATGAATGCACACATATGTATATGTATATTTTTATAAATTTTATAAATGTATATTTTTGCTGACCCTCTACTTTACCCAGTATGATTTCTTTCTCCAGGGTCTGGTTCCTCCTGATAACAGTCAAGACATAGTAGTAAAATAAAATTTAAACAGCCATATATATTATCTATAATGTACAAGAAGAAGAAGAAAGGGAGAAATGTATATAGGTATGCCGTGTAAAAAATTCACCAAAAGAGATATACAGTAGCTCCTCATAGAAGATCAAAATAATGGACTTTTAGTTCTAGCTTCATACAAGTGCTATATCCAGACTTTTTGTTTCTCAGTACTTTTAAGTCTTCCTCCTTCCTGTGCCAAGCTATGAACTGTATGAACTGTCACAGATGAAACCTCGTGGTCTCATGTGTGGTTAATGCTCAGACTCTTGAGAAGCAGAAGAGGTAGTATACAGTGGCAGACGAGCAAAAAGGAAGCTGAAAAAGTTTTACTGTAGACAAAAATCAAAGTCCATTACTTTTCTCCCAATAACATATCCAGTTGAGCTGACTGCTTTCCTCAAAGGGAACAATTTGACGACTTATTCTATTTCAAGCAAGAGGGTCAATCCCAAGTCTATTTCTAAGATCCATCTAATGTATTTGGCAAGTGCTAGCCAACTCAACTGCTTTCGTGGGCAAAATAATTGCCCACAAGTGTCCAAGCTCTAATTCCCAGGACTGTGCATCTTAGTTACACAATAATGTGAAATGAAAGCTGCACATGGAATTGAGGTGGCTAATCAGTTGATCTTACAATGGGGAAATTATCCTGGATTCTCTGAGTGAGCCCAACATAATCAACATTTCATTAGTTGTTGTTGAGTCTACTCTGACTCAGGATGACTCCCTGTGTGCCAGATTATAGTTGTGTTCTGTTGGGTTTTCCTGGCTGATTGTCTTCAGAAGTAAATTGCTAGGCCCTTCTTTCAAGGCACCTCCTTGGTGGACTTAAATCACCAACCTTTCAGTTGGCAAAGAGTGTGTTAACAGTATGCACTACCCAGGAACTTCTAATCACAACTATCCTTAAAGGTGGAAGACGAAGGCCAAAGAGGGGAGTCAGGCAGAGGTAATGACTATGGAAGCAGGTCAGAGAGATGCAGTATTGCTTACTTTGAAGAGGGAGGAAGAGGACCACAGCCAATGAACGTAGGTATCTTACAGTAGCTGGAAAATTCAAGGAAATGAATTCTCCTTGGAGCCTCCAGAAAGGAACATGTTGACACCCAGAATTTACCTAAGCGAGACTCACATAGATTTCGAATGTACATAATGTAATGTGTTTGTGTTATGTAAAGCCCCTAAATTAGTGGTAATTTGTTACAGCAGCAATAAAACTTAATGTAACCTACCTGGTGTGGCACTGCGCTCTGGTAGAGCAGTGGATTACAAGCTGAGTTGCTACTTGCAGGGTCAGCAGTTTGAATCTACCAGCTGCTGGGTGGGGAAAAAGATGAGGCTTTTTGTTCCCGTAAAGATTTACAGCCTCAGAAACCCTAAACAGGGTCGTTATAAGTTGAACTGACTCCACGGCACATAGCCACCGCCACCTGGTAGGGCACTGTAGGATAAGCACTAACTTACTAACCACAAGATTGGCAGTTTAAACACACTGGCCGCTCCTTGGAAACCCTATACAGAGTCACTATGTGTCAGAACTGACTTGATGGTACTTGACAAAAACTATAGCAACCACCACCCATACTTTCTCCATATTTGACTTTCTCTGGCAGGTAAACTTGGAGTAAGCTATGAAAGTATACCTGGGCATTCCACATACAGATGCCCACTGACCTGAACCTACTTGGTCAGCTAACTAGATGACTTCAGGCTCCCTCAGAGGACATACATAATCACCTTAATGATTATTAAGTTAGTCATACCTGGAGCGGTCATAGGTAAACAAGGTCTTAGGGAAAACACCTTGTAAATCATGCCCTACCGTACAAACAATGAATGCCATTATTTACACCCAGACTATTCCCTTGAAAGAACAACAAAAAAGGAGATGTAAATTTCCCTTAAGAAACACTGAGCAGCATAGTACCAAATGCTCTGGAGGATTTGTCAACATATCTTGTAGTTATAAGCAAGGATATACTAGGTAAGCCAAAGCACAATTTAAAAAAGGAATTAATTACTGAGAATGTAAGTCCTTGCTGACTAGGGCCCTGGAATGACCTGGACACTGAAAACACAGTATCTCATATAACCCTTACAACACTGCCATCAGGTAATTACTAGTATTATGACCACTGATAATTAAATACTCTCCTTCTCACCGTGGTCATGCACTCACTCAGCTGCTAACAAAAATGTTGGTGGTTCCAACTCATCAGCCACACCACAGGAAAAAAATGTGGCTGTCTGTTTCCATAAAGATTTATATTATTGGAAACCTTATGAAGCATTTCTTAGTCTGTTTTGTAGGGTTCACTACGAGTCAGAAATCTACTCGAAGACAACAGCCACATTTTCTCACTGGGTCACATTTTCACAGAGAGTTAACTGACAGAGTGGGGTTCTAATTGTTGTATCAGACTCCACAGGTGGGTCTTCAAAGAGAAAGTATGCTAACCCACCTCCATCAAGAGGTAGCTGAAACTGACGTTTACATCAAAACATTGAGGAGACTGAAGAAAGATTATTAACCTCATGCCTATGATGCCAGACAAGGAGTCCTTGTGCCGAAATGGGTTACACACTGGACTGCTATCATCAAGGTTGGTAGTTCAAGTATACCAGCTGTTCTACGGAGAAGGATGAGGCTTTCTGTTCCCTTAAAGATTTATAGCCCCAGAGTCATGAAACCATCTTATCACATCTCCTCAAAATACCTCTGGGACATTAAACAACTTTTTAATTCATGTGGAGAGCCACATTATCTAATTCTGGATCTCTTGTTGCTTTGTTATTAAAAAAAAAAATACATTATGTTCTACCAACTGCTTCTTCAAGAAACTTGTGTCATAACAAGTTGTAAACAAAAAAGCTTGCCTAAGTGAGGTGTGGGCACTCTTGTGTTTATAAAAGCCTCCTGGTTATAGCTTGAGAAGTAGCTATTATGAATATACAGTCCTTCACTTCGGCAGGGCCCAGGGAGTCCCCATTATCTGAGTAGGAACCAGTGAGTATGTCGAGCAGTACCTAGAATAAGTGTATATTTTCCTGCTTGTTGTTGTTAGGTGCCATTGAGTCAGCATTGACTCATTGTGACCCTATGCACTCTGAACGAAACACTGCTCAATCCTGAGCCAGCTTCACAATTGTTGCTATGTTTGAGCCCACTGCTGCTGCCACTGTACCAACCCAGCTTGTTGGAGGTCTTCCTCTTTTCCTCCGACTCTGCACTTTACCAAACATGTTATTCTTTTCCAGTGACTGGCCCCTCCTGATAATATATCTGAAGTATGAAAGATGAAGTCTGGCCATCCTGGCTTCCAGGAAGCACGCTGGCTGTCCTTCTTCCAACATGGATCTATTTGTTCTTCTGGCAGCCCATGGTATTTTCAATAGTCTCCTCTAATACCATAACTCAAATGCATCAATTCATCTGTAGTCTTCCTTATTCACTGTCCAACTTTCACATGCAGATGAGCTTATTGAAAATACCGTGGCTTGAGTCAGATGCACCTTAGTCCTCAAACAGACATCTTTACTCTTCAACATTTTAAAGAGGTTTTCTGCAGCAAATCTGCCTAATGCAGTCTGTCTGATTTCTTGACTGCTGATTCCATCAGTGTTGATGGTTGATCCAATAAAAATGAAGTTATTGACAACTTCAGCCTTTTCTCCATTTATATGGATGTTATTTATTGGTCCAGGGGTAAGGATTTTTGTTTTCTTTATATTGAGGTGCAACCCATACCGAATGCTGTGGTCTTTGATCTTCATCAATAAGTATTTTAAATTCTCTTGGCTTTCAGCAAGCAAGGTTGTATCATCTGCATATTGCAGGTTGTTATTGTGCCTTCCTCCAATCCTGATGCCATATTATTCTTCACAGAACCCATCTTCTGATTATTTGTTCAGCATACAGATTGAGTAAGTATTGTGAAACAATACAACCTTGGCGCATACCTTTCCTAATTTTAAACCATGTAGTGTTTCCTTGTTCTGTTTGAACAACTGCCTCTTGGTCTATTTTCCCGCTTAGGGAATTGTATATACAATTCCATTCTAAATTAAGTTTCTAGATTTAAAAATTCATAATAATGAAATTTCTTTAAAAGCAGGTAAACACAAAACCAAATCCTTTCCTCTTGCTTCCATTTCCATTTTTCCAATTCGGTACATGAAAAACAGTATCAATCTACTATGAGAAAAGTTCACATCTCCCAAAGGAGTTATTTTTTCTTTGAATTACATAATGTATTGCTTTTTATAAGCTGTAAGTATAAGCTGGCCCTCCATTTTAGTATACAAGCCATTTCAACATAAGTACTTGGGGCCTGTGAAAAACATTTCCCAGAAAATAATGCCATCCATTGGGAGAGTCCATTTCCAGAGTAATCCACAAAAATCTCTTATAAACTCATACTGCACTTTTGCTATAAGAAAGTGAGGTTTTAAACTGTTGCAATACTCATTTAAAAACTGTTCAAACTCGAAAAATCATGTACATGGCCTATTCTTAGAGCAAAGTAATTCTGATGAGGTGGTCAGAGAAAAGGTACCAGAGATTTGAGGAGACTTGAAGGACTGACGTACTGTTCTCATTATGTTTAACTTCAAAAAAAAGTTCTGGTTTGCTTTTCTTCCATGTGGTGAGATCATTTACCAGGATTAGCACAGCCAAGAAAGAGAAGCATGTGTGACCACGTGCCGTACTGTGTGCACCTGACTGGCTGCAGACAGCGAAAGGCAGAGAAGAGAGGCTGGGATTCAAGGGGAGGGATGGAAGTGCATTGTCATCAAGGGGAGAAAGACAGTGGTGGTGACAACACATCCTCTGACACCTGACTTTGTGACGGTACCATGAAGCCCAGGGGGCTTGGCCCTGGGAGGACTAGGGGCCAAAGTAGGCAGTCAAATAGGTGTTTGTACAGTGAGCTCAAGCTGTAAGGTAGAGAAGTGGTGATTAGAACTTAAAAAAGACCATTCAACAGTGTTCTGTGTCTCACTCCTTCATTCATACATACTCATACATAATCTACTTTCTGCCTTGTTGTTCACATCTCTCATCATTACCCCAAACCCCTGAAAATCTACAACTACAAGTTAGCATACAGTAAGGCTTTGCACTGCACAGCCTGCTAAACCATCTATAAAACTCATTCCAAATAGCAAAAGGGGCACAGAACCTACTGATTAACTCAGGTAAAGTCCAACAAAGACGTGAGAAAAGATTTTTAGTACTTCTTCTATTAACATTCTTTCCCTCAAATCATATATCTCTGAGAATTGACTTTCCATCTTAGGAAAGCTGACACCATTGGAACCAGTGAATAAATCACCTTGAGAATAGTTATTCATTGTGGGCAAATAAAAATGTAAGCCAGGAAGACAGTGGAAAGTTGACTTCTAAGATCTAATTTCATGGGACTACATGAAGAGGGGGAAAGAGACAGAATTGCAAAATATGGGACCACAGTTATAGGGTAAGGAGAAATGCCCCAAACAACAGTATACTAACAATAATCATACCACATTGCTACAATCGCCTCAACTCTTCACCTTAGGCTCACATTTGACTTTTTCCCTTCATGGCAACCAGAATGATAGAAGGGAAGAGGGGGAAGAGGGAGAGGGAGGTAGGGAGGGAAGACCCATACTAAAAGCTGCAGTGTGTTAATAAGGCCTTTTCATTCACCAGTTTCAAAGCTCTTAATCCTTTTGGTACTCCTGCAGGATAGGAGAGATTGTACCAGTTGGTGCTGGGGTTTTGTGTTTTGGTTTTTCATATGCTTCCAGCTCACCATTGGCAAATTCAACCTGCCTGGGCAAATTCAACCTCAACACTCTGGTGGGTGTTTATGTCACAAAGCTGCACTGTCCTGGGGGGGGGGAGGGGAGAGCAAGGGAGGCAATGTGCTGAGCACTTGAGTGGCCACCCCCAGTGTCTTGCTTACTCCAGGGCTGACACCCAATAAAAAGCCATGAGTGTATGATTTAATGGCCTCCACTATATTCCACTCCAAGGAGCCCTAGTGGCACTGTAGGCTAAGCACTGGACTGCTAAACCAATGTTAGCACTTCAAACCCACCAGCAGCTGTCTGGGAGAAAGATGAGACTCAGAAACCCTATATAGGCACCCTATAAGTCCAAATCAACTCGACAATAGTGGATTTGGTGTGGTTTTCTCTTCAAAACAATACCCAGTCAAGAAGACAAAGCCTTATTATTGATCACCCACAAACAGGAAAAGAGGAAGAGGAAGTGAGAAATAATTTTTCGAGGAAAGAGTCCTTGCAAAAGTAGCAAATATTGGAAATAACCCCCCAAGCTGTACAAAATAAAGGCATCCCATGATACCTTGTAGTCACAGAGCTCAACAATGTTGCCAGAAGCCAAGTTCAAGTTTGAGGATTAATCCCGGGTCATCCAATCAGGTTCTTTAGAAAAGTTTACAGAGTTTAGGTTTATGTGCGATTAGTTTGAGTTGTTTGTTGCTGATTTATTACAAAGAAAGAAGGAGGACAGAAAAATGCTGAATTTTGCAAGGCAGAAAGAATGATTAACTATGAGAGGCACAACAATTATAGCCCGTTAACAGTACCACAAAGACATGTCTTTAAACTCGATGTCATCTCACAGATGGTCATTTTAATTGCTATGGGCCACAGGTAGACCCACAGCCACATATCACCAGAATCTTTACAGGCTTGGCATACTATCCTGGAAATGTCACTTGGCTAAGAACCGTTTCTTCTGTTTCTAATCTGAGAAACAGAATAATTATAACGGTTGTGAAATATGCATGGCACTGATAAACTGGGTTATGAAACTTCCTGCCAAACTCAGGAGTCCAACACTCAAGTCTCAGTGCATAGTAGGAGCTCAATAAATATCTGCTGCATGAATAAGTAAACAGTTGTGTAGATTAATAATCATTGTTCTAATATACTATGACACAGAGCAAACTGATAAGAGAGCAGTCAGTTTTCAAAAACAAGTAACCCAGAACTGTCTGGTGTTTAATAAGTCCTGAGGGTCTGAGAGTTAAGAGGTCTATCTTCCACATTTGCCTGATCGATGGACTAATTTCTCTCCAAATCAACAAACAGAAAACAAGAAAACCTACATGATCAAACTGCTGCTCATTCCTTTAATGTCAAGATCTAAATAAATGCTCCACAGTGGCTCTTCTAATAGGTTACAGTTCTAGACATACTCTGTATTAGAAGGAGAATCAATGCATACACCCAGTGCTGGCACCAACTGGGTCATCAGTTTGACTTCTGGCCCTAACCATCATAATTAGGTCAGGTCTCAAGATAAAGGGTACAGTACTCCAGACTGCTAAGTCTGCCCAAGATGTCACACACCAACTGCAGGATCAGGGGTTTCTCATGAAACCCTGGCCAGTTGGCTACAAATCTAAGGGTTCCCTCTTCCCACTCAGGGTATCAGATGTAAGCTCAGGGGTCCCACACATCCCCCATTTTAGCTCCCACTACTCTCTTTGGTCTGATAAGTCACCAGAGTGACTTAACTGCATTATAGTAAGAAAAGGGTTCAAATGAAGAGACATATAGCATGAGGTCTGAAAGAGTTTCCAGTTCAGAGCTTCCATGTCTCAAAAAAGGGACATATTACCCTCCCATGTGTATCAGCATCTTTGATCAACCACAAAGACTCAATGTCTAAATTCTTTGTTGGGGTCTCATTACCTAGACAGAATTGATTGAACTTCATCCCTTAAGGTTAGGCTGGTATCACATGGTGGGTCTTTCCGGCCTGGCCAGCCCCACCCAAAAGGTACCTTATTAGCCAAAACCCTCATTGTGGTCTGGTGGCCTCATCAAGGACACTTCAATTAGTGGAGAATTTCCAAGGTTTTAGAAGTTATCTCTCAGGAATCAAGAACAAAGACCAAATTGTTTGGGTAAATTTAAGATTATTTACTCCCAACCCCCTTCAAACCTCAACCATCTACAGTCTGTTGGACAGCTGGTCAAGGACAATGGCTAAGAAATGCATCTTCTACCTGGAGAGATCTAGGACGCTGGCCATAATGAATCTTGCATTGCAGTAGTACATACATATGTCACATACTTCTAAGTAGGTTAACTTACTTCTGTTGGGGCAACCAGAACTCCATGTGAAGAGCTCACAGCAGAGATGCAAAAGTGAAGCATACCCTTACATTCTGAACACTGTAAGTGGACCTTATCACCCAAAGACATTCATTCAGGAAATATTTACAGTATGTCTACACAGAAGTATGTTGCTAAATACTCTAGAGTGCCCAGCAATGAATCAGACATGGAGTCTGCTATCAAAGAATTTGATCAAGGAGATAAAGCAGCCAGGAAAGGAAAATCTTGGGGAAGCAGAAGATAATCACTATATTGCATGAAGATCATGCTCAGGGTAGGTTTGGGGGTATAGCAGATGCTATCTGTTTTAACACCCAAAACCTGTGGACCTCTTCTCTCTTGCTGAAAAAAAACTAATTCATAGCCTTGTAGGGTGACTCATGATTGCTCTAAAATAATCATGGAAATCCAGTTACTCTTTGACAGTTATAAACCTAAGGATAAACAAGTGGTTCCTTCTGGCAGTCAGAAAACAGAGAAAGTGTGCTTGAGGGCTTCCTTTGAGAAAAGGCAAAACCCTGAGAAGCTCCCCACCATCACCACCCCTCTACCGTGTATCTCTTTTTTCCTTTAAAGTATACTAGCATGAAAATACAAGGAGCTCTGGTAGTGTAGTGATTACGAGTAGGGCTGCTAACCTCAAGGTCAGCAGTTTGAAACTACCAGTACTTCCGTGGGAGAAAGCTGAGACTTTCTGCTCCCAAAAATATCTATAGCTTTGGAAACCCTACACAGGGTCGCTATGAATTGGAACTGACCACCACCACCACGACCATCACCATGGAAATGCGGGGCTTGAGACTGCAAAACCCTGATAAAACTACAAAGCAACATGCATAAGGACACTCAGCAGCTAAGAACGGCAGAGCAGGAAGAATGGACGAAATCGGGATCTCCGCCACACCAAACCTCCAGCCACTTACCTACCAGAATGCTTGTTGGGTGAACGAATTAAGTTGAATTATGGCTAGAGTTAATAATTGGTAGATTTAGTTTGCGAGTTTTAAAATTTTTGCAACGGAAAGCTTACTATAGGAGACAGTGTGGAATGACAGAAAGGGCACTACAGTTTGGGAGAAAGCAGTTCAGATATCAATCTCATATTTACCCTGGCCAGTTTTGTGTTACTGCATTGGGAAAAATCTGCTGCAAAAGACCTCTTTTAAAGTATTAATAAGCAAAGATGTCACGTTGAGGGCTTAAGTGATCCTGACCTAAGCCATGGTATTTTTCAATTGCCTCATAGGCATGTGAAAACAGACTCATAAAGACCCTGTATGACAGAGGAGAACTATTCTTTAGGGTTTCTGAGATTGTAAATCTTTACAACAGCAGACAGCCTCATCTTTCTCCGACAGCCTCATCTTTCACCTACAGAATGACTGGTGGGTTTGAACTGCCAACCTTTAGGCTAGCACCCAAACACTTATCCACTGCACCACAGGGCTCCATTATAGTATGGGTGAAGAACATCAAATATACCAGAAACTGCCAGAGGAACACACAAATCTGTCTTGGAAGAAGTCAAGTCAGAATGCTCCTTAGAAGCAAGAATGACAAGACCTCATGTCACTTACTTTAGACATATTATCAGCAAGCACCAGTTCTTAGAATAGGACATCATGCTTGGTGAAGTAGAGGGTCAGTGAAAAGGAGGAGGACCCTTAATGAGGGACACAGTAACAGCAGCAGTGGGCAGTGTTTTGTTCTGTGGCACATGGAGTTGCTATGAGGTGGGACCAACTCAACAGCACCCAACAACATTTCTGTGTTACTTGATAAGTTAAAAGGAGGCCTGGTGGTACGGTGATTAAGGGCTTGGCTGTTAGCCCAAAAGTAAGCGGTTTGAACTCACCAGTTGCTCCATGGGAGAAAGATATGGTGGTCTGTTTCCATAAAGATTACGCCCTTACAAAGTCTATGGGGCAGTCCTATAAGGTGGCTATACACTGGAATCGACTTCACAGCAACAGGTTTGTCCCTGTAGAGAACTTCCTAGACTGTAAATCTTTGTGGGAGCAGTAAGTCTCAGCTTTCTCTTGTGGAGCAGCTGCTAGTTTTGAACTGTTCAACTTGCAGTTAGTAGTCCAACTAGTAACCCACTATACTACCAGGGCTCCTCCTATAAAGATTATAGTCTAGAAAACCTCATGGGGCAGTTCTGTCATGTGGGTTCACTATGAGCTGGAATCTGCTTGATGGCACCTAATAACATCAGTAGGAGTCCTGGTTCAGTGCTGTAGATTACAGACAGAACTGTTTCCTGTAAAGTCGGTGCTTCAAACCCATCAGTCACTCCTCAGAAACCCTATATAGGGTTTTTATAAGTCAGAACTGACTCAACAGCACTTAACAACAACAACAGAGGGGTTAAAAAACAAACAACTTGAGGCTTACCAGATGTCCTCAATGATGAATGAATAAACTGGACACAATAAAAAGGAATGAACTACTTAACAACAATATGGATAAATCTCAAACGTCTCATGCTTAGTAAAAGGTCTCATACTACATCACTCCATTTGTATGACATTCTGGAGACAGTAAAACCAGGGACAAAAAACAGACGTTTGGTTGCCAAGGGTTTGGGGAAAGGGCTGATGATAATGAGACATTGAGGAAATTTGGAATTGGGAAGGGGGGAGGGGGAGGGGGTGCGGTTGGTGGTTGTGACTTTAATTTGGCAAAATAGAGAGAAGTGTGATGGTGCTGATGGTTGTGTGCCATGGAATTGGTTCCAACTCATGGCGACCCTGCATAAGGTTTCCGAGGCTATAAATCACTACAGGAGCAGAAAGCCTCATATTTCTCCCTTGGAACAGTTGGTCGTTTCAAACTGCTGATCTTTTGGTTAGCAGCCCACCTTGTTACCCACCACACTACCAGGACTCTTAGAAGTGTGTTTTTATTGTTAAGTGCCATCAAGTTGGTTCCAATTCATAGGCTGACCTGTGGTCCACAGTGCCCATCCTACAGCGCCATATCAGGAGCATGTGCAAATTGTTGTTGGTGTCACTGTTGTTAGGTGCTGGCTGTAAAGCCAGTTCCAACACATAATGATCCTATGTACAATAGAATGAAACACTGCCCAGTTCTGTGCCAGCCTCACAATTGTTATGTTTGAGCCCACTGTTGCCAATCTGTTTTTTTGTTGTTGTTGTTGTTTTAATTTAAGGTTTTCTTCCTCAGATCTAACTTCCATAAACGTGAGTGTACATGGTCACATGTGACCACTGTCATTTAAGATCTGGCTCCACATGACATTATGTCTCATATTCCAACAGTCCAGCCAATCATGATTCAATGCAGGAAACAGAAATCACCCTGAAGGGACTTGATATAAGACATTAGGCATTTACACAATTAATGAAAGGTTGATTGTATGTAACTATGATCCAAAAGTGAGGAAGCTGCTATGACCATGATCATGTAGCTTCTCACTGATGCAGGTGGGACTAAACTAAGACCTAGAATACCACGTCTGGCTACTGCAACTGCCCCTCAACACTCAGACCCCACGGACATGCCTGTGAGCAGCCGATCGCCATCTCAGGTTTTCAAATCTCACACAAATGCCTCTCAGTGTTTTTGCATGGAGAAACCTCGCTCAAGAAAGTCTGGGATGTGGTGTTTTTAGGTTACCAGTCTCTCCAATCAGGAGGGTAGCATGAAGATCAAGAGGCCAACCTTAAGTCAATGCCACACCACCACCCTTCTGTCCTTAAACAAGGTATTCTTCAACCAGGAAAGCACAACAAAAACCCTTTGTATCTAAATTTAAGTTTTGAATGGTATTAGAGAGTTGAAAACTTGTTATACTAATGGGTAAAGCCAAGATTCTACCTGATTTCATTATAGAAGAATATTTCATTTTCACATTTAGTTACTTCTGGCCCCAGAAGAATAATACTTCAAGATCGTTTCATTTGATAACAGAGGAAACCACAAAAATCTATTAACTCATGTATTAAATATACACTGGCCTTAGAGATTTTATCTTCTGGAAAGTAAACAAGCTAAACTTGAAAATGCATTATTATTATTATTATTTACAGATGCCTATAAGTTATTTTATGATAAAGACAAAATCAGGGGCAGTAAAAATCTTGTGTACTCTAATGTATTATTAGTACAAAGATCTACTATGATTAAAACAACAAACCAGAGGAAAATAATTCAGTTAACTACAATGCCACCCTAACAACAATTCTTAAAATTACTTGCTCAACAGATTCCTTGCATAAGTAACTATATTCTATATATCAAAAGGTTTAAGGAACCTTTCCCTAAGGAAATTTCATTTCATTCCTTCTTGAGTTATTTCCTCAAATTGTAGAAAAGGGAAGCAATGGAAACATTTTCCCTCTTTTGACAGTAAAACTATTAGGTGCATATTGCTGACTTCTTCAACTATTGAGACACACACAAAAAAGACATACTATAATGACCTAAAAGAAAAATAGTGTCCAAGCAACACTCCGAATTGCATGAATGATCTACCAGAGTTGTCACTGGAAAAGATGAGGAGAGTCTTTACAAAAGAACTTCAATTGTCTTGTCTCAGAAAATCATCAAAGCAGCATCATGACCCAAACATCTTTCATTGCTATAAAGAATTACCAAATAATATCTTATATTGTTCTGACAGAAGAAGTAAGGGCAAACATGACAACTAGAAATTAATGACTGTTCCTAAATTAAGGGAAAAAGACCTCCCTAGTTATTAATTTTCAGGGTGTTTTCTCAGAAGCTGGACTCAGGAACTATCTGTGGGCCATTATACACTATTTTCTGCCAATGGTGCTAACTGGTAAGCCAAAGAGGACAACAGTTTTAAATAAACAGAAAAGACTTAGCCATCCAAACATCAGGAAGAAGAGTCAGTACTTGTCAGGGAAAAGCTAAGCACTAAGAAGGATTCAGGAGTTAAAATAACCAGTCCTAATAAGTAAGTTTATTAGGTTGTAAAACCCACTTGGTTTTGCCCCAAAATGCTGCTGGGAATAAGGATCTGAAAAAATGATTTCTGACTATCTCATATCTCTAACTTTTTAAATTTCCCTCTAGAACAAAAATTTTAAGTATGTATATTATACTGTGAACCTCCAAAGACTTTTCCATGAGAAAAATGGAGACTGTGTGTTTTGCAGGCTGTAAACAGCGGGTATCCCCGTTGTCCAATGCTGACTCTCAAAAAAGAACAGTATGACAACATGACTCCTACCGTTTACATATTTGCAGACTTACCTTCCAACTCATCTACACACCAGCTGCATGTGTGTGTGTGAGATTCCCCAACCTAAAAACTCTTTATGTAAGTAGAGACCCAAGGCTTTCTATAAATTTAAGTTACTATTCCTTTCACTTTCTGTGAAGGCATCTAAAAGATGCTGATGAAAGATTGGTGTCCAGGCCAATACTGCCTCTGGAAGAGCTGAACTACCAAGTCACTGTGAGAGAACATAAACACGGAACGCTTGGAGAAAAATTCTGATTGATGACCAAGACCATTGGATTGACGAAGCTGCCTAAGGCCTTTCAACTTTACAAAATTGATTTTGTGAGTGCCCTACAACTTTCAGGGAAAAGTGATTTCACTTAAAATTAAGAATGCTTTCTAACACATGGTGAAATGGGTCTCAGTCCAGTTCAAGAGACCATGTGCAACAAAATAAAGAGAAGGAATAAAAATTCACTCATGACTCAAAGAAAAATTGACCAAAGGAAACGCTGCATTTGGCTCCCTTTGTGACTGGGACTTAACTGCAGTTACTCAAGGGAGTAGTCGGGCAGATGACATAAAGTCCATGAAGTCTAACTACAACAGCCTGGCCGGTCTGTAAGATCTACAAGGGCTTCTCTTGCCTGACAAGGCAGGGCAGTTACTCTCTGCAGCTGAGGCTGGAATGCCCTGTAACGCCTACCAGGAGTCTTGACCACTGCCCCCCGGCCCCCACACCCTGGTTCTTAGCATGCAGGAGTCAAGCATGTGAGGCAGAAGCTGTGTTAGCATGAACCACACTAAGAAGCCATTATTCTGGGGACTGACATAATATATTGTAACTGCTCCCATCATGTCAACAGACATCATTTTAATGGGTCTGGTAGAATTTCTCCCAACTAGCAGTTAAAATGGCTCCCATTTCAATGAAAATAGGAGAGTCCTCATTCGGAGGATCACAATTCACCCACGACAGCTGCCAGACACATGAACAAGAGAAGTGCCAGGCATGCACATAGCCGATTTCTCTCTCCCTAGCATTTCTTCCATTTTATAATTTGTCTCCTCTTAAAACACAGAGATGAGCAAGTTACAAATATAATTACTGTATTTCTGACAAGCAGTAACACAGGCTCTGAATGCAGTGAGTGAGGGCTGGGAGCTTACCTCGGGCTCTGACTGTAAGGCTTGGTGGTCTTCAGCGGAGTTGGGTAACACTGCCCAGGTTCTGTTGGTACTAGCTGATGATGGCAAAGAGCCAAGTGTCCCGTTTTTCAGCTGCTCTGTGGAATGTGACTTGGGCCTGTGCCATCCCAGGATGTTTTCTGAAATAAAGACCTAGAATGATGCCAAGTATTTTCCAAAGTAAAATTTAATGCTTAAAAATATTTGTACCTCATTGTATAAGGTGACATACTTAAAGTGGGCCCAACTTAATACATGGTGGATTTAAATGGGGATTGTTTTGAAGGGGAAACCAAATTAGATTCTGATGACATATTTATAAGCAGCTTCTGTATAATATCAGTATCAGCACTGCCACAGGCTTTTTCTCTCCCTACCTTCAGACAAAAATTAATCACACTTTACCCAAGTTAAATGGTCTAGGTGATAGTTTTCTTCCTTTTCTCATTAATCAATTAAATATTTCCAGTAAAAACCAAAAGTCAAATTCTATCCAAAACGAGCTGCTCAAAATGCATTTGAAATGCCAACTGGTGTGATGAAATGTATAGAAAAAGTGCTTGCAGTTAAACCGCACAAGGTCCCCTCTGCCATCAGATGTCAAGAAACCTCATTATGGACCAGTCTGGTCATTCCAGTGGAGCAAGAAGCACTTTTATAAACATCAACCTACCCAAAAGCATTCTTCTAATCCTCTCTCTATTCCTGATACATAAAATACTGGAGCTCTGGTAGCAAAGTGGTAACGAATCGGGCTGCGAACCTCAATGGTAGGCAGTGCAAAACTACCAGCCGTTCCACAGGAGAAAGATGAGGCTTTCTGCTCCCATAAAGATTAACAGCCTTGGAAACCCTGTGCAGGGTCGCTATGAGTCGGAACCAACTCCACGGTACTTAACAACAACTCTAGTACTGTTTTCAGAATGATGTGTTATAGAATACTTTAATGTGCTTAATAATGAGGGAAATAGTCTTTACCTTATACTATTCTGCTATTAGAATCTACTGCTGTTATGTGCCCTCTAGTCCAATTCCAATTCATAATGACCTCATGTGACAGACATGTCCAAGAGGGTTCCCCCTAGTGGCTCAGTAGTTAGGCAGTTGGTTGCTAACCAAAAGGTGGGCAGTTGGAACCCACCTGAGAGAAAGAAGTGGCCGTCTGTTTCTGTGAAGATTACAGCGTTGGCACCCTTCTACTCTGTCCTATAGGGTTACCATGAGTTGGAAACAAACAAATAGCAATGGGTTTGGTCTTTTGATTGGACCTTTCTCGAAGCAGATCTCTAGATCTTTTTCCTGCAGAGTCTTTGGGTAGATTTGAACTACCAACTTTTCAGTTAGCTACTCAGTTCAAGTGCTTAACCACTGTGTCACCAGGAATCCTTATTAGGATAAGAGCAGTTCTCAAATTCAGCTAATTTACAATCTATTAGTCTGCTGTTATCTCTTCAATGTCCTGTGAATCTTTATGGCTCTATGTCCCCTATCCCATCTTCTCCCCACCCTCATTAATCCCAGAACTCAGGATAGAAATCTCATCCTTGGCTAGTACTAGCCTAGCAATAGTGCCATTCTCTCTCATGGAACTGGGGGACAAACGGCACCTGGAGTGATAACGGCATCATCTACATTAGGGGCCAGTACTACAGGGTTGTTCTACTCTTTTCAGGTCCCCCCACTGACACCTAACAACCGCCAGATGAGCCCAGGGCTCTTTGCCTAAAAGATCGAAAGTTAAAAAAAAAAAATGAAAAAAGGACAAAAACAGAAAAAGGCAGGTTGTTGTTGTTAAGTGTCACTGAGTCAGTTGTGTGTGACTAATAGCCAATCTGTGATTTCCAGGGCTGTAAATCTTTGCAAGAAGAGCAGAAAGCCTCATCATTCTCTTGTGGAGGCATCATTCTCTTGTGGAGGAGGAGCTGGTGGGACAGAAATTTTGTGGTTCTCAGTCCAAAGCTTATGATACAGAGTCAACCACGCTCCCCCAAAAACAGCAGGTAAGAAATTACCATTTTGAAGCAAGAGGAAAACACAAAGGATCTTATAAAAATAAAAGCTTTTCACATCCTCCTCCAAACGTCTTCTTCAAAGGAGCAAACAAGAATATAATAACAAGATAATACTGATACTCTGTTCTCAGTCTAACAAGTGATAAAGAAAAGGTTGGCTGAAGAGGAGACTGACTCATGTGAATTCAAACTAAACCTTTCAGGTTTAAAATAATTTTTTATTTGTCAGCCTTTTCACTAGAGTTACTCAAAGAAAAATCTCTTAAGTGTTCCTAATTTTTAACACTCCAAGGGAATTCAGTTGATGGAACCAAAACGACAGAGGCAGCTGAAAGGGGGTGGTGGTGGAGGTGGGGGCACAGTGTGTGCTAGTTAGTGTGTGCAGTATTATTCAAAGAATTAAATTTTTATGTAATAATCTTTTTTATTTTATTTTGCTTTTTAATGTCAAGTATTAGAGCACATCACTCTGCTTAAAAGCCTCAAATGGCTTCTAATTGCATTCACAGGAAAATCTCTACTTGACTTACCTCTAAGCCCGAGCCTTGAAGCTGAGCATACACATCATCAGTTCTTTCTCCTCTCTTGCCTGCTCACTACCCTCAAAAAACACACGGGTATTATCCATTCCTCAAATAAGCCAAGTTCATTATAATCTTAGAGGCTTTGCATGTTCCCTCTTCTTGAATGCTTCTTCTCCAGTTCCTCTACTTGGAGGTGGAAGAGGTCTCCTTATAAAACTCAGGGGTCAGCAGCTCAAACATCACTCGCTCAAGAGAAACCTCACGGGACCCTCCTTAGCTGAAGCAGTGCACCCAGGACACTCCCTGTCATATCAGTCTGTATACGGTCTTCACAGAATTTAACAATTTATCAAAATTCATCTTCTTCATTTGTGTACTTGTCTATTGTTTTCTCTCCTCTCCAGAATATTAGTTCCTTGAGGTTGAGACAATGTTGCCTTTGTCCAATGCAGTGTTCCCAAGACGTAGAACACAGCCTGGCACAGGACGACAGCCATTCAACACATATTTGATAAATGAATGAGTGACTACTAAGATATACAGAGACAGTACATTTCAAAAAGTTGTGACTTTTATAGCCTCCTAAAGTCTGAACCGACTCGACGGCACTTCACAACAACAACAACAATGACTATTAAAAACAAGAAATAAACAGAGGCAAGCCTTCCTGTGCAAAAAGGCATTAGTCTAGTGATGTTATTAAAAAGGATGAAAACTCACAACACTAAAAATCAAAGACTGAAGTGTGAGCCAACACCAGAACTTGGGAGAAATCCTCATACATATTAAGGGAGATGGGATGGGTTGAGAAAACCACACCAGGATTGTAGACACTAGAATCTGTCCTAGAGAGGGAGGTAAGATATTGTGAGTGGTCATCTAACATACAACTATTAATCTCTACTCAAATGGAGCAAAAGAGAATGAAGGAAATCAGAGGTTCAAATAATAAAGTAGTCCACAGAATTAGTAATTCACACACTTCTAATCTGAGACCAAAAGATCAAAAAGGTACCCAACTATCACTGCTGACCATTATGACTAGTAACACAACAGAAGATACATGATAGAACAAGAAGAAAAATGTGCAACAAAACTTAATTTCGGGGAGAACAAACAACATGGCGGATTGTGTGGATGTGTAGTAAAGAGCTCCGCCAACAACAACACAGAATACCCAACCAAGCAGGCTCAGGGGATGGTCCCAGAACTCTGAACCACATATAAA